>NC_073264.2:98453148-98758148 GCF_029289425.2 Pan paniscus | reverse complement strand
TACCATCAGAGTGAATAGGCAACCTACAACATGGGAGAAAATTTTCGCAACCTACTCATCTGACAAAGGGCTAATATCCAGAATCTACAGTGAACTCAAACAAATTTGCAAGAAAAAAACAAACAACCCCATCAAAAAGTGGGCGAAGGACATGAACAGGCACTTCTCAAAAGAAGACATTTATGCAGCCAAAAAACACATGAAAGAATGCTCATCATCACTGGCCATCAGAGAAATGCAAATCAAAACCACTATGAGATATCATCTCACACCAGTTAGAATGGCAATCATTCAAAAGTCAGGAAACAACAGGTGCTGGAGAGGATGTGGAGAAATAGGAACACTTTTACACTGTTGGTGGGACTGTAAACTAGTTCAACCATTGTGGAAGTCAGTGTGGCGATTCCTCAGGGATCTAGAACTAGAAATACCATTTGACCCAGCCATCCCATTACTGGGTATATACCCAAAGGACTATAAATCATGCTGCTATAAAGACACATGCACACGTATGTTTATTGCGGCATTATTCACAATAGCAAAGACTTGGAACCAACCCAAATGTCCAACAATGATAGACTGGATTAAGAAAATGTGGCACATATACACCATGGAATACTATGCAGCCATAAAAAATGATGAGTTCATATCCTTTGTAGGGACATGGATGAAATTGGAAACCATCATTCTCAGTAAACTATCGCAAGAACAAAAAACCAAACACCGCATATTCTCACTCATAGGTGGGAATTGAACAATGAGATCACATGGACACAGGAAGGGGAATATCATACTCAGGGGACTGTAGTGGGGAGGAGGGAGGGGGGAGGGATAGCATTGGGAGATATACCTAATGCTGGATGACGAGTTAGTGGGTGCAGCGCACCAGCATGGCACATGTATACATATGTAACTAACCTGCACAATGTGCACATGTACCCTAAAACTTAAAGTATAATAAAAAAAAAAGAACATTAAAAAAAAAAATGCACAATACATTAAATCACCAGAGCAACCTTATCATTATCTTCAATTACAGATGATAAAACTGAGGCACAGAGAGAATATTTACTTAAACTTATAAAATCTAGTAAATGACAGATCCAGAATTTACACCTAGGACATCTAGCCTTAATACCTATGATTTTAACTGCCCTACAATTTTTACCATATTTTTCTATCTGGTTTCTGGAGTCTGATATTCATTTAAATGTTCAGCTTGATGTGAGTAGACCACTTCTGTGGTTCTGAAAACACCTTAATACTGGCAGTTCTACTTGCATCAACTACGCTTGATATTTGCCAAACATTTTTATTTTACATAATGTAATTGAAACCTTGCTACCATCATCAAAATAATGTAACAACATTTTCTATTTACAAAGAAAAAGACTGAGATTTGAAGAGGTCTAGTAACTTGTTCAAGTTTCAGAACTGTAATTTGGTAACAGCTCTACAAACTTTCACTGCGGGTCTCCCCTCTGTCAGGCACTGAGGACACTTAGTCAATCAATATCATGATAAAGAAAAGCTCAAGGTGCTGTAAAAGCACAAATAAAAAGGCACAGAGATCTGTTGGGGAAGAGAAAGGGCATCCAAGAAGTCTCCTTGGACTCCAGAGCGGAGTCTTGCAGAAAGAGGGGAAGTTACTCAATAGAAGCTGTGGCTGGATGTGCATTGGTAAAAAGTGATGAGGGCTGGGAGGGGATTGCAGAATAAAGGAACAACATAAGCAAAGGTGCAGAGACATTAAATAGTATGATATGTGGTGAAAAGTGCAAATTGTTCTACCTTTTCAGGGATAAGATGTGAGGCAGAGAGTGAAGATGAGATTGATAAGCCAAGCAAGGACCAGGTCCCACCAAGGGGCTTGGCCTTCCTCTCAGACATAACCCAGAACCAAAGAAAGATTGTAAGCAGCATGTGTGGCTTCACTTTTTAAGAAAAATGATACAGAATCATGAACATGCAATTGAATACAAAAGTAAATATTTATTTTAAATGAGAAAGACATGCTGGAAAGAGCTCCACAAGTGAACACCTATAAACTTGAACATCCTCAGTTTCACATTAGTTTCATGGTCAATGGTCCTAACATGAGAGAAGCAGAGAGGCTTCAGGGGCTCATGTAGAATTTTTCTATCTTTCTGTTATTTTGTCATTTTAGCAGCAATGTGTGGAGTGGACTGAGGAGGACAAGATGGGAAAATTGTCTAGAAAAATGTTTTAATAGTCCCTTGGAATGAATGTAAACCTAATTGAGATAGTGGTAGTCATCATGGGCTGGAATAGGGGAGGAGTGTGGGCTTGATAATTATTTCAGAGATAAACACTAACAGGATTAGTGAATTAGTGTTTCAAGAAGAAGGAATGTCAAGGGCATCTGCCACATTCTGACCTATGTGGCTGGTCGGAGGGTTGAGGAGTGGTGGCTGTAGGCATCACTCTTTGTGGTAGTGAATCGAAGAGTAAGATTGAGTTTGAGCTTTCCCAAGGACATCCAAAAGAAGAAGCCCAGTTGGTCTTTTGAGTCAGGAACTCAGGGGAGAGCTCAAGGCACAGACATGGATCTAAGGCTGATCAGCATTCATGTTGCACTGAATGCCTTGAGCGCATCTGAGGAAAGAGAAGCAGAGCTGGTGGCGCATCCTCAGGGACTGCGCACATGCCAGAGATTGGCAGAGGAAGCACGTCCCCAAAGATGTGAAGAATAGTCAGAAGTAGTAAGAAAACCAGTGATGAGTGTCATGGAAGAGAAGGGAGAAGGTATTCCAACAGAAGGTGGTTAAATGGCACCAAATGCCCCCAGAGGGCATTCGTTGACTACTGAAATGTGTCCAGTGGACTTTGGTGACTTTGATGAAAGCAATTTCACTCCAAGTCTTCAACCCTCCCCATAAGATCATTATGCTATCCAATGAGGTATACATTCCATGATGTGCTTTTGAGAGATCTTGTATTAGTTATTTATCGCTCCGTAACAAATTGCCACACGTTTACCAGCCTAAAACAACACATATTTATTATCTCAGTTTCTGTAGGTCAGAAGTCCAAGCATAGCTTAGCTGCTTCAGGGTCTCACAAGGGTCTGCAGAGCCGTGGTCTCATCTGGGGCTTGAGTGGAGAAAGATCTGCCTGCAAGCTCACATGGTTGTTGATGGCATTCAGTTCCTTGAAGACTGTCAGACTATGGGCCTCAGTTTCATGTTGGATATTTGCTGGAGGCTGCCCCCAGCTCATTGCCATGTGGCCTCCTCTGCAAGGCAGCTTGCAACATGGCAGCTTGCTTCTTCAAAGCCAGCAAGGGCGGGAGTGTCTCTCAGCAAAACAGATACCATGGTCTTATAATATAACCACAGAATTGACACCCCACCCCCATTGTTGTTTTCTTTTGGTTAAAAGCAGGTCAAATTCTATGACTTGCTTCTAAACAAATGACTCCCTTTGAGTGTGGATCTCCTCCCATCCACACTCCAAGGGAGGAAATAACTGAAGAATGTGAACATCAAGCAGTGGGAATGATGGAGCCTGCCTTACAATCTGTTTGCCACAAATCTCCTTTTCTATTTCCGTGCCTTCTTCTTATCTATGCCCCTGTCAGTTGTTGGTCTTTCATAGCCAGTCACTGCCATGGTTAGTTTGTTTGTAACCAGAAGAACCGAGTCACTGTCTAACTTTGCCTGTAATGCAAAATTCAAATTTAATCTGGATTTTAAAATGGCTTCCATTATCCGCACGTGACTACAACCAGGATATAGTTCTGCTTCTCACTTGAATACCTCTCGAGACATTTCTTCACTTTTCTGAACTTCAATTTCCTCCTCTCAAACAGGTAATAATAGTTCCTACATCCCAGGGATGTTGTCAGATTACGGAATTAACTACAGTAATTAATGTAAATTACCTAGCACAGTGCCTGGCCCGCAGAACATGCTCCATGTTATCTTTCACACTAATAAGAGAATAAAAATGAATGAAAGGCAAAATGAGTGCCACATTTATCCCTGTTAAGTACTGTTTCGGAAAGAAAACATCTATGAGAAAGGAAGATTAATGGTGAGTACCCATAGCCGTGTGACTTAGGGGGAAAAAGTGCCATGCAATCTAAGAATTTAAATATTGATAAATATTGCAGTCTTAACAAAGACTTTCAGCTGGATTTTTCCCTTCAAGTATGTGTATTATTAAATACTTTTCTAAAGTTGTCTTCCTCTGGGCTGACATACAAGTGGGAGGTTTTGGCCATTTCTAAGTGTAAACTCTGCTTTTTATAACAAAATTCAGGGTGGAGATGCTTAGGTTGTATCTATCTCTGAATAGAGAAAAAAAAAAGCTGTTTGGATGAGAAACACACAGGACTGTGATTTTATTCTGACGTGGGGAATTTATGGATCTAGTGTTACTTACATTCCTGTAAGTAAGTAGATAAAGAGTGGGCCTGGAAAGTGTGCCTCCAGATGAGATGAAACCCAAACTTTGAATATGCTTATAATATTGTCTGGATAATTGCAGACCTTTAAATTTGAAATCAAAATTGAATTTTGCATTAGAGGCAAGGTTCAGTGATCCCGTCTTCATATACCCATAGTCTGTCTTCGGAATATAGACAGATTTTCTTTATTTTTTAATTGATGGTGTAAGATTAATGTCAACAAAAAATATTATAGCCAGGTTTCTCAATTGGTGATAGATTTAATGCCCGAAAATTAGAGAGAAATAAAACTTTACAATGAGGTCCTCAAATCCATATACACAAAACTTCTTGTCATTTTTATTTTTATTTAGTTATAAGAAAACTATGCACAAAAGATCATTCTTTGGTAACTACTACCTCTAGGCACCGATTCATTACTTCCCATGTATCAGGCCCTAGGATATGTATTTATATCCATGGCCTCATTCAATGTTCACAGTGGTCCAGAGAGGTAGCTGATTATATTATTCCCATTTTATAGATGAGAAAACTAAAACTGTGAAAGCTTAAGCAGCTGGCACATGTCACCCACTTAGAAAGAGACAAAGCTGGCATCCAAAGCCAGCTCGCTCCAGTTCCCAAACACTAAGGATTCCCAGTAAATTCAAATTTAACTACGTTACCAAAGAAGTACTAAACATATAATTACTATTATGTGGGAATCCATAAATCTTTTTATATGATATAGAGGTGACAATTATAAAAAACGATTGTAAAACATTAATGGAGGACATTTTTCTACTACTTCTGTACCCTAAGGTTAAAACATAGCCTGTATTCTTCATAAATCGTTCCTCCAAGAGTTCTCCAGTTTCAGCTACAATTTCACATATTTCCATTTTACTATCTATCACAGATAATCAAGAGCTTCTAAGTGAATATGAGATAATTAAAGATATAAAGATTAGGAAACATTTGGCTCTTTCTTTAGAAGACTTAGAAGGAGAAATACAGGCTGACTTAGGACAGTCTAATATTGGAAAACTCAAAAACATTGAGTTAGTGAAATTGACAGAAGACTCATATTTCCTATGGATGTAGATGTTATTCTCCTTCCTACACAAGCCTGGGTAGGAGGGGTGGTGAATAGTAATGTCATCATCTGCTAAACTTTTCCTTCCTCCTTCCCACTCTTCCTAGATCCAACTGGTCAGTAAGTCCTATCCAATTCCTGCCCATGCATAAGCATTGATGCAGCCTTCTATGACGGCTTTCACCCAGCTACTCATCTTCCCACCTGTGATCACTGCCATCGCCCTCAATCTGCACTCCATCCCTCCCATCTGTTTCTACCCCCACTCTGTTGTCAGGGCCACCCTTCCAAACTATCTATAAAGTCAGCCTTACTTAAATTAAAGACGTCACTCTCTAGCAGTTCCAAGTAGTTTACAGCAATTAGATCGTCACTTCGGTCTATTGAGAACATGCAAATAGTGTTAGTAGGTGACCTTAAGAGGAAAGGCTGGTGATATAGTTTGAATGTTTTCCCCTCCAAATCGTATATTGAAGTGTGATTCCTAATGTTGGAAGTGGGGTCTGGTGGGAGGTAATTTGTTCGTGTGAGCAAATCCTTCATGAATGGTTTAGCACCATCCATCCCCTTGGTGATAAATGTGTCTGGTTCAGTTAATTCATGTGAGATTTTGATGTTTAGAAGTTAGGAACCTCCCCTACTCCTCTCTCTTGCTCACTCTCTTACTATTTGATATGCAGTCTTCCCCTTTTGCTTCTGCCATGATTGTAAGCTCCCTAAGACTCTCACCAGAAGCTGAGCAGATGTTGCTGCCATGCTTGTACAGCCTGTAGACATGTGAGCCAATTAAACCTCTATTCTTTATAAATCACCCAGTCAGGCATTTTTTATAGCAATACAAGAGTGGCCTAACACAGAAAATTGGTACTGAGGAGGGGGTATTGCTATAAAGATACCTGAAGATATAATAGCAGCTTTGAAACTGAGTAATGGACAGAGTTTGAGGGGCTCAGAAGAAGATGAGAGGACATTCAGAACTTCTTAGAGACTTGTTAAGTGGTTATGACCAAAATGCTGGTAGAGATATGGACAGTGAAGGCCAGGTTGATGGGCTTTCAAATGAAAATGAGAAAATTATTGGGAATTGGAGTAAAAGTCACCCGTGTTTCACCGTAGCAAAGAGCTTGGATGAATTGTATCCATGGTCTCGGGGTCTGTGAACGTTTGCACTTAAGAATGATAACAGGGTATCTGGCAGAAGAAATTTCTAAGCAGCAAAGCATTCAAGATGTAAACTAGCTGCTTCTAACAGCCTGCAGTTAGATACAGAAACAGTGAAATGACTTGAAGTTGGAACTTATATTTAAAAGGGAAGCAGAGTGTAAAAGTTTGGAAAGTTTGCAGCCCAGCCTTGTGGTAGAGAAAAAATGCAAGTAGGCAGTGAAACAACCACTTGCTAAAGAGATTCACATAACTAAAAGAGAGCCAGTGCTAATATCAAGACAATGAGAAAAGGTCTCAAAGGCATTTCAGAGATCTTCTAGGTGGCCCCTCCTATCACAGACCTAGAAGCCTAAGAGGAAATAATGGTTTCAGGAGCCAGACCTGCTGCCCTGCTTAACCTCAGAATACTTCTCCCTGCATGTTAGGTGCTTCAGTTATAGCCTCAGCTCAAAGGGCTCCAGGTACAGCTTGGGCCACCACTCGAGGGCACAAGCCATAAGCTCTGGTGGTTTCCATGCTGTGGTAAGCTTGCAGGTGCCCAGACAGAAGTCTGTTGCAGGAGCAGAGCCATGAGAAGGGGACCACTGCACTCCAGACCCCAGAATGTTAGATTCACTGGAAGCTTGAATCTTCTGCCTGAAAAAGCTGCAGGCACTCAACTCCAACCTGTAAGAGAAGCCAGAGGGGCTGCAACCTGAAAAGCCACAGAGGCAGAGTTTCCCTTGCACGCGTGTTCCCTGGATGCCAGACAACGAATCAAAGGAGAATACTTTGTAGCTTTAAGATTCAATGACTGCCTTGCTGGGCTTAGGACTTGTGTAGGGCCTGTTATTTCTTTCTGTTGGCCAATTTCTACCTTTTTCAACAGGAATGTTTACCCAATACTTGTACTACCATTTTACCTTGGGAGTAAATAACTTGTTTTGATTTTATAGGCTCATAGTGGAACAAGATGAGTCTCGGATGAGAATCAGGACTTTGGACTAGACACTGGAATGAATTAAAACTTCGTGGGACTATTGGGAGGGTATTTTGCAATGTGAGAAGATTTTGATTGTATTTTGCAGTATGAGAAGAACATGAGATTTGGGGTGGTGCCAGGGTTTGATTGATATAGTTTGGATGTTTTCTTCTCTAAATTTCATGTTGAGTTATAATCCCCAATGTTAGAGGTGGAGCCTGGTGGGAGGTGTTTGGGTCATAGGAGCAGATCCTTCATGAATGACTTGGTGCCATCCCCTTGGTGATGAGTGACTTCTTACTCAGTTCATGTGAAGTCTGGTTGTGTAAAAGTCTGGAACCTCCCCTTCCCCTTTCTACTGCTTCCTGTCTCACCATATGATGCGCGGTCTCCCCCTTCACCTTCTGCCATTACTAAACGCTTCCTGAGGCCTCACCAGAAGCTGAGCAGATGCTGGTGCCATGCTTATATAGCCTGCAGAACCGTGAGCCAATTAAACCTCATTTCTTTATCAGTTACCCAGCCTCAGGTATTCCTTTTTAATAATACACATGGACTAATACAGGTGGCTATGTGAAAAATTCCAAATACTTAAAATGATTCCTCCTTTTATGCCTGCTGCATTTATAAAACAACATGGCAACCAATATCTTGCACTTGCTCAAAGTCTCTAATAGCTCCCCAGCAGCCCTAGCAGCCAAAAGCCAAAAATAAAAAAATAAAAAATAAAAATCTAAACTAAATATTGGTTCCGTGGTGTCAAAAACAGTCCCTCCTCTCTTTTTTATACCCAATGATCTAATGTAACTGCCACCCATGGCCTGTCTAGATTGCACCACAACCTACACTGGGTCAGCGCTTTATAGGGGATTTTCTCCATATTCTGACTCCACTTACAATTTGTGAAAATGCTTTGGAGTTATCCAGTCATATTACACTAGGGCTTGATAGGCCTGAAGGAACCTAAGTTAGGGAAGTTTATTTGAGTGCCCCCCAAATTAAGAAATGCATATTTGAAAAAAAAAGAGAGAGAAAGAAAAAATATTCTCTAGAATTGAGAATTTTGGCTTAGAGCCCACATTGCAGTGTGAGGAGGGCAGGGGCAGCAAAGCCAGCCTCCTTCTTAAACATTTGCAAGGTTTTGGGTTTTTCCCCGCTAGCACTCTCTCCAAATATGCAGGTACCTAGTTTTTTTTCAACTAATTCCTGATTTCTGTGTGGATTATGTCCTGGTATTTATAAGTCTTGATGTCTGTCCATGATTCCACTTTCCTAAAGCTAAACATCCAGCAGGGTCTCTCATACTTGAAAGTAAGTGTTGGCTTCCTTGATAGGGGCTGGGGTTGGAGAGGCAGGTGCAGTCAGGATGATTCCAAACTCATTGTAAAATTCTTCCCATTTGATAGACACTGTCCAAAGCTTCTCACAAAACCAGAAGTGCAGTCCCGGTGTCACCATCACAAAAATCTTTAAGGTACCTCTTAGATCCTAGCTCCCAAGCTGGGAGCTACTTTCCAGATCTTTTTGTCTTCTTAGGAGAAAATTGGTGAATCTGGGGTGGCTTTTTTGTTGAGCTCCTGTGAGAAGCATACTGGAAGGTGAAAAATTAACATCATTCATACCTCCATCTAATAGGAACAATTTTTTTACAACACATTTTTATTATTACTCCAAATCATTCACCTTAGTCAGCATGGCATTCTGGTTTTTATATTTGGCTCAGTCATTTGATGAGGGAGGAAGGAACCAGTTGGGATAGTCACACAAGGATAGCCTGATTCAGTCCCATATTTCATTATATGTAAAAAGGAATTCTCCAACCTCTCTGGAGTATCCAGGAGGCTCTCCCATCCATCCTAAATATATTCACCCGCTCTCACTAACTGATTCACCTATTCACTTGTTTTCTTGATTGCTGTGCTCAACTTCTCATGTGTTGATTCATTCATTTGTTCCATATTTATTTACTTTTTCATCTACTCATTTCATTCATTAGTTGACTGCCTCACTTAGACATTCATTGATTCATACATTCATTCATTCTTTCCTCCAGTAAACATTTACTGAGGACCTGCAAGGTGGCAAACATGACAATGGGTTCTGGCTCTCAAGCTACTCACAAACTGGTGAGTAAGGCAGGCATATATCATACAATAAAGTACTCTCATTGTCATGTCCCAAATATGAAAAGTGAGCGTAAATATTAAGATGAGCTTTTGGACCTTGGTCTAATGGATTTGCCAGATGGGGATGGTGAATAAGGGCACATGAAGCTGCAAGAAGAACATCACAAAGTCTCAAGTTCTGCAAGTTCTCAGCATGTTCAAGGAATGATAAATATCTTCATGTGGCTCAAGTGAGAATGAAATAGTGAAGAGAGATGGAAGATGAAGCTCAAAGTCAGGGCTATGTTATGACTTTGAGAATTCATGATGCCATGTGAAAATGCTCAGACTGTCATTTGAAGAAAATCATCTAGAATGCCATGTTATATGCTATTTACTGAGTCCAGATCTCAGACAAGTTTGTGTGTTTCCATCATTAGCAATTGAGTAATGGCCTCTACTTGCTTTTCTAGTCATATTTCCCATGGCTGTCTTATATCAATAGTCAGTGTAGACATGAGGACTTAAGGACTTAGAAGAAGGATATTTATTTAAGCTCTACATGTTAGAAATACTTTACGCAGATAGAGGTATATCCTTAGAACATCTTATGACCAAAATTCCTGTCCCCTACCCCAGCAATCAGAGGCATTAAAAGGATAGATTAAGCCAGGCAACTAGTTAAAAGGCCCTCGAGAAAGTAAATGTGTACAGTTAATCCTTCATCCCCCAGGAAGAGAAGACCACATTCAACTACAGAGATGGAAATGAGAAGCAGAGCATGATGAAGATATTCCTATATAAGGCTGGAACACCTAGAAACAAGGAATTGGTGAATGAAGTTGTAGGGTGAGGACATGTCAGTGGCCATGAGCAGAACTGTGGAGTAGACTCCACTAGGCTATGTTATATGACACTCAAGTCTTTTACTGCTTGATGGAGCTTGGCTGGGTTCACCAAACCTACCAAATCCTGTTGGGCATTTAAAAGACCACTTGGGAATGAAATGCAAGTGGATGCTTTTGTAAATAATTTTTGGACTTTTCATTCATGCCCAGGGAGCGAACTGATTTAACCACGTCAGCCTTCTCAAGATCTCATACCCTAAGCATCTGGTTCCTTTCAGTTTACATGTTGCTTGTGGGTTCCCACCCTCTGCCATAAACCCCTTCTCTCTCCGTCCCCGCACTCTGAAGTTGTTTTTACTTATAACAGCCCAGCTCTGATGTCATCACTTCTAAGATGTGACTCCATGGCCACTCCAGAATCTATTCTAGTGGTTTCTCCTCTCTCTAATCTCCCATCACTTTTTCCAACAAAGGTGCTCCTGCGCACTCAGAAGAATCAGCATAGTTGGAAATGACTTCTTGTCACCATTATCCCACAGTCTGCTAAAATAGCACCTTCTGGTCAGCTAGAGATGAGTTAACACAGAGATTACTCTCCAGTTGTCTGTAGCCTACAACAAGGTCAATGAGAGTCTAAGGTCAGTGAGAGTCTAAGGCAGCCTAGAATCAAGAGAGAGCTACAAGCAAGAGTTCCACTGGAAGTAAGAGGAGAAAGAGATCATTCAGGTGGCAGCCAATCTAGAGAGTGGGTAAGTTCATGTTGAGTGCCTCCCAGGAGTCACCATCCAGGGTTCCCTGTGTATCAATGCCATGTCCTGCCCTGCCATAGGAGGTCACTGTCAACTCAGAAGTGCAGAGTGGTCTGAAAGGTTCCATTAGAATTGCATGGCAATTTATGCTCCGCCCCCTCAATAACATCTCCCTCAAGAACACCCCTAAATACACAGATCGCAGGTTCCATTTGCTTTCCTGACAGATAAACAAGAGATTGTAGCTGAATGAGTTCAGATATCATGCTTGAATTCTCTGCCCTGCTATATTAGTAATTTACCCAAGTGTCTATCAGAAGCCAGGAGTTTGTCTCAAATTTTATAATCTCCCTCAAAACTGTACTACCAAGACAGCCCTACTGACACAAATGCAAGACCCCTCCTTCCCACAGGTTCTGAGTTAAAGTCGATGCAATAAATGTAATTAATAGATCTTCTTGACCAAGATGTGCTTGCTAGTTGATATGGTTTGGCTGTGTCCCCACCTGAATCTCGAATTTTAGCTCCCATAATTCCCAAGTGTCATGGGAGAGACCTGGTTGGAGGTAATTGAGTCATGGGGGCAGGTTTTTTCCATGCTGTTCTCATGATAGTAAATAAGTCTCACGAGATCTGATGGTTTTATAAAGGGAAGTCCCCCCTGCATCTGCCCTCTTGCCTCCACCATGTAAGACATGACTTTGTTTCTCCTTTGCCTTCTGCCATGACTGTGAGTCCTTCCCAGCCATGTAGAACTATGAGTCCATTAAACCTTTTTCCTTTATAAATTACCCAGTCTCAAATATATCTTTATTAGTAGTGTGAGAACAGAAGAATACAGTTGTTGACAAAGACTAATTGTAATTGGGGCTTAAGGGTCACCTACTTTTTTATGTTCCCCCTCAACTTCTGGCACCCACCCATTGACCCATCTACTTCTTCATTCACCCATATATCCATTTATGTATAATTGGTTGACTCATTTATTTATTCATCACATTTTTTCATCCATCATTCATTCACTCACCCATTTTTGAATGGGTGACCTGGTTAAGGCATGTGCTGTGTACAACGTTACAATGGGTTTGCCATCTAGGGATTGAGGGCACAGAGTGAAGAGAGGGCAGGAAGTAGACTGCAACATACAAGCAAGTGATTTAAGCCAATATACAAGGGGCATGCTAGAAATTAGCACCAAGTGCCCAGGGAACCCGTCAGCCTTTTCTGCATTTAATGTAGTACTTTCAGAGAGTTCTAAAAAATTTAATCCTTATAAACTCAAGGTCCTCAGGGGAGGAAAAGAAAGATCAGAGGAGGAAAATAAATGTTAGCAAATGAAGGGTTCTAGAGGAAATCTCTTTCTTCCCACTGACTGGCTGAAAAGAGAAGGGAGAGCTCCAGCCGCCGGCACACGCTCCCCAGGGCCAGTGTGTGGGGTCAGGCTGTAGAGCCTTTAAACAGGCACAGCAAAGGAACAATCATTAGCTCTCACCTGAGGACCCAGGCCCTTGGTCTCCTAACGCTGGACTTGGTACACAGGGGTCTCAATTCATAGTTGTCATAGTGATTTATTTTCTTACTCTAGCTCCCAGGACTTAGACTTGGTCTTTGCTCACCTAGGTTTGCTCTCTCAACATTCAAGACAGTAAATCTGCCTTCCTAAATAGGTCCAACTTGTATATTTAGAATGCATACCCTGCCTTTATTGGATCTTTAGAATCTATCCTCCAGTGCCCAACAGTCCATAGGTTTCTATCAAAATGAGTGGGATTTGGACAATATGATTTCAAATCATGGTTCTTCACTTGACACTGTGTAATCCCAGACAAGTTACTTAATGTCTGCCTCAATTGGATAATACATCACGTAAAGAGAATTCTTCCTAATAACAAATTATCTGGCTTCATTGATCCCTTACTGTGTCCTAACCGTTTATTAAGTACGTTATATCATTCTTTAGAAGCAATTCTCAAAACAACTCTGGGGGAAAGATAGCTTAGTAGATTATATTATTGCTCGGAAATATATACTCTTTCCCCCACTTTGTGTCTAGGAAGCAGAGTCTACTTCTCCACTAAATGAATCTAAGCTTGGTCATGTGACTCAGTTTGACCAATGGGCCACCACTATTGTAATGTCATCAGAGACTTCAAAAACACTTTTGAGATGGAGCCTGCTCTCTTGCATTTCTGCCATTGCCATAAGTAGAATATGCCTTAGCAAGCCCACTTGCCCCACAAAAACACAGAACACATGGAGCAGAGCCACCCACCCGATTCAGAGACCTGCAGTGAGAATAAGACCCATGGCTGCTGCCCCTGAAATCAGAATCCTCAGCAGAGTCCAGCCTAGATCAGACATGCCCCAGCTGAATCACAGATGCATGCATGATAATAAGTGGCTGTGGTCTAAACTGCTGGATTTTGTGATGGTTGGTTATGCACCAAAACTAACTAATACAATAGCATTATTATAATCCATAAATCATAGACAAGCACAGTGGGGAACAATACAATTAAGTAAAGTGACCAAGGTCATTCAACTAGTTAGAGGCTGAACCAGGCCTTGATCTATTAATCACTCTGCAGTATTGCCTTCCTCTGTTTTGCCTCCTTTATAATGTGATCTCATCTGATATTGTTATGAGAATAAGAAACACTAGTGCAAAACACCTTACCCTGTGCCTATTAATTTATTGGGGATGCTGCTATATGCCAGTCACTACCAGCAGAGCTTTGCATTAATTATAGCAATAAAATATTGTCCACTCTGGTGACTTATGGAATGATGGGGCAGTTCTGTGCAGATCTATATAATTGTCCCCAGTGGACCATGAGGCAGCAGAAATATGTCCTATGCATCTTGGAGTGGCCTGGGCTACTACTGTGCCTAGCACAGGGTAAGCTCCAGAGATACTTGCTAGAAAAAATGTTTTAAGAATTAGCTGAGTATTTGGGTGCCTCTTTACAGACAAACAGCTTCCAAGAAGACCTGTGACAACAGTGAAACTGAACAGCTTTCTAATCTAAATTTCTTGTCTCTCTGTTATTGCATTCACTTCCCTAAAAAGTGCATATCATTTTTTCTCTTTTTGCTTGCCTCCTTTATACTCACAGACACAACCACACATACATACTATTTTGTCAAAACAGTAGTTCAACAATAACATACTGCACCTTGGCACACTTGCGTCCTTGCTAAAATTACACCAAGCAAAGTTTGTTGTTGGTTACATTTTTTAAAAAGACACAATATCCCATCTCATCAGCTTCAAGTTAAAAATCACTCTGAAACTTGGGCTGCAGCATATAGCACTGAGTGTGCACACACACACACACACACACACAGCCTGTATTTTGCACCTCATGAAGTTCTGTCATATCAGTTGCCAACACAGAAGGGGCACATGTCTGAGTTTCTTCGCTGCTCCTAATTGCACTGCAACAGGAATGCTTGCATCTTCTGCCTGGGAGGGCTGTGTTTTTCCCCAAGGTCCAGAGAGAGTGCCGCTGCCTTTGTTCTTTGGCTTGGCTGAGCGTGGTGGTTAGACATGCCCCTTACTTCCTGCAATGTGCCAGACAGGAGCTTGAGAGATCCATGTCCTTGGCAGTGCTGCAGCTTTGTCTGTAACACAAAGAGGAGAGGCTGGGATGATGGGTGAGTAATTCCTGCCTTGTGGACCCGCAGCCTGAGAGTATCAGCTAAAGCAGAGGTCACACCCCTGCTGTCCCTGGTGCTGAATTTAGCCTGTGACTATGACTTGTTCAACCTTATTATTTTTTCATTTGATCTAATATTTCAAATGGGAATTTTACATCTACAGCCTCAGCTTCTCTTGAAAAGTTGGAAAATGAGGCAACAGTGGGCTCCATTTCTGCTTGTAGCCACAGCGGCTGGAGCTGTCAGGGGCAGAATCCTTCACACCTCATGGACGCTCACTCACCATCAGGCACGACCCTAAACACCTGTCATCTCCCTTCAGTAGGGCCTTGTTTATTCTTCTGTTTTCTTACAATAGAACACAATTTCCTTTGTCTGCTGTGTCGCTATCTATGGTAGAAAACATAAAAGATAAACTAGAAATACCATGTTTTATGAAACTGTGAATGAACACATTTCTTTGTGAGAGTGGAGATGCTCCTAAGTATTTAATATGAAAACCAGTGCCACCCATGTGTGGGAATACCTCCTTGTGTACTTGTTCCTCAGAGCTCTTTGTGGCCTTCTGATGGTGAATGCCTTTCCTACTCCCATTGGCAGACAGGTGGCCCCAGTGAATAGGGGGCAAACTTCAGTCCAAATTATGTGTTTGCAATTTCTCAGCCCTGGGACTTGAGGAAAGTTACTTCACTTTTGTGAGCCTCAGTGCTTTTATCTATGAAAGAAGAGTGACAGAATCTAACTCACGAAGTTATTGGGAAGAGTCAATGAAATGATATGTATGGCTTAGTAAGCAAAATTTAGGAACACAGTAAATCCTCAAATATATATTTTCCTTCCCCTTCCAGGAATAAACAAATAAATAGAGAAAAAGACAAAAGCAGCAGCAACTATGAGATCTCGTGAAACTTGAGTAAATTAAATAATTATCATCAAAGTAATTTTTAAACTGTATTCACCGTTTTTGCAATATTGAATTAAATCTATGTTGAAAAAAATTTATACCACACACAGACATGCATATGTATGCACATGCACATTGTCGGGGCAGAGACAGGTCTTCCCCAGAAATCAGCTTCCTTCTCTTCCTCTGCACATACTGCACACAGCTCTTCCATGTTTTTAAGTTTCCTTGGCCACAGGGCTACTTCTTGCCAATGGGATGGACCCAAGTGATGAGTGTCACTTCTGCCAAGTCTTCTAAGAAGCAGTGGGTCTACTTCATATTCTTGTTCCCGTTCTCGCAGCTCAATGCAGTTGAGGACAGCAAGATATTAGGGGAGTTCAGAGCCACAAAATAGAACGTTACTGGGTTCCTGCATCATAAAATGAAGACAAACTGCCTGATGGCCAAATATAACTATCTTGGATTTTATTATTATAGGTGAGCCTTTAAATATGTTGGGATCTTTTTGTTTCAGTAGTTTAACTAGTTTTAATGAATGCTTATGGCATCCACACAGCACATGGTTTATGAGACTTGAGGTCTCCTATAGAACATTGTGACCACCCATCGAAGAACATTTGCAGTTTGCAAAGGTCTTTGGATCACATATGAAATTGCCAGTGAGAAGATTTTTCAACTTTCAGTTATAGCTATCATTGAATGGAAGTTTCCCATTAGTCAGCCAGACAGTCAACAAATATTGATTGAACACTTATTTTAGGAGATCGGGAGTCAGGTTAGAGGAATGAATAAGAAAGAGAATCATTGCACTCAGGGGATTTACATTGTAGTGATAATTGCCTGACCAGTTTTGATCATTCTGTTCTGGCCCTCATTGACTTTGGCCTCATCTGCCTTAGTATATGATTAACATCGCAGGTCCTCTAGTGTAAACCTGCATTAAAATACCTCTGTGGGAAAGAGAGTCATAAAAAATAGTGTGCCATAGATTTGCATCCTGGCTCTCAGTTTCATGTTTTTCTTTCTATATCCTCTTCTTTGTTAGAGAGGGTTGAACCTATAAACTACATTTCTCAGTCTCTAGTCACTTGACTTTAGCCCTGCTCTGCCAATAAGAAGCACTAACATCAGGTTAGAAGGCAAGTGGGAAACTGAGGCTGACAGCAGATCTCAGCAATACTGTCAGTAAGTCCAGCAGGTCTGTGTGACAGCAGGCACCTGGGATACTGTAGCTTTGATGGAAATTACTGGGCCCTCTTGGGGATCTGGGCAGCAAGAACTCACAGACTGTCTCCAAGCACTTCTGCCAGGATCAACCATTCCCAGCCATTTTCTTTAAAAAGACTTCACTCTAGTTAAGATGCAAAATCCATGGACAAGAATGATTGGCTTAGCTCTAGCTAAGACCCACACCTTGGCTAGAGAAGGTCTAGCTACTCTCAAGTACAGACCCACCGGACCAGATCTACTGGAGGAAAGGTATTGTCTGCAAATGCAAGACAGGATGTTAATAACAGAAGAAAAACGAGAACACTGATGGTGACTTAAGACATAAGTCAAGCCATGTTAGTACTCTGTTCAAAATTCTGCCATGGCTTCCCAACCTGTTCAAGGTTAAGTCTAACCCTAGCATGGCCTACAATAAGTCGTGACTGGCTTCCTCTCTCCTTGCACTTACAGCTGCTTCCCACGTCCTGCATTTAAGATCCAGCAACACTTGTAGTTTGCTAAACATACTCTGCTGTGTCCCAGTCCTGTGCCTTTGTCTGTGCTGTCATCTCTGCCTGGAGCACACTCACCCTCCTCTCAGCCTTCGGTACTCCAATTTTTGGTTTTCGCTATTCATGATTTAACCCCTAGTTCAAGTATCTTCTTCTCCAGAAGTTGTTTCTTTATTTTCTCTTTAGGTGATTTCAGTTCTCTATTTTTTTTCTGCATAGATGGTCTTATGCTTGTTTATATCATAATATTTATTAAACTATATTATAAAATCACCTCGGGACCCATGACGGACAACAATTTCAACAATAACAGTGGTCAACGTTTATTTATTCATTCCTTCAATAAATACTTATTGAACACTTTATTTATGTCAAATACCATTCCAGGCAGTGAACAAATGCATGTTCATTCAGTACCAGACACTATGCAAAGATTGTGTGTATATCATCCTTAGAAGTATCTATTAACATCAAGGGCAATCCTACAAGGGTGATGCCAGTATTAGGCCCAACATAGAGATGCAGAAACTGAGGCTTGGAGAAGATAAGTAAACAATTCAGCAAATAAATATGAGAGTAAATAAATATGGCTGTGTCTCCAACTCTACTGTAGGCTCTCTGAGAGCAGAACTTGAATCTCTTACTCGCTCTATTTCTCAAGTGCTTAATATGGTATATGGCTAGGGTGATCCCACATCTCAGTTTCCCTAGTATAGTCACTTAATTTAACCTGTTTTTACAACATAATTATGAGTGGTACCACCTTTTATTCTCAAATGTGTCCAGATTTCCCAATGTTTGGCTCCTAGTTATCACCATATTAATGTTTGTTAAGCTGAACAGAATTGACCCCAGGTATAGGAGGAAGTTGAAATTAAGAAGTAGACCTCATCCCAATATCAGAACTCTTTTCAATTAATTTCTGAAGGGAATTAATCAGTTATGAGTAGACTTCATTTTCAAGCCATCAAAGAAAAGCAAGCCATAGATAATCTGACTCACTTGGCTGGGAAGAGACCCTTCCCTTATCTACTTCATCATGGTCATTTTAGAGATAAAGAATCTGCACCCAGAAAGGTCAACTGAGTTGTGATGAACAGGGGAAAAATCCATGGCTGGAATCTTGTCTTCCACACAGAGTCTAAAGCTCATCCTGGCACTCATGGACCTCAGCTTGCCACCCTCCTTCATGCCTCCTGGTCTTCGTTCATATTTCTTCTTTCAGGAGCATTTTTGCATATACTGCAAGTGTTTGATTACCTAGAGAAATCCCACTCATTCTTTAAACTTCCACTCCTGTGGCCCAAAGGCTCAATCCTGTGTCTTCTCTCCTCCTATTTCTAAGATTCACCTCTTCCTTCAGGTTGCTCAGTGACAACAGAAAAAGTAACACTCAGGGGCTGCTTTGTCTCTAGAGGGAAGCTCCCTCAGGGCAGAACTCATACCCCAGATATTTCTGCAACACAGCCCAAACCCTGCCACCACCCTGGTACTTGGCCTGAGCTATTATTGTGTTGAATAAAATAAAATATAACTCTTAATTTCATTATTATTTCTAAATTGCATATTTCAAAATAAAACTTTTGCTCTCTGTTAACATCATGACTTTTTTCTCATTACAGATTTAAGATTCATATTCAATATATTTATGATTCATAGGCTGTTTAATTTCCATGGTTCTGCTTACAGATGTTCACTGAATACCATCTTGGTGTCAGGCAAAGTCCTGGGTCCTGCAGGGCCTCCATCTTTCCACTGGGAGAATCAAGGAGGGAAGACACACCAGTCCTTAAATGATTCCATTGTGCTGTGATACTTTTCTGCCAGAAAATCTGCAAATATGTTACATGTTTTTCATTACTGTAGAAGATGTTTTTCTTCACTGTAGAAGACAGGCAGTAACCTATGTTGGAGAACTTAAGGAAGGCTTCATTGAAGAAGTGACTTTGAACCTGTTTGCTGAAGGATGAGCAAAAGATTTCTGTGAAAGGTTAATCCCTGCAGGAACTAGTCAGTCCATGCCAGAAAATACTTGGGACCTTTTAGTTCGTTTTTGAGTGTTGCTCATTTTATTAGTCACTAGGGTCTACAAAGGCTGAAATAATTTCTACCAGTCTACATGACTTACTAGGTGACTTTGTACACAATTGGCCAATAATTCCAGTTACCTTCTAGATTATAAAGTGAAGATGCTCTTCTGGGATTTTACTCCTATCATGGATGTTTGGTAATTTCCTGTCTTTCACGTGGTAAAATGAAAGATCCTCCCCAACTCTCCAACCAAGGCCCAGCACCATCCCAGCCAATTGCAGAGTCTCTTACTAGTTGTATGACCCAGGACAATTCATTGACCTTTCTTGAACATCAAGGTTTTCATCGTTAAAGTGGGGATAAAAAGGATGCCTACTCATTAAGGTTGAGCATTAAATGACACAAAGCACAGAAAGATCCAGGGTACTGTCCAGCACATGTTTCAGTGTTGTGCATGTGTTAGTTATCAGGCAAATAACTATGTCCATCCTCACCATCACCATCCTCATCATCATCATTGTTATCACCATCATCATCATCAGTCATTACCTTCATCATTGTCATCATCACCACCATCATTGTTATCATTATTGCCAACATCCTCATGTCACTATCATCATCATCATCATCATCATTGTCATCATTTTCATCATCATCTTCTTCATCATGATGGTCATCATCACCATCATCACTGCCATCATCATCATTATCATCACTGTCATCATTATCACCATCATTGCTGTCATCGCCATCACCATCATCATCAAACATTATCGTCATCGTTGTCAACAACAACATCATGACAACTGCAAACTGAGCACTTACTCTACTTCAGGGGTCATGCCAAGCAATGTATACACTTTATTAATACAGCTGTCTCCAGTATTACCCACTTGAGTAACAAGGACACTGAAGCTTGAAAAAGTTAAGTCATGTTCTAAAGTAGTAAATGACACAGAAAAGGCAAGTGTGTCACCTATGTCTACATAAGTCTAGTCCCTTATGCACAAAGTCTTTGGTCATCCCAGATGCTCCATGAATCCCACTGAAATGGAAATGCATGAACCACATCGCTCACCTCCAGTTTCACTGAGGTTTTTCCCACAGACCCCAAACTGTTAAATTGAGTGAATTTTGCCATTTCCTGGTGACATGGTTTGGCTTTGTGTCCCCATCCAAATTTTATCTTGAATTATAATCTCCATGTGTCAAGGGAGAGACCAGGTGGAGGTAACTGAATCATGGGGGCAGTTTCCCCGATGCTGTTCTCCTGATATTGAGTGAGTTCTCATGAGATCTGATGGTTTTATAAGTGTTTGTTAGTTCATCCTGTGATCATTCTCCTTCCTGCTGCCTTGCTTCCCCTTCACCTTCCACTATGATTATAAGCCTCCCCAGCCATGCTGAACTGTGAGTCAATTAAACCTCTTTCCTTTATAAATTACCCAGTCTCGGCCAGTTAGTTATAGCAGTGTGAAATGGATGAATACCCCTGGTGTTGGTGGGTGTCCGACTGAGTTGTCACAGAGCCCTCAGCCAGCCTTCTGGCTTCTGGGTTGGGGAAGGAGGAGATTCAGCATCAGGACTCAGATTACAGAGAAAATTCACCAGTTCCCACAAAACTCTGGAGATAAATCCCTTACAGATTCATGGCTGAGCCCAAAGTTGGACAAAGTTCACATGCCCAGACTCACTGGGTTACCCATGGCAGTGCAGCCTGCCAGGTGGAAACACCCACCATGTGCCCACCCCTCAGCAATTGTAATTATCCTTTATAATCTACACGACCCTCCAGCTTAGATGAGGAGCTCTCACGTCCCCTTATCTCATTCAGTCCCCATTCAGTTTGGGCATCAACAGAAATGCTACCACCTCTACAGGAGAGGAAACCAATGCACAGAGGGTTAAGCAACTTGCCTTGGGTCACTCAGCTACCAGTCCAAGTGCTGAGGCATGCCATGGCTCTTCTCCCACTACAGCTGTCCCATTAGGGAAAAAGGATTGTCAGAGGCCACCTTCCCCACCTTCCTCACAAGGGCCTTCTCCTTGGTGCCAGGGGCCAGCTGACTGAAATAAATCTGCATAGCTTCCAGCCCTAAGAATAAGCTTTTCCTTAGGGACACTGCAGGACTGCCTTGGCATCAGGTCCCACTCTCAGATTCTGCTGCCTGAATCTAGAAAAACCAAGACGGAAGAAATTGCTGCATCATTCTTATGGACTCATTTGTGTCTCCCCAAAATTAATACTTTGAAGTCCTAAGCCCTAGTTGCTCAGAGTGTAACTTTATTTGGAGAAATGACCTGTAAGAAGGCAAGCAAAGTTAAATGTGTTCATGAGGCTGAGGCTGTAACCCAATTGAACTGGTGCCCTTATAAGAAGAGAAAGAGACGAGAAGGGTGTGCGTGCACAGAAGAAGGGCCCATGAGGACACAGCAAGGAGAAAGCCATTTGTAAGCCAAGGACTGAGGCCTCCGGAGAAACCAACCCTACCAGAACCTTGATCTTGGACTTTCAGCCTCCATAATTGCGAGAATATACATTTCTCTTGTTGCAGCCATCCAGTGTGTGGTATTTTGCTTTGGCATCCCAAGCAGACTGATACAGCAGTAAACTGCAATGTGGCTGGGAAGGCATCAACTTATGGAAGCACCAAGGGTGTATTTCTAGGAAGGGAGTCATACACACAGACCCACTTGAGGAAGCCTTACATTCATAAGGCAGAGAGCCCCCCTCGAGGCTGAGGGGCTCTTGGCTTAGTCTTTCTTTCCCCTTCCCCATCTATCCTAAACACAACAACACATGCCCGACCAGAATCTGGGGACCTTGAGCCTATCCAGGCCAGGCCACCCGACTGCTTGTGTGTCTGTCAAACCAGCCTTCTTTCCCTGAAAAGGACACGTCGAAGCCATCTTTCAGGAGTTTTCTTCCCCTGACAGAAATCAGCAGGGTTAGAATAAACTGCATAAGTTATCAGCTCCTCAGGAAAGAACATGAAAAAGGCCCTTCTATCACTTAATGAAAAATAGCTTCTTTTTTGGACAGAACTTCATAGGCCTGCAATCAAGCCATGGCTCCCCTCTCCCTTCCCTGACGTGCCGTGCAGGCAAAGCAAGTCGGCATCTATTAATAATATTTTCTCCAGCTTCTTTCATTTTTCTGCATGTCCTACCACTGTCAGGCCCCGTGATGCAGCGGAGCCTTTATCTCGTCCGAGTCTGGCCTGTCAGGGTGATAAACAATTCTAACAAGAATCAGAATAAAGATCTTCCCAGTAGACTCTGCCGAGAGATAGAGGCTTTTCTCATTTTCTCGACGGAAAAAAAAATTTAATCTAGCGGCTCCGGCTTTTTTCAAGCGTCACATTCAAAGAGATGCAAATTTGTCAGAGCGGAGACCCCAGCTGACTCGGAGCACTGCATGAATGTCAAAGGGGGAAGCAGTGTCTTTGACATGGCTGCCGGTTTTTTGGGGGGTGGGGGGCAAGGAGCTCTCTGCTGAATGTTAAAAAAAATATAAGGTTTTTCTTTGTAGTGAATGTTTCAACAATTTTTGTAAGTTTTCTTCTGAAATTAAAAAAAAAAACTGCCATTGGGAGGGAAAGGAGAGGAGGAAAGGAACACATAGGGGTTGGGGTGAAAGAGGAAAGAGTCCCAGAAAAACAACTCCATTGAGATGTCAGGCTGGACTGCAATGCTCAGTAAGGGAGCAGATGTGTGAGAGGGGGGTGAGGCTGAAGAGGTGAGTGAGTTGGGATAAATGAATGAATGAGTGATTGCATTGTAGAATGCACAGAGCTCAGTCTTTTGTTAGGTTTGGTTATTTTTCTAAGTTCATGGAAACTATTCAGATCTTCTTCTGGATACTTCTTCCCCCATTTGCCATTAACATGAAAGCTAATGCTCTGCTGTGTTGGTTGCCTGGGTTCAGAGCCCAGGACAACCAATTCAGCTTGAGGGGTTAAGTAAATGAGGCAGGAGACCAAGCAGAAGACACTGGAAGGTTGGGGTACTGATGGGCTAGAGAGAGGCTGGGAGGTGGCCAGCACTGGCCTCCTGGGAGCCTTGGAAGCTTGACGGCTGCCCAGGGTATACCACAAGCACCTGCCCCCTGCTTGGCTCCCAAGGCCTTTGTGGAGTCTGTAGCCCTGCTGAGCTGGGCTGGGCCTTGTGTCCAGTTTCTTGCAGATGGATTGCACAGCTTCCTCAGCCCCCTCCCTTCAGCCTACATCTCAACCTTGGGACCCCAGAGCTCTGTGGAGCACTGGAATCTTCTCCAAGACTTTTATGGTTTTCTGAGTCAAGAGCATCGGATGCCCAGGCTCTCACGGCCTCTTCTTCCTCTTTATTTTTGATCTTGCTGGTTTCTCCATCCCCCAGCTTGCCTCCGAATCATGTACCTTAGTCTTTCCTCAGCACCACCGCAGGGATCTACTTCCGCAGAGCACAGCTAGCACACATCATTGCATGTAGCTGGCCTGAATTCAAGGCCAAGGTTAAACGAGGGTTTTGATGATGGAAGGAGGATGCAGTCACACTAGCAGAGGAGGCAGTGATGTAAAGTCAAATCTCAGCCATCTCTTGGGTGCCCATAACTCACTGGTCACAGGTCTGACCTTCTCCAGAGTCCACCTGATGCCTCTCTGCTGGCGAGTTCTCTGAGAACCTGGGGTGCTAATGCCTAGCCTTTTTTAGTAGACAAGAGAAAGAGCCTGATCTTCTGTTAGACAAGGAAATTTAATTCTTCTCAGCCTCTCAAAGCCTGCGCCCTGCTATCTTTCTGGAATTGATCTATTAGATAGTTACATTTATATTAGCAGGCCCTGAATGTCCTTGCCCTCTCTAGTCCTTGCTCTTGCCATTGGGAAGTTTAGTGGGAAGTGGGTGTGTGTACATAGGTACGAGGTGGTTGGGTGGTTTGAGTGAGGATTAGAATAATACATGGGACAGAATGTGTATATTGAGGAGGGGCGGGCTCTTGAGGTTCTTTTATTAAGACAGTTCTATGAAATGGGGATCTGTCTCATCTTCACAGAAGCGCTTGGCATCCACCTTATCGTTATGCTGTCTCGCCTAGTGCCAGCCTCCTCCTAGCGCCAGCACAATATGTTGCAACAAAAAGCATTAGTTCCAGATCCAAGTGATGGCCTCCTTCAATACTAGGTGTTTGCAATAATGAGCAGCCTTAGATGTTATCCTTGCTCCCACCTCTCCTCTCTGAGACCCTGGGCACTGCACTAGATGGCTGTCATCTTGCCAACATTTGGTTACCAGCCAGTTAGGAGAGAGAAGCCTTCAACAGCCTTAAATGATTCCGTTCCAGAGAAAGGGTTCTGGCAGCGTACACAGCACTCCGGAAGGGAAGGTGAGCAGAAGCCCATGGCTTTGTGAAATAACCAGTTACTGCAGAGTCCACACTACATTGTGTAATCTGAGCGAGCCCAGCATGTAGGAGTTGTAGACATTTTCTCTGATTTTGAGAATGTTTAAAAAGTTAAAACTTTGCCCCTTAAAGTTTGGGAAATTTGTTGACAGGTGACACTATTGGCTATTTGGGACCCACATTCTGCGAGGAAATCAATCATCACAGAGTGTTTCTCAGACTGGTGGGAGGGAGTAGAAAAGTGAAGGGGGATCTGAAGCCACCCATTTAATTCAACATCTGCATGGGACAGGCTAGCACAGAGCTAGGTTCAGAAGCCTAGATCCACAAGCCGTGATTGAAGACCTCTCACTGCTAGGAGTCAAGGGTCCTTAGGAAAACTCACTGATCATCTGATTTTTAATTCCCTTGGTAAAAACAAGTAAACAGACAACAACAAAAATCACAAAACATTAGAAATCCCTGTACTATTGGCCCACAGGATTATGGAGTTGGAAAAGATATGGAACATGCTTCTCAATCTGTGACGTAGATGCCAGTGCAGCCGGCTTCTTTTGGTTTCCCTTCTCCCCTTTTCTCATCCTGATATTATTTCATCCCCATGACACAACAAAAATGCCACTACTGTCCCTCTTTTCCTAGGGGAAAATTCAATCTCTTTTTTCTGTGTTATCAAAACATATATATGTTTCCATATCTGTAACAAAGACTGCCACATTCTCATCGTCTCCCTTGAGTTAGGTTTGAAATCGTCATGGTCCGTTTCTGCAGGTTGGATGCTCCTCCAAGACTCATATATTCAACTTTTGCCCGTGGAATCTCGCACAGAGGAGGGACTGATAAAGGATCACTGACTAAGATTAAATCACATTTGCATGGGCAAATGATAAATGTCATTACATGCAATCTCAGAAACCATATAAAGTAACTCCCTAAACATCTCTTCATGTGACACCCTGGTCTGGAAGAGAGACAATATTAACACTTATTGACTGTATCCTTAGATGAAGACTTTTCTGTAATTATTTCATGACTATTAAAAATATCACTGAGCCCAGTTATCATTTATGTTTTCCTCAGAAAAGAATCAATAAGTTGCCTTAAATATTTGATGAAATTTAAGCAAAATCTCAGTTGTTAGTCTTTCATGTGGCAAAATAATCATTTATTCAATCAAGAAGTGTTTATTGTGGGCCTGCTACATATCAGGCATTGGATTAATCACTAGGCATAAAACCGATGAACAAGATAACACAAAGTCTACCTGTAATGGGCTTATATTTTAGTAGAAAAAGGTATTTTTAAAAACCTAAACCACAAATATCAGTAAAATGATCATGAGTTGTGCTAAATTCTATAAAGAATAAAGTATTGGAACAGAAAAAAAGAACAATCAAAGAAGCCCTCTCTGAGGAGATCATTAAGCTCTGCTCAAAAGTTGAAAAAGAACCAAGCAACAAACAGAAGAAAAAGGGATATTCCAGGCAGAGGGAATGGTGTATGGGAAGACTCTGAAATGTGAAAGAGCATTGGTGTATTCAAGGACCAGTATGCAGACTAATGTGACTAGGGGGTGGTAGATGATGAAGGAATTATGTGAGATGAGTTTGGAGATGCGCCCAGGTGTCAGATTGCCCAGAAGACATATGGGCAGACCATGCTAACAGTTTGAATTGTTTCCCAAATACAAAGAAAAGGCATCAGTGGTTTTCATCAGGGAATGGTGTAGTCCAGTGATATACTTCAAGGTCACTCTTCCTGTGGTGTGCAAAAGGGACAGAAGCACCAAGACAGGAAGTCAGGAGACTATTGCAGTCATCTGGATAAGAGACGATGGTGATCTTCGTGGACTAGTTGTGGTTGCAACAGACATGGAGAGAAGGGGAAGAACTTGAGAGTAATGTTAAGATTAGGACTGACAGAACTTGTTGATGGACTGGATTTGAGAAGTCAAAGAAATGAAAGAATTGTGGCAACTCCCAGGCTTTCATCTAGAACACTGGATGAATGGCGCTTCATTTATTAAGTTAAGACAAACCAGAGAACAGGTTTCACAGATGAAGAATGAAGTTCCACTTTAATAAGTTATGGATGGATAAGTTACCTTAAGTCTTTTCCTTGCTGTATTCTCAATACCTGGAAGAGTACCAAATATGTAGTAAGTAATGAGTGCATACTTACTGAATGAAATAAGAAGGTCTGTGAGATTCCAAGTAAGCATTTGGATATGACGGACTAAAGTTCATACTAGAGATAAAAATTCAGACTCCATGGGCTTAACAATGTAAATAAGCCAAGAGAGTTGGATGAAATGGAATAGGGAAAGGGCATAGAGAAGGGGTTGAAGATCAAGACCTGAGCAGAACCACCTTTTAGATAAAAAAGAGAAGGACTCAGAGAAGAATCCTGAAGTGCAGAAACCACGGTGACAAAGGAGTGTGGCAGTAGCCTGTGATAAGCAGGAAGTCAGGAGGGGAGGGTGTTAATATGATCAGCCATGCCTATTGGCTCTGAAAAGTCCAACGAAATGAACATCATCACTCACCAAACATACATTCTCAAATCAAACATTAGAATCAAGTGAACTCATTTTGTCTGAACATTCTTTTGCTTTTACCATATGCTAATTATCACAAATAGTAAAAAGACTAATAATCCATGAATTGCAACTCAGGAAAAAAGATTAATCATGAAAAATATTGAGTTATAGTAATAATAATACTCAACTCTAATTCCTCAGGTGATATAGGGGAATCTGTGTAGAATCAAAAGCCAGGCAGATCAGAGATCAAGTCCAAACCTGGCTTCTTCCAGGTCTCTGCATTTAGCCTGGTGAAAGCCCCACTTAAAATCAGACTTCTTGCCTGTTGAATTTCATTATAAAAATGATACCTCACTTTCTTATTCACAGAATATGTACAAGAATAAAACATGCTAGAGTATGTGATAAGATTCTGAAACTTGGAAAATATACTGCAAATATTAAGGGTCATTTACGATCATAGGAAGCATTCCATCCTCACTTCTTCATTCACTTGTCTGATACCTTGAAGCTCTGAGTTTACTCCAGGAACAGGACAAGGAGTAAGGCACAGTAACTGCCTTGAAGTAGTCCACAGTCTGGCTGTATTATCTTCGTTCTGTTAATTTTACAACCTAAAGGGAGCATTCTAGATTTCTGGAAAATGCATACAGTAAGGGAAGTGGCAATATGACACAAAGCTAACATTAAATGCTATCTAAAATGATGTCTCATGCAATTGGGATCACAACTCACCAAGAACCCTCTCTTGATAAAATAAATGCCTCATCTGTTTTCTTGCAATGTTTTGCTTATTCTTCTAGGCTAGCTCATGGTTTCAGAGATTTTGCCCATTCTCAGTTAGAACATGATTGCTTTTGTGACAAGATCTGTGTCTTAATAAGAGTCTGGCATGGTATTCTCTAAATATTTTCTGTATTGAACGGAATTTCAAAAAGCAGAAGATCTGGAGGCTAATCTTGAGGTTTTAAGTTGAAGGGGGAGAAAAAGACATTTCCAAAGGCCCTAATAAGCTTGATAAAGCCCACAAGGTGGAGGTCAGAAAAAGACCTAGGAGTGATTAGGACATTAAAAGCTGTTAAAGAATCTTGATTGATGGGAAAGATTAATTTTCCCAAAGGGGAAGTTCAGTGGAAAAACCAGACCAAGGTTGCCTTTTTAAGTTCACCGTCTACTTGTGGAGGCCAATGACTCTCAGCCGCCACCCTGGATGCAGTGAGCACACCATGCCTCAGGCAGCCACAGTGAGCCAGCCTGTGACTAGAATCACCTCCACATCCACCTCTCACTGATGGGAAAGAGGCAGAGCCCACAAAGACTTCTCTCTGAAGGTGCTGGAGGATGTGCCAGATGTGAGATATGGAGGCACCACTTTCAAAGACGAGAGGCCTGGGAGGGCTTCAGGCCAGACCCTCAGAATTGGCTCTTGCCTAGAAAGCTGTTTCCAGACCACATAAGACTTAAATAGAGGACAGTCCAGAAGATTGTAGTCATCTGAGCCTCTGCCACCTAGAACTGGGGCATCACCAGATTCCTGGGTTAGGAATCAAGGAAGTCTTTACTGTTGGCAGAGAAGCTCCAACCTGGAGCTCCCAGCCCATCCTCCTGCCCTTGACATAAAGAGCTGCGCTGTTATCTTCCCTGGCTTCAAGGAAACCTCTCTTTCCTGGCTGTAAGACGTGTCCAGGTCAATGATTCCCCTTATCCTGGGCTCTCAAGAGGTAAGGCCGTGGCTCCAAATCTTTGGTGAGAATACGATTCACTTGTTCCTCTAACATTAAAAACTTAGATGCTTGGGTCTCAGCTCCAACAGGTCTGCAAAGAGTCCATGGAATACACAGCTTAAGCAATTCTGACCCTGAGCCTTTGGGTGGTACCTTGAGCAGCACAGGGGTGGCACGGGGGCCAGTGGTTAAGAACTCAAACTCTCATGCTAGAATGCCTGAGGCTGAGATCCTGTTCTTTGTGATACTTGATGCATGACTTTGACCAGCCATTTAAACTCTCCACATTTTGACGTCCATGTCTGTAACAATGGAAACAATTGCAGTATCTGCTTCCTAAATTTTTGGTGGGATTGAAATACAATAACCCATGCAAAGCATATACCCCAGTGTGTAGTATATAGTAGGTAGTAAATAAATGGTCATTATTAATATTGCATCTTCAAACAAATAAAGCAGAAGCAACTGAAACAGCATCTTGTCTTGAAAGTCTGCTCCTGCTACTTGATTCAGAGAGTATTTTTATTTTTATGTTTTTCATAGCTGACTTCATTAGAAATAGGCTATAAATAGGCTGTTGTCCCACAGGATCTATTAACTGGGATAGTGCTTGGTGGTGCTGCTGTGTGTTTAGTGGTACTGTAGTATCTGCAGTTGCAATATCACCAGCATCCTTAGATTAGCTGCAGGATCAATGCTGAGTTCCAACATTCAATCACCAATACAATCCCAATTCACTAGTACAAAGGTGAGCAAGAGACTTTCCCTATCACCAACACCAACTCACATTCAGGGCTCGATGACAAATTCCTGTAGTCACTCATTCAACAAGGATGAATTGGACCTCTCCCATGTACCAGGTTCTGTGTATCAACAGCAACAAATTAAAGAAAGTGGTCCTGAACTGCAGAAAGAAAGAGTGAGAGTAGCTTTCTGTCTTTGTTACTGTGGAATTTCCTGGGGAGAGAAGGACAAGGAAATCAACGGACAGTTAGATATTTTTTGTAGTTTTTGTGAAATGTCACCTCACTACACTGAAAGGAAAAAAACAAACTGGTATTGTCTTAATTGTATGTTAGGTGAAGACTTTTATCCTTTTTAAGAAAATGTGATGTGAGGGAGAAAAGTAGAATGGTGATTCCAAGCTATTTAAAGAACTTTTGTTATGAGTTCAAGATGGCAGGCTGAACAGGTGACTATTCTACTGCTCACGAAAAATATTAAAAATCACTGGGAATATATTTCAAACAAGGCAAGAAAACAGAATGAGTTTGTGAAAACAATCAAGAGTGCCATTAGCAGACTAGAAATGTTGAAGAATCTCTGTGTTTTTTACTCCCTGTATCTGCTTTCAATCACATCAGGAAGCAAAAGGCATTCACACACACACACACACACACACACACACACACGGATGTTCATGGAGGCAGAAGCACTTCAGGAGAACTCCACGCATGGAATACGTGGAATACTCCATGCATGGAATACGCAGATGATACAGAAATGGGTGTAAATTCATGAGCAGAAATACAAGAATACTGTTCCAGGCAGAGGAGATGAGGAAGACTGAAGCCCTGAAACAGGCAAGGCCAGGCATGTTTGGGAAAATAATGGGGGATCTGAATTGATTAGTGTGTAGGACACTCCAAAGTTCAGTCTGTCTTCCTGCACTCATAAAATCATATTCTGAATTTCTGATGTGGCACTCATAGCCCTCCACACTCTGTCCCCAAGATTCCCTTCACGTGTGGTTCATCAATGTATTTCCCCAAATACTTTTAAGGTTCCAAATGTACTATACCACTGGTCATTCTCCAAAAACAGTCCATGTACTCTGGACTCACACTCTGTCCCCTTTGAAAGTTCCACTGATCTTACCTCTGTCTTTGAATGGCTCCTCCTTCAAGTCCCATCCAAACACCACCCCCTCCCAGAATCTGTCTTCCATATCCTGTGAATGAAAAACTCATCCTTTCCTTCTGCCAACCTGACACTTTTCACCTCTATATGCACTGTGAACATCTTGAGAAAGAAGGAATGCATCTCTCTCTGCATGGTGCACATAGTAGAAGCAAATGAAACAGCATCTGTAATGCAATAGCTACTTGGTATGTATTGTGGGATAAATTACTAAATGTTTGCTAATAGACAGTGTGTGAGATGCTTTTGTGAAAGGTACAGGCTAGAGTCTTGTCAAGACAGGCCTTGAGCGCCATGATGAGAAGTGTTTGATTAATGAAACGGCAAGGGGGAACTATGGCAAATCTGAGTGACAGTTGAAAAATTCAAGAGCAGTCAGAATAGAAACAGCAGAGCCCCTAAAATAGGTGCTATGCAAAAATCTACCCACGTGGTGAATTTCTGATGAGAATGAGATTTCAGAAGGTGGACCTGGGTTAAGTATTTGTTCCCACATAAAAGTTGAAAGAGAAAAAAAAAAAATTCTGCAAGTGCAAATACAAAACCTAGCAAAGCTGGCAGGGAATACAACTTGAAACATAGCTGTTTTGATGGCTGCATAGAAAGCCAAGTGCAAGAACAAACTCCTTGAACAATATGGCCCTTGTTAGGTACACAGTTTTAATTAAATAGGGAGACAAAGTATAATACCAACATGTTAAAGGTAGGCACACCATGCGAGAGGCATCTGATCAGGATCTGGGCTTGTTTATGGTATTCTCGTCAATATAATTGTCATTTCAGTGCTGTGTTTATTTTTAAACCCAAGCTTTGTTTTGCATTATGGGCAAGTGAAATATTTGTTTTCAGCCAGGTTTCTGTGTGAAATGTTCATTCAAAATTCTAAATATAATGAGTAAATTTCTCTCCTTGAGAATTGGCACCATTTGGGACTTGGAGGCATAGTTTGTAAGTAAAGGAATAGGCCAAAAGGGATGTTTGGAATGACCCATTTACATATAGGATGTCTTATAAATTAAAACCCAGGTTGGGGAGGGATTGGAATTGCCTTCACAAGAATGAGTTTTGCAGAGGCAACATCATATAAAGAAAGCAGAAGATGTGAGTCTTGGCCCTGGCTCTGTTCTTCTGAGTGTGCTCTTGGGAAACTCACTTCTCCAGTTGAGTCTCAGTGACACACACTGATGACATCACCACCATAGGTATAATGAGCCCTCACCAGCCAAAACCCCAGAGCTGTTCTAAGGAGCAGCATGGAAGTGTGTATGTAAAGGCCCTGGAAACTGTGGAGAGAGGTAATACCCTTCCTTCTGGCTCTCAGGAATAGTCTCGTCCAGAGTTCTGCACTTCATCACCAAGGGCACTGAAGTCCCTTTGTATTAATCTATTTTGCATTGTCATAAAGAAATGCCTGGGGCTGGGTAATTTATAAAGAAAAGAGGTTTATTTGGCTCACAGTTCTGCAGGCTGTACAAGCATAGCACCAGCATCTGCTTAACTTCTGGTGAGGCCTCAGGAAGCTTATAATCATGGTGGAAGGTGATAGGGAGCTGGCATGTCACATGGTGACAGGGGATGCAGGAGAGATGGGAGAGGTACCACACTCTTTTACACAAACGGATCTCTCATGAACTGGTAGAGCAAGACCTCACTCATTACTGCAAAAATGGATCCAAGCCATTCATGAGGGATCCGTCCCCAAGATCCAAACACCTCCTGCCAGGTCTTGCCTCCAACATTGGGGATAACATTTAAAGATGAGATTTAGAGCAGATAAATATCCAAACTGTATCACCCTCTTATACAGATGATGTGCTTGAACCTCTAAGAGGTCTGCTGTCAGGTCTTGCTCAGGGAAGGATGCACGGATGGTAGAGGTCAGAAAAGAGAGCCCAGATAGCTTTCTCCTTTCTCCTGATGCTCACCTCACTCCACCACTCTGTCTCTGTTGCTGCCTTCTCCCTCTCCAGCAAACCCAGGGGACATGGAACTAAGAATCAGATAAATGACTTGAATGACTGCAGGCACATGCTACCCTACCCTTTTTCCGATGGAATTTTATGTCACTTGTCTCAAAAAACAAACAAACAAAAAAACCCTATAGCTTTTCTAGGAAATCAGATTTATAGTCAATGATGAGCTTCATGTCTCCGAAAATTTCTACTCTCACCTGAGTATAAACATGAGGCACAAGATTACCACCTTTTGCTTTCTTTCCTTCTTCCATCCTTTCCTCCCTTCATTCTTTATTCTCTCTGTCCCTTCCTCCTTCCTTCCTCCCTCTTTCCTTTCCTCCTTCCTTCCTCCCTCTTTCCTTTCCTCCTTCCTTCCTCCCTCTTTCATTCCTTTCCTTTTTCCTTCCTTTTATCCCTTCTTCCCTCTCTTCCTTCTAGTCTACAGCTCTTCACTGAACACTCTTTGGGACCCTCCAAGTTCCATGGTGCTGTACACCTCTGCATTTCTTCTCCATGGGTTTCCCAGGGCCCCTCACCTCCAGAGCCTGCCTTTCCCCTCATGTTCCCCTGTGCTTCACACCTGCCCTGCTCCGTGTCTTGTGACCTGTGTACCTGTTATATATTCTTACCACATGACCTTGCTTGCTCTTTCCTCTCCCCATCTGGTCCAAATCCTGCATCTCCAGAAAAATGGTACCTAAATTTGTACCATTTGTACAAATGGGATGGGTCCTTGCTTTATAATGTCACAAACCAAAGCTACCTCTCTTTCAGTACATGAAAGTGTGTAGCTTACAAGTAAGAGAACGATCTCAGGATTCAGACCAAATTCTGGTTTGGTCATTTACTAGCTGTGTGATACAAGCCAGGAGCATTATCCTTCTGCACTTCAGGGTGGTCTTCGTAAAGTTGTTCTGATGATTAAAGATTGTTACACCCCTCAGAGTTCCCAGCCAATAGAAACAGACAGCTAGTTACATTACTAGGAAGAGAGCAGAGGAGATGTGAGCAATGCCATAGGGTGGTAGCCAAGGCAGGCGCTGCACAAGCCACTGAGGGAGGAAGCCTCCAAGCAGGGGAGTGGAGGGAGGAATTATGGGAATATGAGTGCAATGGGGATTGGCTGCCTGTGCAGTGAAGACCTTGAATTGCAAGCTCAGACCTTTCAAGGAGTAAATGGGTGGCTTACAGCAAGTCATGTAACTCCTGCAGTCTTGTATCTTCCTTCCTCATCCCAGCCCTTCAGGCCACATGGGGTGGGGAGGAGCTGGCTGGGAGTGGAGGGTGGGAAGGACCTTGCAAGCTCTGAAGTGCTGTGCCCATTCCTGCCTCACTATGCACTTCCTTAGGTTACCAGTTCCAATTGCCCTTGTATCCTTTCGTTCTTCTCTCTTTCTTTAAGGAATTTTTCTTTTGTTCTTCTCTCTTTCTTCTAAGGACTTTCCTCTTCTGTACAAGCCTCTGCTAGAACCTGGCTTCCAGCTTCCTCCAGGAGAGTTTGCTCAGGCATAACTGGCTAACGCAAAGTGCAAGACAGTGAGGTCCAGGGTACAACATGGTCTTCCTAAAAACAGAGTGGCCTGGAATTGGGTGAATGGGAGTGATGGGAGAAATGCGGGGAAAAGGGAATTAAGAGTATTTGTTTATCATAAATATGTTACCCTTATAGCCCACTTGAGAAGGGCAAAGTGAGGGCTTCTGGCACCAAGCCTTTCCGAAGCTGGAGATGAACTTGGCCACTCCCACCCTTTCTGCAGGCAGGAGAAACAGAATCTGCAAATGCTCCGATGAGGTGTTTCTCTGCTGGAGCAAGGAGAATAAATTCTTTACCTTCAAATGCTTCAAGCAATTGTGTTTTCCTAGTATCATCAGCCACGGTTATGATCAGTATTAACTTTTATTTTAAAACTCGGCATGCATTAGAGAATTGCTCTTACTTGGAAACGGCTCTGCCTCACTCGGCAGTGAATTGCAATTAAACTTCATGAGAAGTTTTATTTGAACACAGCATCCCCCTTCCAAGTGCCCCCTGTAAATGAATTTTGAAACCTGCAGTCAGTGCCCATTAACTGGGAGTGTGGGGAAGAGCTGTCTATGATTAATAAAAATAACAGCTTGCCTAACAGCATACATTAATGTGGGCTGCATTTTACAATATTTCAATTAATTATAGATTAGTAGATTTAAAAGGGTCAGGGACCTCACAGATCACCTACATCACTGTTTTCTACCCACTCGGGAATCAGGAAACCAGCACCCAGAGAGGGTGGGGAATAAGTGCTTAAAGGATTAGGACATAAATCGTCAGCAACAGAGACCAGAAGGAACCAAAGCTGAGATGCAGGAAGATCAAGAATGTGCCCGTGGAAACTTTCCCAGGCCCTCTCACTTGGAGTCTCCTTCAGCCTCAAAGTTCTTCCTTGCTCAAAACTCAATCCAGTCCTGATGAAAGCAGGACATATATCACCCCTTGGGCCCCTGTGACTGATGTTCAAAGCCTGCACTGCACAAGTCCCCAGTCTGAGTTGGTTGGAATTATCAGTGGATACTTATTGAAGTAAGATTCCGCCTTTCAGGACAAATGAGCTCCAGGCTTCATCTCCATGTCCTGCTCTCTTATTCCTTAGTGACCCTGGAAGAGTTTGGCTTGCTCTAGAGTTTTGCTACATCAGGATCAATTGGTAAGAATTACAATTCTTAGTTTGAGCTTAATTGTGGCCTAGACTGCTGGGCTCTACTGACGACCTTCCTTGGAAAAAGTTTCCAACACTCCCGTAGACTATGTTGGACCTGTGTGCAAAGCCTCTAGAGCTAGGACAGTTCTACTAGCTTCTGTCCTGTCTGGTATCTTGCTCATCTCTCCCCACAGAGCAGAAATGCACAGCACCCGTCACACCTCAAGGCATACCAACCTGAGCTATGACATCAACACTTACTTCTTGTGCTTGAATAGAGGCTTACAATTCATACTGAATTTGGGAATCCACCTGAGTTGGAGATGAAGACAATGCTATGTGTTCAATTATCGTGTCATGTCTTCTTCCTGCACCCACAATCCTTCCCAGCCTCTCCTTTATGGTCAGGGCATGGCCTGCACTTACTGCAGTTAATGGAACATCAGCACAAGTGATATGTATCTCTTTGAATAAAGCAGTTAAGAGTCTGTGTATATGCTGTTTCCCTCTCTTGGGGCTCTGGAAGCCAATTATTAAGAGGATTGCATCCCAAGATGGAGAGAGATGGAGAAGAGCCCCCACCAATCATCATTACATTTTGCACAGGAAGAAATTAAGAGTCTATTGTGCCAGTCCACTCAGATATTGTGCTTTGTTTGTTACCTCAGCATAGCCTAACCCATCCTGACTAATGTACAGCATAGCCTCTGCTCATCCTTTAACTGACATTTTTCCTTATATTCTATTCTCAGTTCCCTTCTTTTCACATTCTCCCTAGACACACCTATGTAGTTCCACATCCCCAACCACTGTCAATAGAAGCACACAAATCCAGATCACTAATTTGCTTTCTGTTTTTGGGCTTCATACATCTACATTCAACTGCAACCTGGTCAGTTTCATCTGGGTATCTATTAAGAACCTAATGTCAATTTATCCAAAATTTAACTGGCCATCTTCCTCTGACCATTCTTTTTTCTGTGTGACGAATCTATTGGTTTTACCCACCATCCCATAAACAAAGACCTGGACGTTATTGTCCCTTCTTCCCTGTCTCCTTCATGGCATTAAATCCTGCAAGTTCTGTCTCCAACATAGTTCTTGGAACCATTCACTTCTTTCCAACTTCATTGTCATTCTTTCATATTTACTTCATCTCTTACCTAAATTCCAATAAGAGCCCCATAATTAGTTCTCATTCTTACTCTTTCTTCAAGTCATAAGCTACAGCAGACAGATCTTGGACAAACAATCTCACCCACTCCCTACTTAAAGTTTCTTTAGTTCTCCCTTTTACCCTTAAACTCCTTGGCAGTCATTAAGGCACTTGGGATGGGACCTCAGTTCCTAGCAAAGAACCTCAGACTGTAGCCTCCGAAATCAGATTCCCCGGAACCGAGGCAGACCTCACCTGGGAAAATCGCTGGACCTGTGGGAGCCTCATTGTTCTATCTATCAAGGACAATAAATAATGCTTATTTTATTGCATTGATGTGAAGATTGAATCAGATAATTTATGGTCACATAATTGACAATATTGCTAAAAACATTAGAGCTGTTATAAATAATGATTAATAATGAAAAGGATTACTAGATATTAGCCGCTCCCCATGTGTCAGCAACTGTGCTAAACAGTTAACACCCATGACATCTTATTTAATTTTTGCAACACCCTATCTTTCCTGAGATATAGACAGATTAAGGTACTTCTCTAAGAAAACACCAGTAGTAAGTTGCAGAGTTGGGATCCAAACCCAGGTCTATCTGATGAGATATTTAGTGCTCTTTTAACTCTACCAAAAGTGTGATTGAAAGAACAAATAAACAGTAACACTTGATGTCCAGAAATAAAGAAATGACTTTAAAAGATAATAGGTCATTTATATAATGTTATAGTACAGGGTTTCCACCTTACACACCTCCCTAAGGCATATTTGCATAGAATGAAATATAGATATATGGTAAATGGAGCCTCCTGGTATACTATACAATCACTAAAAATCACATATAAACATATAAAGTGACTTTATGATAATGTTTAAAAAGCATATGTTATAGCATAGCATAGTGATTTAGAGCATAGCTTTTAGGGATAAGATTGCCTTGATCTGAGTCACTGTTTTCCAGCATTCTGATTATGTGACCTTGGACAAACTGCTTAACAGCTAAAAAGAAGGAAAACAATAAAAACCCATCCTGTAGGGTTGTTTTGATGACAAAGCAAGGCAATTTGTGCATAGAGCTTAAAAATTTCCTCATCAATTGTGCTTGGATGTTACCGTCTTCATTCTAATTAATTATCACCATCGTTATTGCAAAAGATGAAAAGATCAGGAAACAAAGTTGTATTTGCTTTCTATGCTTACCTGTATCAAAAAACACAAAGACACAGATAAGACTGGAAAAAATATGCTTATGTGTTAAAATAAGCATAAGAATGAATCTGATTTGTTTAAGAGTGATTTTTTCTTCTTTTTATTTCTGAATTTTTCAATTTTTTGATGATCAATATGGGCCACTTTTAAAAGAAAAAAAAAGAACACTTTTCTGTGGCTTTAGATAAGGAATTTTGTCTTCTAACCTCAGTGATTTCTTTTTTTAAAGGAAACATCTTTGGTCATTAAATTCACTTAAAAACCCTGATCCATTTTTGATGATCTGAAATATAGTGACAGGCACTAAAATCAATCCCTACATTCGAGGTTTGCAAAAAGCGTAAATTATTTTAGAAGTTGTGTCAGGTAGAGTTTATTCCAAGGTTTGCTTGCAAATTTTAATCAGAAAACACAGAAGGTATACGCAGCTTAGATTGAAATATCCCTTCACCTTGTATTCAGAGCCAGGTTGACTTACTGTTTGCTGGGTGATAGGACTGGCAGAAGTTACAGCTTGTATGATAGAGTCAGCCTGGGCAGGAACTGAGGGAAACACATAAAGAAACATTTATTTAAAAAAAGTAAATCAACCATAAAGATCCTCCCAGCAGACCTGAGAGATGGAAGCCTCTCTCTCATTTTCTCCTTGGCAAAATTTAATCTATCGCTGGGGTTTTTCAAGCGTCATATTCAAAGAGATGCAAATTCGTCAGAGCTGAGACCCCAGCTGACTTTTAGCACCTTGTGAATGTCAAAGGGGCTTAAAGGTTGAAGTGACTTACCTCCTTCCATCCTGACTAATTCAAATACAAATGTGTGTATATGTGTGTATGTGTGTGTATCTCTCTCTCTATATATACATATATAATTTTTTTAAGGAGAAAGTCTAAAACAGAGCACACATCTACCTATGTGTTCAGTGCCTCCTTTGTATGGATGTATTTTCAGCAAATCTGAAATTTAAACAGAAAATATCATACCGAGACACAAAAGTTCAATTGAGAAATCCACAGTCTATCACTAAATCGCAAGGCTAGCAAGAGAATGTTTTGTGTGTGCGTGTGTGTGTGTATGTGTGTGTGTGTGTTTGCTTTGTTTTGATTTTTTTTTAAAGAGCAATCATTTTTATCTACGGACTTTTTCACAATCTGTTTCGATTAACTGGTTTAGGGGTGACTATCAACTCATGAGTGATCTCTGTCCTCCACGTGGTTCGTTGCACACAATTCCCCTAAGTAATATGAGTAAAATATTTACACTAAAAATAAGAAGTTTTAATTAACGTTTTGTACACAGACGTGGTTTATAGGAGAGTTCTGCGAGGAGATTGGTAATATTGTTCTAAAGTGGGGTTCCCCTCTATCCTCACACAAACGAAGGCTCAATCTATCAATGGAAATTCTGTAACTTGGAGTCCAAAGAGAAAAATGATGTTGAGTTTCCCACGGCATAACAAAAGCTCCAGATTAAGTATTATAGAGCTGCTATCATGTATATAGAATTTAAAAATCATTTTGCTTTTAATTCAACAAACATTGATTGAGTTCCTACTACGTGTTGGGACCTGAGGACACAAATATGACTTAAACTCAATGTCTGTTCTTTAGGAGAATGTAGGTTTATAGGGGAGTGTATTGGTCACCTATAGCCATAATAATGCTGTTTAATCAACAATAATAGCTCAGTTACATAAAACAGGAAGAAAATGATTGTTCCTGGACCTTGGGAGGCTGGCTTGTTAGCTCTGCTCATCTCACCTGGCCTTATCAAGTGTCTAAAAGTTCACAAAGTTGGTGGTGGTGGGGGGAAATGGGATGAGTGGGCTCTAGTCTCATTTTTCAGGGAGCTGGCCTGGACATGCTCTCATGGAAAGAGCAGAGATGCAAGAGACAGGGCAAGCCCAGTAGCATCAGGGCTTTGCAAACTTCTGCTTGCATCACATCTGCTAACATCTTATTGGCCAAGGATGACATCGCTGAGTCTAAGTTAGAGTGGAAAGGTGTTTCAAAGTTATGTAGCAAAGGGTGTGGGCGCAGGCAGGGGTGAGAATGGGAGCTGTTTTTGCAATTTGCCTTTCAGGGACAGGTAAGATATATACCATCATTTCATAAATGTGTATAATGGAAGAGCAGGCAAGGCCCCCTGAGATGTTGAGGACAAAGCCATGCACCCTGGGAGATGCAAAAAGGACTTTCTAGGGAGGATAATGTCTCCACAGAGTTTGGAGGTTGGTCAGGGAGCTCATCAGAAAGATCAGGGGAGCCAGGTGTTATAGGCCATGGGAAGACAGCCAAAACAGGAAGGCATAAAATAATGCCCACTAATATTGCAGGAGTGCACAGAGTGAGGTGATGGGGGAGATGGAAGGTGCTGGATGAGACTGAGAGGTTAGGTGCTTTCTGATGTTCGAAGATGGAAGACATCGTGTGCCACTTCTGCAAACCTTAGGCTTCATGTGGAAGATAATGAATACATGAGACCCCACTGATAAAACCTCCTTTATCAACGTGTATATGTGTAGGCCCGCAAGACGGCAGGAGAAACAGCCCACGTGTCTTCCTGTTGTAGCAAGAGATTTCCATAACTGATCTAGTAGAAATGCAGGCAAGCCAAATGATAGATACTAGAGCCTGGGAAGGGTACATGGGTGGGGCAGTGGGGGAGATGAAGAGGTTGGTTAATGGGTACAAACATACAGTTAGATAGAAGGAGTATGTTCTAATATTTGATAACAGTGTAGGGTAACTATAGTCAATGATAATGTATTGTATATTTCAAAATAGCTAGAAGACAGGACTTAAAATGTTCCCATTGCACATAAATGATAAACACTCCAAGTGATGGATACCGTAAATAACCTGATTTGATCATCACACATTCTATGCATGTAACGAAATACCACATTTACCCCATAAATATGTATACATATTATGTACCAATAAAAAAAAATCCCAGTTTCCTCTTCCTTTATACCACTCTGAAAGCATCCACTAATAAGAAGCCCTTCTGTGAACGTGATAAAAAGATTTCAATGAAAAGGGATTGTCTCTTTAAGAAAGTGGTTGGGGCAGTGCTTTTGGGTTTGAAAGTCTGGAGACAGTAGCGTTAGATTGATTAGGTGTGTACATGTTGGCTGAGAAGGCTGTAGAAAGGCGCATGGAAGTGTTTGACAAGATGAAAGACTATTCAACATATTAGACAGCTGCTTGAGTGAAGAGATCTATAAAGGTGCAGTAAAATATACTCACCAGTAAATGATACCTTCATGGCAAAAGCTACTATAAGCTAGGTCACACAATTTTTGTCTGGCATGACGGGCTCAACGAAATGAAGTTTGAAAGCAGAGTTTCATGCACATGCCTCGTAACAGATGGGTAGCGACCTAAGGCAGAGACCCACATTTGGTGGTCACTAGTGTAAGGGTCTTTCTGTGGGACTGTAGAAAAATGAGGCTTTCCAGGAAAGATGCATGGGGTTCCAAGAAACAGGAAAGGCTTTCGAGTCAGACAGCCACAAGCAGCAACACTAGCCCCAGGTTACCCTCTCACTAGCCTTGGACAAAGTACTCAGCCTTCCAGACTCCCAATTTTTACTCATTTGTAAAGTGAGATAATAGCAAGTACTTCAAGGGAAATGGATTGCACAGTGCCCAACACAGGACAGACATCATCACCTGCTCTCATTGTGAGCACTGTACGTGGGAAGCCCTCGGTCCTGGTGTTCTAATGGGAGTCTCTCACTTGTCTCCCTCCCTGGATAGAGTGGGTCTTCCCAGAGCTAGGTGGTTATCAGCAGACAACACTGGCAGAGGGCTGACACATTAGCAGCACCCAAGTCAGTTGGTTGATAGAAGAAAGACAAGCCGCCAGGGTATATGCCCCATCCATCTGTGGGTCTCCATCTCTGCTGCTACCAACCCTGTCCAAACCCCATCATCTGTCTTATAGGCTCTGGCATCAGATGTCTACTTGGTGTATAGCTTCCCATCCCACCTCTTTAGAACCTGCCCTCCATACACTATCTAAAGAGCTCCTTGAAAAAAAAAATCCCTCCAAGTACATTGTTGCCCTACTAAAACCAGGGCATGATTTCCCAGTGTGGATGGACTAAAATCCAAACTCCTCACTGTGGTCTAGAGGGCCTGACACACCCTGGTCCTCCCCTATGTCTCTGATCTTATTTCACACTCTTCTCTTCCTCACTTACTCTCTCCACACTAAATTTCTTTGTTCCTTAAACACAACCCATTCGTTTCTTCCTCGGGGTCTTTGCACCTCTCTTCCTTCTACTTGGAATGCTCATCTTCCTGAGTTCCCCATGTTTGCACCCTTCTCATTTGACAGCTCTCAGTTTCACTGTCACCTCTTCCAAGACAGAGGCTTTCCCTGAGCATCCTACAGGTCCAGCATCCCCATAGCCAGGTTCTCTCTATGTTTTCACAGCATTTGTCACTTTTTGAAGTAACCTCATTTGGCCCTTGCCTACTTGCTTCTTTGCCGCCCCCCGGGCTGGAATGGTGGATTCATTGCCACCAGCATCCTCTAGCACCGCATGGGCGTGGTCCACTAACCAGCAATATCTGCCTGGGCCCTGGAGTTTGATAAGAATGTTGCATATTGTACTCCCCACCCTACCAAATCAGAATCTGTATCTTCTTATCCCTGGGAGCTCACATGCACTTCATAGTTTGCAAATCAATGTCCTAACCTGGCACCTTGAAAACAGGTGATCAATAAACACATATTGAATGAATGAATGGTGTCACTTTGCATTTGAGACAAAGATACGAATGTTAAATATCCCATGTCAGTAAATTTTATGGTGAGACTTCTGGGTCTACAGAAATTTAGTTCACATAATGAATAAAAAGAATTCTCCCAGTAATATAAATGCATCGGTCATTGATCATTGACTATGTTGAAAAACCAAACCAAAGACCCTCTGAAGTGTCTAGAAGTCTGTGGTTTCATAACAGACATGTGCAGTGTCCTACTATCGTGGAAAGGCTTATCATTGCTCCTGGAAGACTTATTCCTTCTTCTGATGCAATTTTAAAAATTATGTACACTGCTCTAATTGGTAATTATTGGAAGCTGAACAGTATTCAGTTATGACCATACCAGCAACGTAACTAGGGGTTTTGATTTTTTTTTTAACAAACACATTAGAGCAAAGCCTTCAGAATGTATGAAATCCTTCAAATTACCTACCTTGGTTTAATATTAAGTCAAAAAAGCTGAATTAAACATGTGTCTTTCCTGTGATTACTACTATGTAAAAGTGCTGTATGTGTATACGAAGGCTCTGGGAAGGACCATAGACCAAAGAAGACAACAATTTGATTTTTAGAAGAGACTGTAGCTCAGTTGTTAATTCTTGTTCTTTTGCTTGCCACTGCTATTAAAAAATGCTTTCCAATAAATAAATGTAAGAGGAAGTATATTACTAGAAATTACAGTGGTGATACAACCGATGCATTAAACAGTTATACAAATGTTTGTCTGTTGGTGCGAGAGAAGCCAAAGCTTTTGAAGTTGCCTCACTGGGTTCAAATCTCAGTCCACCCCTTCCAGCTGGGTGACTGGAGCTACTTTTTATTAACCCTCCAAGACCTTGAAGCCTTACAGAATAAGGATAAAACACCCTGACTTGCAGACTTGTTTTTATATAAAGTTCTAAGCGCATAGTTGGGATTCAAAGCGTTAGTGCTCTTTTCTCTTTGCATGTAAAAGAATGCATAAGGTTCCTGCAAGATGTCTCAAAGACTTGCAACAAACAAGACCTGCTCTGCTGGTATCTGCATATGCACTAGTGGCAGGCAGCAAGGGGGTATGAATAAAACTGTAGAAGTTGGAAGCCATTTCAAAGTTGTATTGAAGACCAATAAATATCTAAAAATAGTTTATGCATTCAAACACACTAAAGTAGTTGAAAGAACATACACTCCTTATAGTAGTGCCTATTTCCAGCCTTAATAATGCATTTTATTTTATATCACTTTATTTTATTTTATCTCTTTTTACTTATTTTGTTTTACTTCATTTTATTTTACTTTATTTTCTTTTACAACTATGTCTGTATGTCCTACTCTGCCTTGGATGCTGTTCTCAGCACTTTACAAACACTAGCTCATCTATCCTCACAACAATCTCATAAGGTGCCACAATTATTGGCTCCATTTTACAAATAAAGAAAGTAAAGGACAAAGAAGTAAGGTTGTCTGCAGAGTGCATTTGCTGTTGGCCCAAGATGGTTTTAGGCATTGTAATCATACAGTCTAATTTACTAGTTAGCTCAGAACAATGTAGAACACTTTTTAAAAGTTTAATCCACTCTGCAAGAAGATGGCACGTGCCACACAGGCTGTTCTTACAACAGCATCAGAGATTGCAGCAATTTTTTTTTTTTTTTTTTTTTTGAGACAGAGTATTGTTGTGTCTCCCAGTTTGATGTACAACGGCGCGATCTCAGCTCACTGCAACCTCCGCCTCCTGGGTTCAAGGAATTATCCTGCCTCAGCCTCCCTAGTAGCTGGGATTACAGGCACATGCCACCATGCCCAGCTAATTTTTGTATTTTTGGTAGGGACAGGGTTTCACCATGTTGGCCAGGCTGGTCTCAAACTCCTGACGTCAAGTGATCCGCCTGCCTCGGCCTCCCAAAGTGCTGGGATTACAGGCACGAGCCACCGTGCCCAGCCACTGCAGCAATTTTAAAGTGGAATTGAGCCTCTTTTTTGTCTTGTAGAAAAGGGACAACTAGCTGAAGAGATTTAAAAAAAAAAAAAAAAGATGTTTGCCGTCTGATATACCACTTAACAATTTGCACCACTGGGCAAGCGGCTTCAATGCAGGAAAAAAGCACCAAGCCCAGAGACTGAAGAATAGTTGTGTGACTTAAATCATTTACACTGTCCGACTTTCAATTTCCTCATAATTAAACTCAAGGGTATGACCTTTACCTCCTGGGGGCTAAAGGAAATTAAGCTTATAACAGCTCCTGACACACAGTAGGGACACACCAAAAATGCTGGTTGGATTCAAAATTAAAGCTGAAATGATCAATGCATGCACAATGGATATATGGAACAGAGATTTGTTTTCCTGGAATTGGACTCTGCCAACAAATTGAAAAACACACCACCAATCTGAGACATGCACGATATTCATGTTCTTGTGCTGTTTGGTCCTGAATTTTTTATCTCCTAAGAATAATCACCTCAGCCCTGGGCATTTCCAGGGGATTAATGACCAGCGGAATTTAATGACCCCAGCTCCAGCCTAGAGTCATCCCACATTCCCTGGGTACTCATTAATCCCAGGTAGGCCAGCAGGCTTTCTTCTCACTGCAAAAATCATGCCCAAGTTCAGCCCTGCTGCAAGTAGAGGCACCACTGGGACTCCACACCTCTGCTTCCGTCCCCAGCCTCCTCCAAGCTCCAGCCACTGGCTCATTTATTTACAGGGGCAGCCAGACAGTAATTAAAATATGCTAAGGAATGCTCCTCTTCTAGGCAGCTGTATCCAATGATGAGCTACTTCAAATACATGTGTCCCCCCCTGCAACCCCTCGCCTTGAACACACACATATTAACTTTTAGGGCGGCCATTCGGCATTTCTTCAAATTTTGTGTAGAAGGATTTCATGAGATTTTAATGAGTTTCTACCACTGCAAAAGAAAGCTCACAAAGGATCCATGGAAATTGCTTTGTCTTCTGCAGCAATCCTAGAATGGTGACATGCTTCAATATTTGGTTTCTGTAAGGATATATAGATATATGCTGATGTATGCACACTGGCCACTAAGCATTTCTGCTTGCAAGAGTGCAAGGTGAAACTGTGCTGCCAGCACACTGTGATATGTGGGATAAAACCCTGGAATAGATTTCCCCAATAGACATCTTCTGCTGGCTGGACTATAGACTGGTCTCTGTCACCAGCACTTTTACGCACCACCTACTTTGATACTTTGTTTTTTCATCTGTCCCGTGGGTGAAGGATAGTAACTATAATGTCTCTAAGATTACTCTCTGAAAATAGAAAATTGAAACAAACTTAATTCCTATTAATGAGCTTATAGGGAGTTTAAAAGTCACTGTCCTTCTTCCCAGCCATCAAATCAGAGAAAAAGGAAGTGATGTTTATAAAATGACCAACCTATATCAAGGGCTCTCATTCCCCTAACAGTCTTTGAGATTGTCTTCATTCTTCGTATTTTGCTGATAAGGAGACTAAAGTGCATGAAGGATAAACAAGTGAACTAATCAACAAGTGGTATGTGGAGAGAGGAACCCCAGAAACCGCTCTCCCCTTCCTCTGTACGGCCTGGGAGGACTTGCATGCTGAAATCAGAGGCCTGGTGGTTAAAGGCTGGGGTCCTGAGCTGGGTCTGCCTAGTCCTGTCATTTGCTCTTCAATGTGGAGGATCAAGGGCAGGTGGATGAAGGAGGGCCAGAGTGAGAACACCAAGACATCCCACCTAGGGGTAGAAGGGATGGCCAGGAGGAAGAAATCAAAGCACAGGAATCCCACCAAGTGGTCTCAGCTGAAGATGTGCTGTTTCACAAATGCCTCTATATTGATAGGTGTGGGCATGTGTGTGTATACGCACAGCTGTGCATGTACACAGTGTACCCACATATGTGCAAATCTAGCTTCCAGATCTATCTATCATCTATCTATCTATCTATCTATCTATCTTCTATCACTTATCTAATCTATCTACCTACCTACCTATCTGATCTGTCTATTGGTAGACAGATAGATAAACTTTTCTACTAAAACAAATTACACATTCCATTTATCATTTAAAGCCTCTCTAATTCAAAACCTGTATATCAAAGACGGCCAACTTCCCTTTCAAACTATTTTTGTTATAAGTCTTTTTTTCATTTCACAGTGAAAGCAGTTTTTTCATCTTATATATAACACATTTTTGTTCAAAAAAGTTCATATATTTCACAAAGGGTTAAATAAAAGGGTTAAAATTAAAAGTAAAAATCACCCAATATTCTACCAGCCAGGACACAACCCTCCCTCCAGGGGAGATGAAGGGGGGAAACACGGCTTCAGTATACATCCAATCAAAACCCTGTACTTAGAGTTAGCTGGAACTAACTGTGCGGGCAGGGACCATGTCCTGCCTTTCTCTGAATCTCCAGTGCCTGCCTAGGACTGAGCATGGCTGAGCAGCATATGTGTTGCTGGGCAAAGGAAAGGCCACGACTCAGGAAAGAAGCCAAGGAGCACGCATTGCATGATGTATGATTGGTGGCTCCTCAGGGGTGTCCATTTTCAAGCTACGAACTACAACCCTTTGGGTTAGGTGGTATTAACAACATAGCAGGTAGCTTCTGGGTGACTTTATAATGTCAGTTCAATTAAGAAAAGAAAATAAGTCTTCATCGTAATGATAAAAACATAAGCATCCATTTATAGATGTTAGCATGTTTCATACTTATGACCCCCTTTGAGTTTCATGAGAACCTCGTGTGACAGATATCACTGGTCTCATTTTTCAGGTGGGTTGCTTTGGACCCAATGTTTGTGTCACCCCAAAATTCATATGTTGAAATTTAATCCCCAATGTGATAGTATTAAAAGGTGGGGCCTTTAGGAGGCGATTAAGTCATGAAGACTATCTTCATTAACGGGATCCATTCTCATAAAAGAGGCTTGATGGAGCTTCCTTGTCTCTTCCACCATGTGAGGACACACAGAAGGCACCCTCTATGAGAAACAGGTCCTCACCAGACACCCAGTCTGCCAGTGCTTTGACCTTGGACTCCCTGGCCTTCAGCACTGAGATCGATAAATGACTGCTGTGTATAAATGTCTTAGTCTAAGGTATCTTCTTACAGCAGCCCAAAAGGACTAAGACACGGGTAGGCAAAGGTTTAGAAAGGGTGGGTTACTTCCTCCGTGTCAAATACCTAGCAAGTTCTCAATGTTTGAGTTCAAGTCTACATGTCCCGGAGTCTCTTTCCTCCATGATGCACATCAATTTGTCACCACACAATAAGACACAGTTTTTGGTCTCTCGCCTCCCAATTTCTTCTTCTCTTGTTATCTCCAAATTCAAAAAAAATCAGGAGTTAATACTACAGCAAGTTTCTCTGAATGTATTAAAACAACCCCTTTTAACTACTGACTTTAGAATGAAGGTGAAGGGGAACCATTCGGGAATCAGAGCGTAGAAAGAGGGAGAAACACCTCCAAGGTCAAGCCGGGCACAGGCCTTTGTTCTTTCCAGTTCTTCCCGGCACCTCTCTCTACTCCTCCCATGTGCGCTTGCTGCGACCTTCTAGTTTCGTCCATCCCAAAGGCCTCCACTGCCACAAATTATAGATATTGTTTCACCGAGTCCTTGGATATATTTAAGTCATTGTTTGAAACACACACCGTCTCCTGTTGTTTCTGCAAAAATTTTCGGTCGATTAAGCAACAATAACGTGAATTATTCTATGAGTATCTCGGGATGGTTGCCTGGAATACTGTATATAAATTCCATTGTACTGGAGTCAATTAAACCTCATTGTCTATAAAAGTCACCTGTCTGACTTAGGGAAAAGTGAGCATGAATGTAAAAGACCCAACAACGTGTTGAAACTGAAATCTAACCAAGTTAATTTATGCTGCTCGGCTTGGAAGGAGAAAGAGCAGGCAGTTTTTGGGGGGCCTGGAAGCTGTGTGGGGATTTTATGAGACCATTCTGATTACTCAGGGTTGCTGATGGGGGACGATGGGACCTGAAGTTTAACCACCTCTGAAAACTAAGACAAGGAAGACAAAGAACACTTTTTTGACATTCTTGGCGCAAATGAAAGAAACTTGTCATTCCAACTTCACAAGACAGTGCTCAAAGATGAAATGTTCAACTCCACTAGGACAGCCTTTTTTTTTTTTTTTTTTTTTTTTTTGCTGTTATTACAGAAGAAAATTATAACCATAAAAATGTCCAATTTAGAAAAAAAGGTGCCACTTTAGTGTCATTTGCATAAAAGCTGTTACACACAAATTGTTATAAAGACAAATGTGTAGTACTCTTGTTGAAAATTGCTTATATCTCGGGTGCTTCGGCTCCAACGACATAAAGGCCTCTTCAGACTGAAATTCATTCTCAGGTAAATAAAGCTGAAAGCGAAATTTCACCTATTTGAACGTACGTGAGTGGTTTTTCATGTTGTCTTAAACAGGTTTTGAGAGGCTGGGCCCTCTCCTCCTTTCACGGCTCACCCCCACCGCCTGGCGGGGCCTGGTGGCCCTCACAATTCGGAGCACCTCCGAGGGCTTAGGCATTTTGTGCTGGAGCGAGTGAGAGTCCGGCTCCGTGGAGAACCAATAGGCCTTGCAGATACAGGCAGGGCAGGGGGCTTGCAGAGAGGAAAGCACTAACGACGCTCTTCTCTGAAAATTAACGTGCTGGTATACACCGTATCCTTCCATCACGGCCCACCTGCCTCATCAGAGCTCCCTGCCAGCAACTGCCCCGATAGAATATCGCTCTCTCCATCACACGCTGACCATTGCCATGGGCAGCCGTATTAGGTTGGTGCAAACATAATTACCATTTTTGCCATTGAAAGTAATGGCAAAAACCGCAATGACGTTTGTACCAACCTATATGATTCCTTGAACTTAATGTCCCTTTCCCTTTTCCGGGGCTGCCCCCTCCTGCCGGGAATGATCTTCTGACTTATCCGGAAGAGCTGCAGTGTATTCCTCAGGAGTGTACTCTCCAGTGACTGATTTTTTTTTTTTTTTTTCCTTACAGCTCTTTGTCAGTTGCTTGCTCCTTCCCTTGCCCCCTCTACACAGATATTAATATTACTATCAATGAAGTAAGTGAATAAGTAATGTTAATTGATGTTAATTATCACGCTTATTACTCTGACTCATCCCCTGCCATCTCTCCCACGACTCTTTGCTATCTAAAGGCAGGACCTGTGTCTCGTGCATTTCCACATTCCAATTCCAGGGCCAAAACTCCCCAGAGTAGCCACTGGAAGGAGTTACGTTGAATGAATGGTGAACAGTTACATACTCAAATAATGGGTTGCAGGGTGAAAGAATACCCCATCTGGACTAACTAATTTGAGTCAGGGAACTTCAGAACAGTGGTCCCCAACCTCCAGGCCACCTACTGGTACTGGTGGCCTATTAGGGACTGAGCTGCACAGCAGTTGGTCCCCATCACTCTCATTACCACCTGAGCTCTCCCTCCTGTCAGATCAGCAGTGGCATTACATTCTCGTAGAAGCACAAACTCCACTGTGAACTGCACATGTGAGGGGTCTAGGTTGTGCACTCCTTATGAGAATCTAATGCCTGACGATCTGTCACTGTCTCTTATCACCCCCAGATGGAACCATCTACTTGCAGGAAAACAAGCTCACGTCTCTCAGTGATTCTACATAATGGTGAGTTATATAATTATTTCATTATATATTTACAATGTAATAATAATAGAAATAAAGTGCACAACAAATGTAATGAGCTTGAATCATCCTTAAGTCCTCCCCCACTTCCCCTGGTTCATGGAAAAATTGTCTTCCACAAAACCGGCTCCTGGTGCCAAAAAGGTTGGGGGCTGCTGCTTTAGAACATTATGAAAATCATTGTTGGTGTTTTGCTTTTGTTTTTGGAGGTTTTAGATTTCTTTTTAAATGAGAAGGTATAAAAAAATGCTACTCATAAAGACTTCCTGATTCAAGCTCATATTAGTCCCTGTTACCATTGAGTTCCCATAAACAATGAAACTGACTTTTAATGAGCATCTACTATATGCCAGTGACCCCAATACAGACTTTATAATAAATATCAACCCTACAGGTACACGTAAATACTAATTAATGATAGATAAGCTAACTGAACTTCAGAAGGGACATTTGGCAGATGACATGGACCTTAGAAGTAGAAAATCTAGGCTTTAAGCTTTTCAAGCATTCATGATAACATGCCTTATATTTACAGCAACTTACTGCAAGTAAGATGGGCTTTTTGCATCTCTCATTTCATTTACTCTTTATTCTCATCTCATGAGATAGGTCTAATTACACCCATTTTAGATATGATGTGGAGAGTGCGGTATAAAAAGAGAAATGCTGGACTTAGAGAATCTGGTTTTGAATCTCAAATACGAAATTTACCAGCTGCTGAGAGGTCGTTTCATTCTCACTTTGACTCAACTTCCTCTTTTATAAAATACCACTGGGAAGTCTCCTTCCGTGCCTGGTGACCAGGTCAGGACTTATGTTGAGAAGCTTCCATATGCGCATGTTGGTAGAGAATTTAAAGTTTCCCAGAGTGAATGTATTAAAATAATTATTAATAGTAATAATAATTTCAACCTGCTTTCCAAATGACTCACTTCAGTTTCAGCTGAGAGAGGCAAAAGGAAGGCAAAGTCGGGAACTTGGAGGTCCCAGGAGGTTGCTGAGTTTCCGTTAGGAGTGGGAGTTGGATTCTGAATTCATGAGAAGTTTCCAGAGAAGCAGTGGCCAGGCCTCTGCACAGATGGTGAGGTACAAATGAGACAGTGGGGAGAGAGAACCTTCCTGATGTCCAAGCAGAAGGAGACAAAGAGGCCGGGCACAGTGGCTCATGCCTGTAATCCCAGCACTATGAGATGCTACGCCATGGCAAAAGAACCACTTGGGCCCAGGAGTTGGAGACCAGCCCTGTCAACATAGTGAGACCCCGTCTCTACAAAAAAGAAAAACATTAGCCAAGCTTGGTGGCACACGCCTGTAGTCTCAGCTACTTGGGAAGCTAAGATGGGAGGCCAGCTTGAGCCTGGGAGGTCAAAGCTGCAGTGAGCTCTGATTGCACTACTGCACTCCAGCCTGGGCAGCAGAGCAAGACCCTGTCTCAAACAAACAAACAAAATACAGAAGGAGACAAAAAAAAAAAAAAAAAGGGATGTTAGTTCTCTGGTTCTCTGAACCACAGCAAGTGGTTTCCTGAATTACAATGTTTGCCTCTGTGTGTATATCATTTAGATAAGGGCAAGCCATTTTTCCTTCTAATAGAAGGATAGTTCTCTTAATATATATATTCCTCTGGTGCTAGAAGTCAAAATATTCGATTAAACAATTGTTGGGGGAAAGGAAACTGGAAACTTAGATTTTTTTAAGTGGAAAGCTACAGGGAAGAAAAAACATACTTTTTAACTAATGAAGATATTCTATACCTACCTGTTTTCAAAATGGCAGTTAAAAAAATAAATATTTTGTATGGTGTTTTGGGGTAGGTGAAACTTGTATCATTTCAAAAAAGGCGTTGATGAAAAGGACTTTTGAGTTTATGGAGTATGAACAAGAACTCAGACTTTATACTCTCAAAATGAAAAATAAAAGCTGAAGTGTTCAGCTTGGGTATGCATGCAAATTTTTTGACTTTTGGTGGTTTCTGACGAAGTACCACATGGAAAAAAACATAGCTCCAGCCAGTTGGACAAGAGAGATAGAGAGGAGGTTTTAGATCTCTTTAAGGAAGGAGCACTACAGTCCCAGGGCTGGCCTGTCCCCATGTATTAGGGAAGTACTTAAAGATGCATACAGAGGACAATGTGATTATTTTAAAGGTCACGGGTCTCGCTGAGATAAGGCTAAAGTGGTTGCCATCTAGCCATGCTGAATTGGATTATGGGGAGATTCTGTTCAGGCCAATTCATCAAGGATTGTCTAGATTAGACATTCATGAAAGTACTGCTGGTAAGTTTGAAAAGGAAACTTAAAATGAAGACAATTATGTAGCTCTTTCAGAATGTTTTATGCAGTCTAAAGATACTATTTTTTGAAAATTGTATATCTGTGACTATGCATAGTCTGAGAACACGTGTATAACAAAAACCATCCAACGGCAGAAATATCAGGGTTCCCATTGAACCATCACATGCAGGTTTGGGGGCCTTAAGGGGAACATTATAAAGAGCACTCCTTCCCCCCATGTGATTTGGAAACCATCAGTCACAATGACACCTTGCTTCTCCAGCAGCTCGAGGAGAAGGAGGCTTCTATCTGCAAGTGGGTGGACTCCCTAGCACGTATCTCCCAGAGTGGGTTACTGCAATCACCCTTTCCTGAGGAACCTAAGACAAAACTGACCACATTCAGGAACACACAGAACTCACATTCTCTGGCACAGGTAGTTTTCTATGACTTTTCCATTTATTTTTAAATAAATGAATAGAAGGAGACCTGAGCCAAGCATCCCAGGGTATTCATTCCAAAATTCCCAAACAGTTTACCCTTAAAGTAAGAGCAAATGAGGGGACAGAGAGAGGCCAGTAGTGCTATGCTAGTGAAATCCCCGCCACCTGGGATAAAACTCCAGGAGAAGAGAAAAAGTACCCCTCCTCCAGCAGCAGTTTGAAATTGGGGCACTGGCTTTCTCTAGAATACAGAGGCAAGACAAGTCCCAAAGTTCAATTTCAAATGGGCCTCCAGCCCTGAAGAGGCAGGCAACTGGGGGTCACAGGGTTTAGAGACCAGGTCCTGGGGAAAGTGGGTGGGAGAATCGGACACAATTACCCTGAAGAAAATATTCAAGAACAACCAATGTGTTTCAAATCTTTTTTTTTTCTTTCTTCTTTGCAGGGGTGAGGGAGCTGATTTGATTTGTTCTCTGGAATTCCAGATGGAAAACCAGGAACAGCGGTGGAAGCTACAGGGAGACAGACTTCAGCTCAATGTCAGGACAAACTTTTCAACAGTTGGGTGCACCCGAACAAGCTGCCTTGTGAGGGAGTGAGGACCTCTTTCTGGAAGTGTGTTAGCAGAAGCTGGAGGGCCCTCTTTCTGGGATGCTGTGAAGGGGTTTCCTGCTTTGGGTGGGAGGGAGAACCAGATGGTTTTGAGATTCCTCTGGGAGGCTGCATTTCTATGTTTATGCCCTTTCCTGAGACAGACTTGGAGTATTTTGGTGCCTCCTGTGCTTTGGGTATGAAATTCAAAGATGATGCCTGCCCAACTCTTAGTAAGCGCATAAGGTCCAGAAACTGCAGAGTCACCGTCTACAGAGAAAACACCCGCAGTGCTCAGTGTAATCCAATCACCCTTTAAATCTCCTTACCTGACGCTTTTGACGCAGTGGCCAAAATGATGGATAATATTTAAGAGTGCGTGCCATTTACTGATCTAAGTAGCTTTGTACTTATGAACTATTTCAATCTTCCCAACAGCCTCATGAGGCATGACTAGCCCCTTTTCCCAGGGCACTACTCTAGCATGAGAGGTTAGAAACACATGCACGTCTACACACTAGGAAGTAGTGGAATTAGGACCCAGAACTAGGCAGCCTAGCTCTGGAGCCTGTGCTCTTAGCTGCTGTGGTGAACCGTGTTAGCCTCAAGTCATGTTCTTTTATCGACCTGAGCTCACAAGATGCTTTTCCCCATGCAAAGAAACACATACTCCTCTTTTTTCTTGTCAAACTACTCCTGCTTCAAGATTCAACATGGGCTTCCCTCTCTCTTCTTCATGCCCAACTGCGCTTCAACAAAATCACTTGTAGTGTATTACTTCTTTGTCTGCCTGTTTCCCCCACCTGCCTGGGGGGTCTTAAGAGCAGTAGCTGTGCACTTTTGGTGCTGACGTTAGACTGGGCAGAAAATAGACAGCAAGTAAATGTTTGTTGAATGAATAAGCAAACTGATCTCAAACTGCGTAGATAATTTCTTCTGTTATATGCTTCAATTGCTTTAAATGGTTACAGTTTTGGCTTTTGGGGTTTTTGTTTGTTCGTTTGTTTTTTATAGGGTCTTGCTCTGTCACCCAGGGTGGAGCTCAGTTGTGTGATCATAGCTCACTGCAGACTCCAACTCCTAGCTCAAGCAATCTTCCTACCTCATCCTTCTGAGAAGCTGTGACTACAGGTGTGCGTCACCACACCTGGCTAATGTTTTAAGTGTTTTGGAGAAACAAGATCTCGCTCTGTTTGCCAGGCTGCTATCAAACTCCTGATTTCATGTGATCCTCCTGCCTTTTCCTCCCAAAGTGCTGGGATCACAGGGGTGAGCCACTGCATCCAGCCAAATACTGACATTTTTAAATGAAGACCTGTGGCAGATGCAGTTTAAGTGTCTGAAAGTCCCTGAATTCTGATTGCCTGTGTACAGGTGCACCTTACCGGGAAAAGATTATGTCACAAGGATATCAGTCCAAGTTTTTTGAGATGCAGATGCCCAGACAGGAATAGACATGCAAAAGATTTCCTTAAAGAGATGCCTAGGATGCGGGTATGCAAAGGCGGTGAAGGGAGACAGGTAGAACCGTCTGGCAGTGACAGAGATCTGATCCATGTGAAGCAGAAAGGGAAGGAAAGAAGGTTGGGCAGAAATGTCTGCATCTGTAGTGCCGTTGAAGGAAATACTGCAAGGCCCTGAAGGAGTCTTCAAGCAAAACTGCTGGGTGAGGAAGTCCTGGGTTTCCCAGGAATGGGCCTGCTGTGTTCAGTCTTTGGCCAAGAGCATCCTCTGGGACATGTGGCCTGAGAACTAACATAGCGGTTGACAGATTTCAGAGCATAGCAGCTGGCGCCCTTGGTCAGTGATGCCCTGGAGCTCTGAGAGGTGGGTCTTCATGTCCACCCCACCTTAAGTCTCAAAAAGATCAATAACTCTCAGAACAGTGAGGAAGCACCGCTGCACCTGTGGGACTGGGCAGTGGCCCTATGGTTTCATCCTGATGTTTTCAGGGAGAAAGTAGATGCCAGCATCTCCTAGAGATTCCAGATTTTTATCCCTTGAGTGATACCGACTTACTCTATCACCTTGACCCAGCCACATTACAACTTCCAGCCTCAGCGTCTCCCGTCCAAATACAATGTGGAATGTTGAAGAGAGAGCCATTGGATTGCTGCCCAGGACAGAACTGGCTGAGACATCTATGTACAGGTATGGAGAAGAGATGAGTCATGCTGACACTTAATGGGGATGGGAAGTCTCAAAATGCCACTGACACGACCAGTGTGCATCACTGCTAGCCCTTATTTGTACCTACAATTTGCCAGGCACTCTTCTAATCACTTGACATGTGCAAAATCATTTAATCTGAACTCTTCCTTTTCTGTCCTCCCATTTTACAGATGAGAAAACTGCAGCACAGCGGCATAAGTAACTTGCCCAAGGCCACACTCCTAATAAGTTGTGGAGCTGGGGTGCAAACTCAGACACTCCAGCTCAAGACCACGCACTTAAGTATGAGGCTCTGCCAAAGGGAAGGAGAAAGCAGAACCAGAATGTCCCCAAGAGGTGGCCTGGGAAGATGGTGTCATCCAGATGTGGAGAGAATTTTCCACTCAGCACGTTCAATGAAAGAAGCTCCTGCTGGAGCCGACAGCACAGGAGACAACGGCAGGGCTGGCCCTGGGCCAGCAGAACCTTGGCCTTCCTCTGCACAGATTGCATCTTGATTGTAGGTCTTCATCCAGCAGCCACATGCGGGCTTTAGTGAGGCTTTAAACCTTGTCACATTATATTAGTCCATTCTCATGCTGCTGTATAAAGAACTGCCTGAGACTGAGTAATTTATAAAGGAAAGAGGTTTAATTGCCTCACAGTTCCACATGGCTGAGGAGGCCTCAGGAAACTTACAATCATGGCAGAAGGGGAAGCAAACGTGATGTCAGGAAGGAGAAGTGCTGAGTAAAGCGTGAAAAGCCTCTTATAAAACCATCAGATCTCATGAGAACTCACTGACTATCATGAGAACAGCAGCATGGGGGTAACCACCCCGTGATTCAATTACCTCCCACTGGGTCTCTCCCACGACATGTGAGGATTATGGGAACTACAATTCAAGATGAGATTTGGGTGCGGACGCAGCCAAACCATATCACACGTCATCAGCAAACTTAACATTTCTCTCTGTGTGTGGGTGTGTGTGTTTAAAGCTAGAATAAAAAAAAAAAAATTCAAGCTTGTGTTAAGACCATTTTCAAGATACAGCCCTGGAGAACGTAGTGGGGTTTCCCCCATGGGTCCCTAGTTAAAGAGTGCCACATAAGATGCCCCATCAGGCGACGGAGCCCTGCAGGGCCCACACCCTAACCAACATCATGGTGTAAGATCAACAGATAGATCTGTTGTTTAACTGCATCTCCAGGACATTTCAAGCAGGGTGGAGCTTCCTGGGGGACAGAGATGAGGGGAAGCAGCCCCACCTTTATTCACTCAACAAATACTTACTGAGCACCTATTATGTGCCAGTCATTGGCAGGAGCTGGGGGAGCATCAGTGAACTTGTCGTGGAAGAGACAGAAAATAAAGAGAAAAATAAAGGGCAGCATATAAGAAGAAGACAAAAGCCAGTTAGAGAAGATAGCAGGAGGCATGGAGTACCATCCTCTAGGTGGGATGGCCCAAGTGGCATTCAGACAGAGATTGGAACAGGTCAAGAGCAAGACTAGGGGCTGAGGGAAGGGCCAGCGTGAGGTGTGGAAGCAAGAGGGATGAAGTGGAAGAAATAACCATGGAAATGGCAGAGGTGGGCTGTGGAGGGGCTTGAGACCTTGGTAGGGACTTGGGTTTTTAACCGACAGCGATGCTCAGTTATAGTTTGGGGATTTTTTCTTAAATAACAGACTTTATTTTTAGAGCTGTTTTAGGTTTACAGAACAATTGAGCAGAGAGTACAGAGAGTTCTCACCTACTCCTCTCCCCTCACACAGTTTCCACTAATATTAACGTCTTGCACTAGTGTGGTTCATAGGCTAAGATTGATGAACCAATATTCACACATTATTATTAATTGAAGTCCATAGGGGATATTGGGGTTCACTCTTTGTGTTGTACATTCTGCGGGCTCAAACAAACGCATAAGTGTCACATATCCTCCCTGACGGCATCATCTACAATAGTTTCACTGCGCTAAAAATCCTGTGCTCCCCTTGCTCACCCCTCCTCCTTCGCCCTGAAACTCTGGCAACCACTGATGTTTTTCCTGTCTAACTTTGCTTTTTCCAGAATGTCAGATAGTTGGAATCATTCAGTATATAGCCTTTTCAGCTTCTTTCACTTGGTAACGTGCATTTACATTTCTTCCATGTCTTTTCATGGTTTGATAGCTAATTTCTCTTGATTGCTCAATAATATTCCACTGTATGGCTGAACTCCAGTTTGTTCATCCATTCCCCTATTGAGGGACATCTCAGCTGCTTTCAGTTTTTGGCAATGATGAGTAAACATTCATGTGCAGGTTTTTGCTTGGACATTTGTTTGCAGTTTATGTGGATACAAGCTCAGGTGCACGCTGGCTGAATCATAAGGTAAGACCATGTCTAGCTTTGTAAGAAATTGCCAAACTGTCCTCCAGAGGAGTGATGGATCTGATCTGGGGGTTAGAAGATTCATTTGACTGCTGGTGGAGAAAAGAGACCAAGCAGGCCAGGCTGTAACCCTGTGGACTGGTGCAAAGTGGGTGCAGCCTCTGCAGGCAGGAGCTGGCAGGAGCCAAATGACTGGGGACACAGCAGAGGGTGTGGTGGAAAAGCACTGAGTTTGAGGCTCAAATCTGTTCCACATATGGCCTATCCATAAACAACCATATTTGTAAATAGGTGCTGCATTTTTAAAAGGTTCTTGAAAACCCCCACCCTGGATGAGCTTTGGGGTGACTTCCAGCTCTGTGATTAGAAAAGGCTTCGTTCAAACAGCAAGCAAAAGGTTCAAAAAGCTCCTTTTTCTTTGCATAGTTCAAGAAGATGGTTTTGTACTGTATCTAAACCTAACAATTTAGCAGGATTTTCCTTTGTAGTAATTATGCGATGATCAATGTCTCTGTCTTTCCTAGGGGGAAAACCTACTAAATATATGTTCTATCTAAAATTGTTGTTTTTATTGTTATAAACCAGGACAAGTGAGGTGCTGTTTCATATTTAGCAACATATAATTTACCTCTTGTACATCTTCCTTTAAACTTGTGGTTACCTTGTCTCAAGGTAAAGAGCGGCAAACAATGAATTATTGTCATTATCTTATAACCAAGTACAGAGCCGCCAACAATGGATGTCATTATGTTCTAATGGGGAAATCACCGGCCAATTCTACAGTGGTCATTACGGCAGCAAAATTTAATAATGTTCTGACTTTTTTTTCTCCCCTTTTTTATTTTCAACACCAATTAAAACTGTTTTCAACTGTTTCTTCCTACATTGTCTGAATCCCAGTTAGCAAAATGATTGTTTAGCAAATGTGATCTGGCAGCAGAAACCGAGGGATTCTGCTCCTTTAATTGTGAGCCAGTTAAAGGGAAGAAGAGTCTTTCTATTTTCTGGGGCAATGTGTACTTACCTGGGAGAGGAGGAGCAGCGAGGAGAAGGAATCTCTGAGGGCTGGCAAGGAAAAAGTGAGAACTGTATGACACTATTATAAGTAACGCAACTCATCAATCCTTGTATAACCTCATGAAATAAGTATTTCTAGCTTCCATTTGCAAATGAGGAATCAGAGGCTTACAGAGATGAAGTCATGTCTCACAAAAACGTAACCAGGAGGTGCTGGACCTCAGACCTATGTTCTGTGGGTGGGGCCTCAGGGCCAGCAAGCTATACCTTATATTATACCTTATCCAGCAAGCTATACCTTTCCTTGCAGTGTGTGCATGCTTGACCCACATAAGGGCATTCATGCAATTGCTTCATACCTTTTTGATGTAAGTTTTGTGTATAGATTAATAGCAAGTCCCCTGGCTAGGAACCTACTGTGTGCTAGGAGCCATTCTAGCAAACAAGGGACTTCCTGCTTCTGGCCGCGCTACCAGCTGGCTCTGTCTCATCCATACAACCTTGTTTGGATTGTGTCGCATGCTCTTAGATCAGGGGTCAACCAAATATGGCCTGTAGATCAAATTGGCCCTGACATCAGTTTTTGTAAAAAAAAAAAAAAAAAATTTATAGATATAGAGCCATGCTCTTATTCTCGATGGGTTGCCAGATTCAGCAAACAAAAATACAGAATGTTCTGTGAAATTTGAATTTCAAACAAACAAGACAATTTGTTCAGGAGAAGTATGTCCTATGCAATATTGGAGATATACTTATCCTGAAAATATATCCATTTGTTTATCTGAAATTCACATTTAATGGGAGTCCTGTGTTTTGTGTGGCAGGTCCTCACATCTCCCTGGATTCCAGCTCCATCACGGAGTCTTCCATTCCCAGCTTGGTGGAAGGCGGATATCAGTCTCCTTTCCTTGGACCTCTTCTGGACCACAACATACTCTCACCACCCTTGGAGAGAAGATGACCCCTCCTGACCCATGTCCAGGCCATGCCTGTCTAACCCCCCATAAAGAGCAGGCAGGACATCTTAGAATGGCCCCTCCAGGCTCCTTGTTCACAAATGAGCCACCTGGGTGTAAATGTGACCTGTGTTTTCCAGGCATCCTGAACTGGGGCTAACAGCAGATCACACAGGGCTCCAAAAGCCATATGCATATCTGTGTCTGCTCATCCCTGGGATTGAGGTAACTCAATTCCCATCAAAGTGCCACCCTGTCTGGGAGCTGCCGCTGCCCTGATTCCTAGATCTCCACCGTCCTCCTCTCCGGGAAGCTGCCACAGGGCTGGGAATCCCACTACCCTGTGGAATCTCTGTTGCCACAGAAAGCTGAGGGGAGAGACTGCACTGATCTGTCTCCTGCTGTCTATGGAAATGGCTCTCTTGTGTCACGCATCCCAGTGCCCTAGAACTAGCTGGGCCCACTGTGCCCACTGCCCGTCCCCGAGGCACTGAGCCTGGCCAGCATTGTGGCTGCCTGCTCCCTAATAAACACTTTCCCAGAAGGCATGTCTGCCTCTTGAAGTGGGGTCCTGGAGGCTCAGCCACCAGCCTTTCACAGTAGTCCAGCTCTCCCTGGATCCTACGTACCTGATCAAAGCCAAATAGCTGAGGAATGGTGTTTGACTTTCAAGGTCAATGCAGATATTAATCAAGACAGGATTCTCGGCACACATAAATAGCATGGTCTGAGTGGGAAACAGTACAGTGGAGACTTCTTCCTGTTCACTGCTGTATCTCCAGTGCCTGTAAGAATGCCTGGCACCTACCACGTACCCAAAAATCTCTGCTACTTTAATGACTCAAAGAATGAATGAATTAACAAGTGAACAAAGCTTAGAAACTGCCTAGTTTAATGGTTACTAAATGTCTTTGAGTCACAGATCTCTGGAAATCTCATAAAAGTTGTGAACACTCTATTTTGGAAAAATGCGCATCCACCTCAATTTTGCATGCAGTTTAGTGGGTTCACAGCTCTCTCTGAAGGACTAGAAAGCTCCTGGGTACAAATTGAGGACCTCATTCAGCCCCTCTTCAGGGTCTAGATGAAGAAACTCAGGTGTAGGAAGAGGAGGAGAGTGGCCCAAGGTTTCAGGGCTCCTGAGGGTCTCTGCAGTGGGACTTGAGTCCCGCTTCCTAGCTCACTTCCTGTCTCCCCCAACTAAACACCACTCAAGTCCTTCACCTTCTCCTGTGCTCCCAGAACGCATAATCAGTCCTTCGATTGGCCGGGTGGTTGAGCATTTCATTCAACTTATATTAAAAGTTCTGATTTTAATTTTTCTAATATTCCCATTAATAACGTCTGTTAAGCCATCAGCTGGTTGCCCAATGTTAAAATGTCTTTGAAACAGAAAATGAATGCAAATAATTAAAAGAAAAAAAAAAAACCTGGGGAAAGCTATCCATTTGTCAGGTTTGGCATAAAAAATGTCTTGAAATGCAGTGTTTGGGATAATAAAATATCTGAAGTTGTTTTTTTTTTTAATAAATGAATTCCAATAATAATTGTGTCAGTTTATGCAAGTTCCATCATTCTTTCTGGAGGCACCATGATAAATCTTTCATGTATACAAAAAGCTCTATTGAGCTACTGAGCATCTACTCCATGTCAAAATCCCGTCTGGGCAGACACTAAGAAAACAGAGGTGAATGAGAGATGCCTCAGCCCTCAGGAGGGTCCCAGTCCGATGAGGGAAAAAAGAAAACTACAAGACACCGAAGGGGCATGGTCTGTGCTGTGAGAGAGGGACATGCAGGGCTGGATTCTGAGGCTCAAAACGTCCCCTGCAGCCTCACGTCAGCATGCAAGTAGAACGGGCTTTGGGCATGCTGTGGATAGTCTCCAGTGGCCAGAGTTGAGAATATTGCAGGAGTTGTTGGATATAAGAAGGCTGGAGAGTTAGACAGGGCCAGTTTAGGGACAGTCAGTGAACCTACCTCGACATGTTTCTAAGAGATAGCATGATGCCATGAGCCGAGCACAGAGACAGCACTTGGGAGAGGAGCTGATGGGGGCAGAGAAGGGGCACGGGCTTGTCTATGACAATCTGCGGAGGAGAGGGTGTGGAAGTTAGTAAGAGGGACCTGGTGAAGGCCCAAAGGGGCAGTGTCCAGCCCTCAGTACAACCCTGGCACTGTGAGGGTTGAGTCCCAACCGCCCACTGTGACTTGGTTTCCTTTGGAGACAACGGGTCTATGGTTGGTGCATCCATGCAATCCACAGATATTTATAAAGGGCTAAGTGCCAGATGCTCTTCCACAATCAGCCACTACTCTCCTATTTTTCAAATGAGGAGAAGAGGTGGTCAGAACATAAGCCCCTGTCCAGCAGTGGACAGGTGGAGGCGGCTGGTGGAGCTTAGCTGCAAGTGGAGGTGATGGACCCAACTCGCAGGGAGGAGAGATTTGCCCCACAGGGAAAAGGAGGGCCTGTGAGATGAAAGGGAGACATGCCCCTCGGGCCTTGCCTTGGGGCACTTTGCAGGCTGTGGGAGAAGAAGGCCAGGCTTGTCTAAGGCATCCCCAGAGGAGTCAGGAGCTGCTGGATTCCAACCTTGGGGTTGAGTGAGAGAACAGGGCACCGACAAGACTTAAGGCCAGTGATTAGGAGACGTGTGTGGATTACAGTGAAAGCCAGGTGCTCCTCACTGTGATGCCCAAAAGACACTTGAGCTTGCTTGAGCTAACGATATTCTAATCTCTAGGGTCTGAATGCTTGTGTCCCCTCCAAATTCATACACTGGAATCCTAAAGGTGATGGTGTTAGGAGGTGGAGCCCTTGGGAGGTGATTAGGTCATGAGGGTGGAGCCTCCATCAGTGGGATTAGTGCCCTTATAAAGGAGGCCACAGAGAGCTCCCTCACCCTTTCTACCATGTAAGGACACAGCAAAAAGGTGTCCTCTATGAAGAGGAAAGGGGACCCTCACCAGACACTGAATCTGCCAGCTCCTTGATCTTGAACTTCTTAGCCTCCAGAACTGTGAGAAATAGGTGTCTATTGTTTATAAATTATCCAGCTTATAGTATTTTATAGCAGCCCAAATAGCCTAAGACACTAATGATTCAAATGAATGACCCAGTACTGAAATGGATCTGAGTGCCCCTCCAAAGAAAATCTACAGCAGTCCATGTTGACTCCAGCAGCCGCAGTGGCCACAGCACCTGCCAGAAACAGACCTGCCTTGCTTTGGTCTTCACTGGGAGCCAGAGCTCAGAGTGTCTCTGAGTTAAAGAAGGGAAACCAGGAGAGGCTGGACATTGTCCCCAAAGTGCAGAAAGGAGACAAGAGTCCATGGGGCCACTGCCAGTGGAGTTGCTTTGAGGGTTCACTATGACACCTGCCTGACTTCTTGGGGCAATCAATTTCCCCTGTCCATTCTCCCAAATCCTCCCCTGTTAAACTGGAATGGCAATGATGATGATGATGATGATGATGATGATGATGATACTAATGACAATACTAACTTCATAGGATTGTTCTAAAGATAAAATAAGGAAGGGCATGCACCCTGCCTGCACTGTGTTTGGCACTCATTTGGTGCTACATGAATGAGAGCTGTTATCAACAGTATCATTGTTAGGTAGCATGGCAAGGCTGCTTTAAAACAACATACTCTTCAAGCTATCAAATCTTTGATGAACGGAGTTTCAAACACACAGGCTTGCTTACAAAGAACTTGCAGTTCTTTAGGGAAGACAGAGGTGGGCATGAATGAGGTTCATGAGACAGTGAGTCTGTGGTTGGTGCTCCAAGCACTCCACAGGCATTTATAAAGGGCCGACTAAGTACCAGGTGCTCTTCCACAATCAACCACTACTCTCCCATTTTTCAAATCAATGGAAGAGGTGGTTTGCAAGGTGCAAACATACATTTTAAAAAAGGACAGATAAAGCAGCGCAGAGATGGATATGCAAGACAGCAGCCTCTGACAGGAAATGCATCTGCGCCCTAGGCCTAGGGGATGCCCAGAGCCTGGCTTTCTGATTGGGAATCCTCCACTCAGGACAGTTCTGGGGAACTCCCTGAACTTCTCCATTCATTCATCCCTCCGTTGAATCAGTCACAATATTTATTGAATGCCTGCTATAAGGCTGAAGGCAGGCAGAAAACAAGAAAGTGTTTGCCTCCTTGCCTGTTATGCTTTCCATTTCCTCGTGTGTAAAACAGGGCTAATAATATTGCATGTCTTACAGGGCTACTGTGAGGACCAAATAGAAGATGCCATGGGCAGCGTGGCACATGCTTGAGGATTTGATAACAGCATCTTTTAAAAGCAGTGACCAGTGGCCGGGCGCATGTCTCATGCCTGTAATCCCAGCACTTCGGGAGGCTGAGACGGGTGAATCACCTGAGGTCAGGAGTTCACAATCAGCCTGACCAACATGGTGAAACCCTGTCTCTAATAAAAATACAAAAAATTAGCCGGGTGTGGTGGTGGGTGCCTGTAATCCCAGCTACTTGGTAGGCTGAGGCAGGAGAATCGCTTGAACCCAGGAGGCGGAGGTTGCAGTGAGCAGATTGTGCCATTGCACTCCAGCTTGAACGACAAGAGCAAAACTCCGTCTCAAAAAAAAAAAAAAAAAAAAAAAGCAGTGTCCAGAAGGTATGCCATTGCAATTGTGCAAATAAGATGAGACTAAACTGACTGTATGTCCGTTCTGTACTCGAATGCCAAAAGTCCTGGCTTTTGGTGAAAAACCCAGCCATATGAGCTTTTAACAAAATGTGAATGTAGGCTTAGTGAGTTTGAAAAATTAACAATAGTGATAATAATAATAGCTGTGGTGACATTGATTATATAGTCACTGTTTCTTGAGCATATACTCTGTGCCTCACACTGGGCACATTTTGCAAAACCTTTGGCCTGTAATCCTTAAATTCCATGCTGTGAGTTCTGCTGTTGAGTTCTGCAGATGGGAAAACAGAATTTTAGAAAATTTAAGTAACGTACCTGAACTTTCACCACCAGTAAGTGGCAGATCTAAAATTTGTATTCAGTGCTACCTGATTTTACACCATTTGACCTTTCTGCAGAATTATAATACTTAGCATTGCAGGTTGAGTATCCCTTATCTAAAACGCTTCAGAACTGAAGTGTTTTGGATTTCAGATTTCTTCAAATTTTGGAAAATTAGCTTTATGTTTACTGGTTGGGCATCCCAACTCTGAGAATCAAAAATCCAAAATGCTCCAATGAGCATTTCTGTTGAGCATCATGCCGGCACTCAAACAGTTTCAGATTTTGAATTTTCAGATGTAAGATTCTGTAGGAAAACAGCCTGTTGCATGGCAAGAGTGACGCTATCTTGAAGCAAAACCCCCGCGATGTCCGATGTTTGATTCCCGTATACCAAGGGGTTCTGCAGTAAGTCCTTTAAACAATGCCTGTAGCATAGCTAACCCCTCATAAAGATGCTTATCTAACCTCCTCAGTAGTCACAAGTCTTGGCAAGAAAGTGTGAAGACATGATCAAATGCACATGTTTTACCCTAAAACTTGCTATATAAAGAATACTGCCTGGCTTGCCTGTAGTTACGGCTGCTGAGAGGCTGAGGCAAGAGGATCGTTTGAGCCCAGGAGTTCTGGACTGTGGTGAGCTATGCTGATTGGATGTTGCACTAAGCTTGGCATTGATATGGTGACCTCCAGGGAGTGACTGGGGGACTACCAGGTTGCCTAAGGAGGAGTGAACTGGCCCAGGTTGGAAATAAAGCAGGTCAAAACTCCCGTGCTGAACAGTAGCAGGATTGCACTTGTGAATAGCCACTGCACTGCAGCAACGTAGTGAGACCCTGTCTTTTAAATAAATATGTTTATATATACTTTCCGGAAGGCAGATGCAGGGATCCACCATCCTCGGCTGCTTGAGATATGGCTTCTCATCATAAGTTCCTATTAAATGTTTCTTTCTGAGAAACAAGATTTTTCAGCCTCTTTTCTCAGCCTCCCAGCTTCTTCAGCCTTTGGAGGTAGGGTTGCATAGACCTGCTCATCATGGAACAGATGCTCGACCTATATAATAATTATTTCTATTTATGTGGCACTTTTTTCAGTTTTCAAATTTTTTGATAGCCCTGATTTGATTTGAATTCTCCAACAGTCGAAAAATGCAGATGAAATTCCCATTAAACAAAAAGGGAAACAGGTCACAGACTTGCTGGAAGTCTCGTGGCTCAAATTTGGAAGAGAGTGGGCTTGAATTCAGGGTTGTGGTCACCCAGTACAGCCTGGCCCCCAAAGTCAGCTCCTTTTCCTCAATGCTAGAAAATAATAAACTGTAAAAGAATCTGATAGTTGTTTGTTTTTCAATTATTTAAAAGTTAGTATTTATCTTATCACAGTTTATTTTACAATGAGATTGAAGAAATTAAAAGTTTAAAATGAGCTCACCTCAACTGAGAAAATAATATAATAAGATAAATGGTCCCATTTTAATGAAAATCTCCCATGCACTGTTATGACCAGGAAGCACTGATGGGGTGTTTAAAACTACATTAAAAAAGACCAGAATATATTTTAATATTTCATTCCATTTTGCAGATTAAAATATATGCAAATTCAAAATTTAAGTAAAGTAAAACTGCCAAAGCTTTAGTTGGAGAAGCGCAGTTGCTGAAACCAGTTGCAATTTTAGGAGCCCAAGGTTGGCACTGATCAACAGGCAAAGATCCTTAGGTTTGGTGACATAATCTCTCATTGCCTTTAACCAATGGCTCTTACCTCCACTCCCCCAGGGACACCTGACAATGTCTGAAGACAGATTTGCTCATCATAACTAGAATCTAGCGGGTAGATGCCAGAAATGCTGACCATCCTACAGTGCACAGGACAGCCTCACCACAAACAAGCCAGCAGTGCTGAGGTTGAGAAGCTTTGCCTTAATCATAAGGAAGAGAACATTTTAATGAATGCTCTCAGAAAATGGGATCCGAGTAAATATGGCAGCTTGACCATCTTCACCAGTATAGGTATTTCCCCTTGATTTTCCCCGTGTCACCCTATGATCTCACTAAACGAAACAAGAGCTCCCACATTCACCCAATTCCTTTTCATGGCACTAACTTCCTTTCTCCTCCTATACAGTATTTGGCATCTCTCCAACCAGCCCTGTTCATAAGTTGCAAATCTCTCCTCCATTCCTGCCCCTGTACCCATGGGCTCATGCCTGCCTCAGCCTAGTTGCCCCCAGAATCACATCCACACACTCATACATACTCACACATGCATATGCACTCCTTCACACACTCCTACACTTGGACTTGCATGATTACACACTGACACACATGCAAACATTCAAACACACTCAGGTACACTCATTGACCCACACTTACATATCCATATGCACCCTCACACACATACCCATGCTCAAGTATGTGCATACACTCAACATACACACACACATACACACACAGACACACATGTTCATATTTTCAAACACACACTCAACGTGCACAAAGATGTGCACACACACTGACTCTCACACATGGATATGCTCTCTCACACATGTGCACACACACAATCACACACTCACATGCATGCACACATTCAAACACACTCAACATGCACACACACATACTTGCATACACACTCCCACACTCTGACACGTGGCTGCACTCTCATACACTCACACACATGCACACATATGCTCACACATTCAAACATACTCAGCATGCACATGCATGTGCGCACACACATAGACACACGCTCATGAACACCCCTGTTGCTGCTTCTAATCCCTCGATTGGCCAATCCCTTATCCAAAGCCTTCTCAGACCAGCCCCTGCCCTCTCCTGGGCTAGCATCCCTCCTCTGAGCTCTGTTCCAGCTTGGGCACATCTCTGTGATAGGCACATCTCTGTGATAGGCACCACCCTTTGCCTGCCTGCATGCCTATCTCCCACACCAAACTCTGACCTCCTGAGAGGAATGCTTTGTTCAGCAGCTAGTTAGTAGGCAGTAGGCAAATAATAATTGAGGAAACCAATAACTGAAGGGTAAGGCCACGGCAAGGCTCACCAGGACTTTCACTGAAGGGGTTGGAGCATCCAAATCCCCCTAAACCTGTGCATGGTGACTAGGGTGGGGCCAAGCAAGTTAAAAATTCATTATACTGACAGACGTTTAGTTACTAAGGGAGCCGGCGCTACAAAAAGTCTTCTATTTGGAAATCACTGAAATGTACCATTTTGTTGAGTTGAGGAAACCTTTGGTGTCACCTAAAGCTCTGTGCCTCCCACCCTCACACCAGGGCCAGACATCCAGGTGATCCTCAACTGACTCCCTTCAGTTCTTGCTCCTTTTCTCTGCCGGTTTTCCCCTTCTGTGATCCACAGCATAAAATGCAGAGGTGACTGTCTGCAGTCCTCAGGTCACTCTCTCCATCTCAGTAGCTAAAAGAGGTATCTTGCCCAGGCCCTGGGAGCAGGCTCAGGTTAACCAGAAAAGCCAGCATTATCAAGCCTGAAATATCTAAATCTGCTTGCTTTTTTTTTCCTCGCCTTCACATTTGCATGGAACAAGCGAAGCTTTTAGCCTCCGTGGCTCAGGCAAATGCATTAAAAAGATGAACATTTTAGTTAATGTTCTAAGAAGATTTCCAAAAGCAGTTTTGATTGTGTACTATTAGCATTAATTAATTTCCAGACTGGGACCAGCCGCTCTATTAGGGGAATGCATATTTTAATCAATTTCTCAGTGCTGCTCCATGCTGGTTAAAGGTAATTCAGTGGGCTTTGTCTGCCCCATCCCTTTCATTTAACCCAATGCACTATAGAAGCCCCGAGGCTTATGAATGCAAGCTGCAAAGGCAAAGCTGACCACAAGCCAAGGAGTCACATACGAAGAGCTACTGGAAGCCAAATGACTTTCTTCTGAGATGTAGGCACCTTTTTCTCCACGGGGACTGGGTGAGGTATCTTCGACACAATTAGTGACTGTGCTTCCCTTAGCCCTTAGAGTAACTTTACGCATGTTAGAAACCACCAAAATGCCTTTTCTTCTTGAAGAGCGCAGTCCCATGGCAAGTGAATGGATTGAAAGGCAGAGAGAAGATCTGATGTTGTTCTAGCGCCCTTACACAGTGAATGCCCTGTGCAACTGTATGTAGCAGCCTTGGTTGGTGAACATGGACTTTATTCCTGACCTCTGATGGGATGCTGTCCCAGGAAACTCCAATCACTTTTGCCTTCAAGGTGGATGTTCACCAATGGCTTTGTGACATTCTTTATATTGGTTTCAGTGTTTCTTAGGTGACCATGTGGACATCTCCTATTTTTTCCTCCCCTGGGAAATTGTAAATTCCTTCAGACTCAAACCCCACATCAAATCCCACTTAGAATAGCCAGTACCTTTTACACAGATAGTGGGTAAATTACTGTTCCTCGAGGATAAAGCCCAAATAGTTTTTCATACGTGACACTATGTTACCTGTAGACATCCACTACTTCTCCTCTCCTTCAGTCTGTGTGTGTACAAAGAAGATGCAAATGAATGCATGCAACCGTGCGTTAGCACGTGAGCAGATACGCATTTGAGTAAAGCAGAGAAAGAGATGTAGGCATATACATATGTATTTAGGTAGGCATGTATGTTTAATGTGAATGTCTTGTATGTGTCAGTAGGTCTGTAAGTTTATGTTGAAATGTACACACGTCAACAAACAAAAAAATGTACAAACCATATATATATGGGTTTACATCTGTGTGTGCACATATGTGACCATGGATATGTTTATGTTATGTGCAGAAGTATGCTTACACATCCAAATGAGTGTGTGTTACAGATGTGTGTGTGTATATTCACAAGGCAGTGTAGTGTTAGAGGGTAACATGTCCCTTTCCCAGTGGGCAAAAGGAGGAAATACGAGGGTGCAAGGGGGTGTGTGCCAGTTGGGTCGACTCACCTTAAAGAACATTCACAAAAGCCCCACACCAGGGCCTCTGCACATGTGCCATCAATCTCGATGCTGCTCCATGAGCTCTCGCAGCCAGAAGTGAGGCTGGGAAAGGTAAGGTGATTCCTATTCCAAATGAATCAGGGTATTCTCACTACAGAAGGAGATGGAAAGAGATTTTGAGTGAGAAGTGAACAGTCTGGCCACACCCACTCTGTGTCTCTCCACAGCACAAAATTAGATACCGTAAGGAAACACATGTATCCAAGGTCTTTCTGGAGGTCTGCACATTGTCATTTATCATGCCTAGATTTTGATAAGGATTGGGACGGCAAGACCATGAGGTCATGTGCTCTGGTGAGGCTTGGAAGTCTCCGCTGTGACTCGGGTACAGAGGGTTTCGTTCATGTCTTTTTGTGGGTGGTGGTTAATCAGTTTGTACGCATGTATTTTTCTCTGTCACAATTTTCAAGAAAAAAAAATTGCATCCTAAGCTCCTCTGCATCATCTTCTCCCTGCATTGCCTGTGGTCATGGGTATCACAGGGAAGGATATCCTGGGAAGAGCAGACTGCCCTGGTGGGCTCTCCCGTGTCTTCTGTCCAACCCCAACAGGACCCAATGCCAGGAGATAAAAGTGAGAGAAGGAGCAAGGCGGGGGCAGGGGTGGAGAGGAGACATAACCCAAAAAAAAAACAACCAAAACCAGAGACCAGCCTGCTTAATGCTTCCTCTCACCACTCCAGCTGCCCACACACATTTCCTGACCAACCGCTACCGCCAGAGCCTATTATTCATTTCACAAATCCATTATTTAACAGTGTACTTAGGAGAGAATGAGCGAGAGACAGGGAAAGTGAAGCCAAAGTGTCTTACAGGCTCTATTTGAAATTGTAAGCAAATTTAGTTCTTGGAAAGGTTGCAGATGGGTACCCAGAGACTAAATCCCTCAGCTTGTCCCCCCCAAAAAAAAAAAAAAAAGGAAACAGCAGGCAAAGCTATTTACAAATGGCACCTCCCACAACCACTAACAGGGGATGCCTTGTGGTCTGGGTAAACCTAGTGGAATCTCTAGGCAGCTTCACCGAGGAGTGCCTTAGTTCACAACAGTAATGAGGTTGTCCACATAAGCTGTTCATGTATGAAGATCACACACAAAAAGGTCTTCCCCGCTGTGACGGTTAGTCTTATATGACAACTTGGCTGGGCCAAGGTGCCCAAATGTTTGGTCAAACATTGTTCTGGATGTTTCTGTGAGGGTGTTTTTGGATGACATTCTCATTTAAATTGGTAAACTTTGAGTAAAGCAGATGGCCCGCCCAATGTAGGTGGGCTTCATCCAATTCTTTGAAGTCCTAAATAGGACAAAGACTGACCTCCTCCAAGCAAGAAGGAATTCTGCCAACAGACAGCCCTCGGACTTGAACCGCAGCTCTTCCTCGGTGTCCAGCCTGCCAGCCTACCCTGTATATTTAAGACTTGTGCCTCCACAGTCACGTGAGCTAATTCCTTGAAATAAATCTCTTTCTATACACGTGTCCTGTTGGCTCTGTTTCTCTGGGGAATCCTCATACATCTAGAGACTGAAGCTGGGTTCAGAAGTAGCTTCATTGGTCCATGGAGTGAATGCTTCTTGCATGCCTACCAAATGACTCATGAAAATACAGAAATGAAAGGTGTGGCTTCTGATCTTAAAGAGTTCCCAGTCTGCTGGGAAGTGAGATGAGAGAGTCCTGAATCCTGTGGCAACATGAAAAGATGATGTAATGCAGGGCAGGGACTTGATGCTAAGAAAGCTTAAAACAGGGACCTGAACCCAGCCCAGGAGCAACAGCTGAGCTGAGCCTAAGAAAATAAGTCAAAGATGCCCAGGTGGTAACATGGCTTACAGGGAAGTGAACAGCACCAGTGAAGTGTTGAGGCAATGTTATTCTTTCCACAAGACAGACAGTGAGAGAGTGACAGCTGAGGAATGCAGCAGAGCGGACTGGCCTGCAGAGGCGGTCACTGCTGTTGAGCATGTGGCTCATTTTCAGGTACTGGATGGATGATTCTCTCAATGCTGAAGCTGCCTGGGTGTTAAGGGCTGAATTGAGAGAACCTCAAATTTGCTTGTTGAAGGCCTAACCCCAGTACTTCAGAATGCAACTACATGTGGAGATAGAATTTTTAAAGAGGTAATTAAGTTAAAAGATGGTCATTAGGGTGGGCCTCAACTCAATACAACCGCTGTCCTTATAAGAAGAGAAGATTGAGGCCGGGCGCCGTGGCTCACGCTTGTAATCCCAGAACTTTGGGGGGCTGAGGCGGGCGGATCAGGAGGTCAGAAGATCGAGACCATCCTGGCTAACACAGTGAAACCCGTCTCTACTAAAAAAAATACAAAAAATTAGCTGGGAGTGGTGGTGGGCACTTGTAGTCCCAGTTACTCAGGAGGCTGAGGCAGGAGAATGGCGTGAACCCAGGAGGCGGAGCTTGCAGTGAGCCAGGATCGAGCCACTGCACTCCAGCCCAGGTGACAGAGCAAGACTCTGCTTCAAAAAAAAAAAAAAAAGAAAGAAAGAAAAGAAAAGAAGATTGGGACACAGACAGGCACAGAAGAAAGACCACATGAAGACACAGGGAGAAGGTGGCCATTGACAAGCCAAGGAGAAAGGCCTCAGGAGACACCAACACTGCCGGCACCTTGATCTTGGGCTTACAGCCTCCAGAACTGTGAGGAAATGAATTTCTCTTGTTTAAGTCCCCCAGTCTGTGAGACTTTCTTACAGCAGCCCAAGTAGACTGAGTTTGTCTGTCCTAACCCGCCATGCAGCTATGAAATATTTTCTGAGCATCTACTTGATGCCAAGCCTGAGCTGAGCACCAGTGAGGAAGACTAGCAAGGTCCTTTGCCTCCAGGAGCTTATGTTCTAGTCAGAGAGAAAGACAAGAAAGAAAGAGAATTATTGAATAGCAGGATGATTTCAGATGGCTGCAGTGGCTGAGAAGTAGGAGAAAGAGGATGACGCAATGGAGAAAGACATGGAGAGGGAGCTGCCATAGCCGGGAGCATCAGGCAAGGCCTTAATGACGAGAAGACTGTTGATCTGAGAGCTAGGGGACAAGATGGAGCCACCAGGTGCAGCTCCACAGTCATAGAGTTCCCGGGAGATAGAAGAGCCCTTCAATGAGGGATGATCCTGGCGTGTTCGGGTCACTGGAAGTCCAAGGTGGTGGGAGTATAGTGAGTGAAGAGTAGAGGGGCCACTGATAGAAACTAGATCTCCTCCAGATGAAAACTAGTGGTTCATTTATCTTTGTGTCTCTTTCCCTCAGCTCAGTGAAGAAAAGAAAGAAAGAAAGAAGGGAAGGGGAGGAAAACAAGGCAAGAAGGAAAGAGAAAAGAAAGGAAGGAATGGAAGAAGACAAGAAGGAAGGAAAGGAAACTTACCTAAAGGATAAAGTGGCTTAAATGGGATCAGATTTAAAAATACCAAAATCTCACAGGATAAGTTTGTTTTTCTGAGTTGCAAAGACCAGGAAAAACCAAAAGAGAAAGGAGAAATGAGACTTTATAAGAGAAATGCACAAGCATCCCACTCCTGGTACATCTTGGGGCTGTCTAATGAGGGCTCAGCCAATACAATATCATGCACCAATCTGGTATTTATTAATAAGGCAAGTCATGATTTTTAACTGATTATGGTACACAGACTACTCCCGTCATTAATATAAATGAAATAGGAGGAATGGCGCCAAATGTTGCAAATGGGGACTGCCAGGAGACTTCACGGTGTAATTAGTTGAAAACACTAAGTATATCAAAGAACTGGTCTGTGAGCAGAACGGTTCAGTTCATCAGGAAGGAAGCAGACATGTTTATGTGTAAGGAGACTAGACATGGAAGAAAGTCAGCTTAGAAGGTGCTAGCAGTGTGGGGCTCACATGTTCAACTCAGAGGAGATATCTAACGTCACTGTTTTATTTAGAATCCCTTAGATACCATAGGGTAGACCTGTGTCCCCAGTGAGATTTATTCACAGACATATTCTAACTGGCTTGCAAAGAAGGACCCCTTAGTTGTCAAATGGCTGTTAGTTTGGAAGGGAATACCCTTCACGTTTATTGAGCAATTACTACGTGATAGGTGCTCTACACGTGCAAATCATTTGCTGTTCTTGCATTGCTAAAGTACATTTTACAGATGAGAAATACAAAGCTCAGGAAGCTCAAGGATCTTGGCTCAAGACCAGATTTCAAATGCGGGAGTGCATGAATTGAACGTCCGTTTCCCTTCCTCCAGGCCATACTGCCCCTGGAAAGACTCCGCTCTGTGAAGCTTAAAAAGTACCCTAAAAATTCTGCAGTGGAAAAAGACCTGGCCCAGAGTCAGAAAGCAAGATTGCAAGGTCAAGTATGGCCACTGAGAACTGTGTGATTTCATCTGTAAAGCAGGATATTGACAAACAAAGGTAAGGTCTGACTATTTTCTGTGACGAGGCTCTCTTCTAAATAGTCTTAGCACATTTCATCATCCAGTTATTTTGTGTGGACGGGCAGCAATACTACCCTCCGCTTTAAAGATGAAGAAACAGGTATTCTGTGACCCACTCATACCAGCTCATGACAGACAAATGTAAAATTTTCAGAAATTTTGCAGTCCAGTTGTTAAACACAGATATTATTAAAAATTAAATTACATAAGCTTACATTTAAATACTCCGTATTAAAATCAAAGATAATAAGCACTCCAAACATAACACTTCCTAATTATTTTACTATAGTTCACTATTATCTAGGACCTTGAAGATATTTAAATCTGATGTGCACTACTGCCCATCTCTTTCTAACTTCCTGTTCAGTGACATGATATTGGAGGCTTGAAATCAGCCACAATGTGAGAATTTACACCAAAGAAATCATCCACTCATACAAATCAGGGGTCTTTTTTTTTTTTTCTTGAATATCAACTGTTACACATTAACCAGTACGTCACTGAGATCAAGAGACCATTCAAGGTCTAATCCATATAGGAAGTATGTCAGTTTGACAAATTCAAGTCATAGAGACACCTCCAGGTCATCTCAGTGGAAGGAAGTTTCTTATGAAGATACAGAAAAAAGCATTAATAAAATAAATATTACATATTAAATAAAATATTAATGATTCTTAATAAAGTACAAGCATTATTTATGATCATATCTTCCAGATTCAACCTGAACGTAGACAAGATATATTGCCTAAACTTTTCATTATGTCCAATCAATTATATTTTTCATCCTAAGTATTGATTTCTCTCATCAAAGGAACAACAATGTCTTCTCTGTTCCTACAGGCCTTTGATGTGGGGGAAGACCATTGTCTTTACTACTGATGCCTCCAAAGAAGACACGGCCATTGTCTATTCTCTCCATGTTCTTTGTGCATCAAAGATGCAATCTGAAATGGTGAGACCTCAAGCCACGCACAACACTCAGCAATGTTAGATAGCTATGACTCTCTGCACCGTGATCTTTTTTCTCCGTTCTGTGGCTGTAGTTGTATTAATTGTAGTTGGTGGTGGTGGAGGTATGTGAATGACCATATAGCATACAGGTGATGTAGGAAAGACAGGGCAAGGCATAGTAGGTTGGGTTTCCCATTGATGACTGTTCCTTTGCAAGTCTACAGGTAAGGTGCCCACTCATAGTCAAACTGATATCTCAGGCATGTTAACCTTCAGGAATTCATTTCCAATGTGGCTCTCATTAGGAAAGCTTTCTTCTAATGGTTTTATAAAAGCATTTTGGCATGTGCATAAGGAATGGCATGGTGCCAGTGCATCACAGTGGGCAGAATCTGTAATGAAAATGTCTGGGAACAAGGTACCGAATGATGGAGCACCAGCCGATGAACCAACAACAGGTCCAAGCACCTTATCTTTCAACAGGGTCCAGGAGAGCTATCTCTTCGATGATGGATTTGAATGCTTAGGCGTTCTCCTTATGTTTCAAGTTAATGTTCCCACATTTATGTTTCTTTTAGGAAACCACAAAGCCAAGGTAGCAAGAAACAGCATGGTGTAATGGAAGGAGCACTGGTCCAGAGTCAGGAGACCTGGCGTCCAGTATGTGCTGCACCTGTCTCACTGATGGGCGTCACACAGCATCCCTTCTGTTCTCTGGGCCTCAGTTTCCTCATTTGCTAAGAAAGCAATCTGGCTCAAAATTTCTGAAGACTTATTTGATTTGGACAAACTGGCTTAAAGACCCATGACAATGCAAAAGACTTTTCCCATCCAAAATTAAAATTAAAATTAAGCCTTTAAATGCAATTTTTGGCTAACTCGTAAAATTCACATAAATGTATTACCATCCAGGTGTTACAAGACTTCCATAACTACCATTGTTATGGACACAAAACAATATACTCTCTGAGCTGAATGAATCAAGATTTTATTAATCAGTCCCTAATTGTTGCACATTTTGTTTCTTAGAAGATATTTTGGGGAGTCAACTCAGCTCAAAAGAAAATCCCCCTTCAATGAGAGCTTTCTCATCCCCATCATCCATAAGGAAGAGCCCTCTGGCATTCCTTGCTTTTGCCAAGTAACCAGAACTTCCTGACTACAGTTGATTGGTCCAGGGATGAACCCCATCTTTAAATGTGTCAATCAGATCATCTCTTCTTCGAATAGGAGTTGGATCATATGCCAATATGTAAGCCAATCAGGTGAATGGAGTGAGAGGGAAAGTATGCTGGTAGGCTATTACTTGGTGACAAGCCCACCACTCTGAAGCCATGGTGGTGAGGAAGCGAAAGGCAACATTGCCAAGCCACCCAATCTAAGCAAGAGTATTATGGAGTTGGAGGGGTGGGGGTTATTTACAAAGAGAAATCTAAAATCGGGGGTGGGCAGCAAGGCAAAAATTGATTATTTTTCTATGTCTTTTTATAACAAACCCAGAGCCAGAGGGGAACTACCTTGGATCAATTCCTATGACTTCCATTGTTATCTTAGATGTGAACTTTGATTCTTAATTTGGCATATTACGTTGTTAATCAATGACTGAACTCAATAGATCAATACACTACATGTGCATATGTGTATGTGCATGAGTGTGTGTGCATCTGAGTATGTATATATGTGTGGGGGGGTGGGTGTGGATGTGGGTGTGTGTCTTTAATGCAGACACAAAGCACCATCTCCAAATTCTGATCTTGTGGGTCTAGAACAGGGCTGAGGAAACTGAATTTTACTAAAGCTTTCCTTCCACTCTAGGTGATTTTGACACCTAACTACAGTTTGGAATACATTGCTGCTGATCACTGGGACCTGTTGAAGGTACACTTTTAGATAAGTTATTCCGATGTGGTTGCAAGGATGGATTGAGGAAGCAAGGCAGAAGAAGCAAAAAGTAGACTACTTTTCCTAACACAGGAGTTGATGGGCCAGGCCAGAACCAAACCAATACAGCACAGTTAAAGGAAATACAATCAAGGGCTCTCTTAGATCCCACGCACACATGAGAAGCCTGTGATGATTCTCGCCTGGCCAGCTGGGCAGTGACCTGCTTTCAAGGAGAAAGCAGTTGCCGAAGGAGGAGATGCTGCCACCACCTCCCCAATAGCATCCTATGATCCAGCCTTGTTTTCACTGACCCCACAGTTGTCTCTCATGCTTCCACGCCTTAGGATATGCTGTTCCTTCTACCTTTCCTTTTTTTCTGCCTAGGAATTCCTACATGTCTGTCACGCCAAAATTTCAGCACTAGGCTTCTGGAAAGCTTTCTTTCATCTCCCTGCCCACTGAACCCTCCCCACAAGGCCTCCCAATTTTACTTTAGTCTGAGTACCTGCCCACCTCCCTGACACGGCTGTGAGGCCCTGAGGGGAGAATTAGTGCCCACTCACTTTAGAATCCCAATCACCCAGCAGATGGGCTGGTGGTCCTTGTTCTAAATAACCACCGATTAGTCACTGTCTGCCCGCCTGAGTGCCCGCATCACGCTGTGTGGGAGAGGGAGTGCAAGTTGGGACTCTGCAAAGAGACATCCTTTCCTACCCCATGAGCTGACTGGCCATGTGGGTGTTTCCAGAAGACAGAAAGTCTCAAGGCAATAAGCCCTCTCCCCAGAATGGAAGGCTGGGGGTAGGCTAGATAAATGCAGTTTTACAGGATTTTCTGTTTATCTGATTGAAGCAAAGCAAAGTTTGCCACAGGATTTGCTTCTGCATTGTGAGATAGCAGCCTTTGATGGCAAATAAAAGCTACATCCAATGGGTATTTTATAACATCTGGGTACCTGGGCTTAACGTTTATACCTTACAATTTGTAGACTGGCCAAAGCATCCCATGTGTTTTAGAAGAGTCTTATTTTTAAAGTATAAAATGCATAATATTTGATTTCCTTGAGAACACCTATATGTTCAATGCACACATTGTTAAGAAATAGTGATGGAGGACACACACCTACAGTGTTGCAGAAATAAAAAAAATTTGGCTTCTTTCTTAATTTGTAAAGAAGAGAGTTGGGGAAGGAGGGTGCATCAAGTGAGGAATGACTTAATGAAATGCTGAGCTTCTTCAGAATCAGAGGCAAATGTGTCTGTATCATGGCCAAAATGATATAAAACATTTAATATCATCTCTGAGCACATCACAAGTGCTCTGAATAGGATCCCAGAATTTCGCAGCTCCCTCTCCGGAAACTCAGGAGTCTGGGGCTCAGGGAAGCCTACATAGTGGCAGAGTTGGCATCTCTGCGATTCCTCCCCTTTGGGAAGAAGAAAGCTGTCGCTTCTGTCACCTGGACTATGGAAGGAGGAAGCTGCAGTGGCAGCTTTGCTTCCTGAATCCCATCCCACCTGAATCTTGGAGAAGGAATTCCAATAGTTGTGTCAATACAGAAATTCTGCTTCCAAATCCTGGGGTTCTTACCTGCAAATGACTTTCATATCAAAGGCAAGAGAGATCAGTTTACGCACCATTTCCCCAGTGAATGCATATCACCTGATATTTTCCAAGAGAAATGTAATTATCTCAGTATTTCCAAGAGGTGGAGAGAAATAGTACCCAGTTTTTCAGCCTCCTGGATGTGGGACATTTCTGGGGAGTAAGAATAGCAGTGGGGGAAATGGCTTACATCTGCCCAATTCTTACTATGTGAAGGCCAAGTTCTGAGATCTCTGCTGATGTTAACCCATTTAGTTCTTTCAAACCTCATCAGCAGTGGGCAGTGCATTGCCCCTGTTCCAAAGATGAGGAGAGTGAGCCAGAAGAAGCCACAGCTACTATGGGGCTTGATGACTGTAGAAGTCAGCCATTGGGTGTAGGAACTGAGGAGGGGGAGGGTTGTGGGAAATTCAGAAAGACAAAGGAAGGAGCTGGCATTCGACTGTGCAAGAGGTTCTTGAACTTCAGTGGACAACGGAATTACCAAAGGAGTTTGCATATTCATTTCCTCCACAAGACTTGGAATAAAGTCATGCCTATCACAAGTATTCTAGTTAAATATCCTTTGGGATAGCCCTAGAATGGAACATTAAAATGGGGCAGCTCTATTCTTACAGATAGCGATGCTCTCGATGACAGATGGATCAGTACCAAAGGCACGATGGAGAGCAGTGTGACCCTGTGCTGCCACTAGCTTGAAATATCCACTCGGTGAAAGGCTGAACAGTGATAGGACAATTCTGGAAGGATACACAAGAAACGGTGAGTTTCTCTGTATCAAAGAAACTGGTGGCTGGGAGATGTGAGGGGGAGCCAGTCACATTTTACTGTTCATCCCATTTTCATGTGTTTTGAAGTTTGTACCAGGTATGTGTATTGTTTTATCAAACAATCACTCAAGCAATTGTGTGCGTGTGTGTGTGTGTGTGTGTGTGTGTGTGTGTGTGTAATGCCAGCACCAGGCCCCATCCACAAATCCTGAATCTGAGAGTATGGGGCTGAAAGGGCAGTGACAGGAGTGAGAAGGGGCTTGGGCCAGGTGCTGTGAGGAGATGGCTGCTCCTCGGGGCTAAAGTGGATCCCCTGGGCGCCATAGTTCATCCCTGTAATTCTGGCACTTTGGGAGGCTGAGGCAGGTGGATCACTTGAGGTCAGGAGTTTGAGACCAGCCTGGCCAATGTGGTAAAACCCCATCTCCACCAAAAAAATACCAAAATTAGCTGGGCGTGGTGGTGGGCACTTGTAGTCCCAGCTACTTGGGAGGCTGAGGCACGATAATTGCTTGAACCCAGGAGGTGGAGGTTGCAGTGAGCTGAGATCGCACCACTGAACTCCAGCCTGGGTGACAGAGTGAGTCCCTGTCCCAAAAAATAATAATAATAACAATAATAAAATTAAAGTGGATCACCTGGACATTTTCCTGTGGAGGCCTTGAGGCCTGGTGTGGCTGTATGTGCAGTAAGGAAGTAATTAAGATTAAACAAGGTTGTGAGGGTGGAGCCCTGGTCCCACAGGATTAGTGTCCTTACAAGAGGAGACATCAGAGATGGAGGGTGGTCTCTCTCTTTCTCCTGTATGAGAACACAGCAAGAAGACTGAAACCCAGGAAGTGGCCCTCACCAGAAACCAATTAGGCCAGGCCCTCGACCTTAGAGTTCCAGCCCAGAATGATGAAAAATAAATGCTTTCTTCAGTCCCTAGTCTGTGGTACTTTTGTTGTGGCAGCTGGAGCTGACTAATACAAGAGCTAAGGGAGGAGGCCGGAGCCCATTCCAGGGAGGTGCAGCCCACCTAAGACATTTGGGTAGTGCATGAAAGGCCTGAAGGGACGTGTGGGAGAGACAGAGGAGAGCAGAGCAGGGACTTCAGATGGAGGGCAGCCTCCTCTCCAGGAGAGCCCGCCTGCCCACTGAAAGTTCCAGTGCCCACTGGATCAGGAAGAATCATTCTGCACATCTCAGCAGCCAGTTCAGGCCTGCATGACTAGAGGCCACTGGCGTGCACTCCTTCTTCCTGAAGCCCTCCTGGCAGGCCTGCCCCTCCATCCTGGGAGTGGATTACTCCCTTGAGGGCACTCTGCAGCAGCTTCGCCTGCTGGTGTGGACATCTACCCAGGCTGGGAGGGCCCTTCCAATGTCACCTCCCAAAGGCCATGCCCACTGCTCCCTCTGTGAAGTCTGTCAGTGGATGTGGTCAATTCTCCTAACTATCTGTCCAAGCCTTGGTGAACGTTGATCACAGTCTCCCAAGTGGATGCTCTGTCTCACCACAAGACTGTGAGCCCCTCAAGGGCAGCAAATGAATTTAATTTGTCTCTGAATTATTGGCCCTTAGTATAGTTTCTGTCACAGAGGAATGGACATAAGTATTTGTTGAGTTAACAAGTAAATGAAGGAAGGAAGGAAAGGAGGAAGGAGGGAAGGAGGGAGGGAGGAAGGAAGGAAGGAAGGAGGGCAGGCAGGCAAGAGGGAAGAAGGAAGAGGTGGAAGGAGAAACAAAGGAAAAAAGGAAGGAAGGAGGGAGAGAGGGAGGAAGGGAAGGGAGGGAGGGAGGGAGGAAAAAAGGAAGGAGGGAAGGAAGGAAGAAAGGACGGAAAAAAGGAAGGAGGGAAGGAAGGAAGGAAGGAAAAAAGGAAGGAAGGAAGGAAGGAAGGAGATGATAGATTAAACCAGGCTATCGACCCTCTAAAAATACTCTCTTATAGCATAAGGGAGCAAGAAATCAAATGAAAATATTCCCCAGGGCTTGGAGTCCCAATATTAAATCACAAGTCAAGGAGATTTATGCTGCCTTTTTGTCCATGTGTGTTTTCGTGGTATAAAGCCTGAAAACAGGTTTACTTCACGGTATCCACCCAGAATTCCCCACTTACGGGAATTAAATATTTCAAACAGAAATATGAGATAGTCAAACGTGACTTAAGAAGAGGTAGGAGGCAGAGTTGTGGATTAGCCGTGGCTGGGTGACCTTGAACTTGTCACTTGGTCTTTCTGAGTTGACTTCACCATCTGTAGAATAAGGGGAATGGCTCTCACTGTATTCACAGGGCTGTTTGATGTGAATATGTTTCACAAATGCCAAAGGGCTCTGTAAATGTGACAGCATTTTTATTTCTCTATTTGGCATTAATAAATAGTAAACGCATGGAGGAGACTGTAAGACATTTCCCTCACTATATGCCCAAAACATAGCAGAGACTCCAGCACAGAGTGGGTCCTTAGTAAGTGCTTGGGGAACAGAACTGGGGGCTCTATGTGTGTCTGAATGTGTAGGCATATTATTCGATAATACAGACCTGGATATAGATGCAGATAAATACAGACACAGACAGGATTCTCATTGCCATCTCATACTTACAAGGCGGAAGTGCACTTCCCTGGCAAGGTAAGCAGCCTTAGAAGGGTCTAAGCCCCATGATATTATGACATGGGCTGGGAAATAATTCAGACTTTATATTATCTCAAGTAATAGACCTAGACCTGGTCAAGAGCATCCCTGCCGGTCACTGCCATTGTCTGAACTCACGCATACTTTTACCACACCCACAGTGTTTGGCCACACTCGTCTCTAAATTCTAACTTGTGGGAAGGAAGAACTATCTAAGAACCCAATGTCTCTCAAAGCCCCCATATATCCCTTCCACTTGATTCCCTTCCCAAACTGGAGCATGCATATGAACAAAATTGAATTCTGCCCATTAATTTGAAATCATTCTGTACTGATATAACATTTCAACCCTGCCAAAACAGTTTCTATTTCTGAGTAATTCTTTATTCCAAATTCTTCCAATTGGCATTCTTTTCAAAATGCTGGGCTCCAGTCTCTGTGGAGGACTGCAGACTGCATATGTCCCCAAAACATCTTTGCTTTCTTCAAAACTTCCCCAAGAACTCTTGTGGCACCATCCCTGTTCCATTACTCTCAGCAAGTACCATCTTCTGGATCCTTTCACTTCCAATTTGAGTCTGGTATTTATCATTTTTGTTTGGAATTATTTTCACCACTGGGAGACAAAAAAAAACAACCTTGTTCCGTGCACAGAAAGAAGCCATAAAAAATAAAAGACGCATAGAAAAACCCACAATAAAAATATTCCTATTGGTTCTCCTGATCTTCTTCCACCTTTGCTTTTCTCAAAATAAGTGGCTCTCCCTGCCCTCATGAACATTTGTTTTGGGGCAAGTACATTGGGTTAAGTAATATGAAATTTATCAACCAAATCAGGATACTTTTGGGAGTTAAGTTAGTTATTATTATTAACTACACCGGAATAACAGACATAAAATGAGACTGTTCTGGACACATCAGAAAATATATTCAAGGCAGGAATAAAATATGCTGTTATTAGGACTTCTTTAGGTGCAAGTAACAGAAACCCAATATGAAGTAGCTTTTAGAAAAAAAATGTATAGATTTAGTATGTTATTGGCTCAGCATTAAGGTGGATTCAGTCACATCAATATTCCAGGTCACCAAACTCATTTTATCTTGCCATCCTTCTTTCCTTTGTTTCTCACTGCTCAGCGCCTTCTCTCCTATTGGATACAGACTTCCTCCACGTATCAGGGGAGATAACTGCTCCATGTCCCAAAAGGAAAGCCCTCTTTTCCTCTAGGAAAAACCCTGAAATGAACACAGATTGTCCTATCTTGCATCACCTGCTCACCCCTGGAACACATGCCTTCATCAGGGGAGAAGACACCATGATAGAGCAACTGCAATGTATGTTGGTGGAATGAAGAATTTCAAACAAAAATAATTATGGACTTAATAAACTGGATGTAAGGCAATGTTTCTGAATAGTGATGACGGAGAGGAAAAAAATTACCAATCCACATCCTACAGATTCAGAAGACTGTTTATTCTCCTAATTTTCCCACTGTGTAGATGAAGAAACTAATGCCCAGAGAGGTTGAGTTTCTTGCCCAAGATCGCACAGATAATCAATGGAGCATCAGGGAATCAGATTTGAACCCAAGACTCTCTGAGGTGGGGCATTTAGAGCTTTCTCTTCTTCCCCTGCCTTGCACTGCCCTGATTGTGAGACGTAACTCTTTCTTAGTCAAGACTGACTTTGTTTTTAAGCAAGAGAAAAGTAACCCAGACTCACTTAGGCAGAAAGGAGGATCAGTGGCTCATAACCCAAATGTAGGGTGTCCATGGGTACAGGCATAATAAGGGTGGGGAGGGCATCAGAATTATCTCTACCTGATTCTCCCCACACATTAACTTCACTGCCTTAGAATATCTGTTTCTATGAGGTTGAAACCATGGCTACCAGCAACTCCTGGGCTCAGATCCTCACTGTTTAGAGATCAGAGTCCTTTCCCTCTCTCCCTTCCTCCTACTTACATACCCCATGCTCAACTGGGGTTCGGATCGGCCCAGTCTGAGTCATGTGTTCACAAGCAACCAATCAGATGGCCAGGGATGTGAGGAGCTATGATTAGCCCAACTCCAGTCAGGTGCCCACCATTTAGCCAATCACTGTAGCTAGAGCTGCAGGGTCAACAAAGAAGAAAGAAGGTTCTATCAGGCCAGTAGGAAAATGGAAGGAACTTAGTGAACACTATAGATTTTTCACAAAATTAGTCAAAGTGGCTCTCAAATAAGAAATTGGGGAAATAAGTGTTTTAGAATCATTTTGTCTGCATACAACCATATCTCCACATGTTATTTCTGAATGTGTTTTTGCCCAAATTCTGAATTTTTACTTAAGTGCACTTAACTCCTCTTCATGTATCTCAAGGCAAGTTGTCTGTTGAGCCAATATTTAAGGATGGTGTCAGCTGTAACCTTGGCTTTTTCCATACGTCCTAAATTTTGCAAGGGCTCCAGGCCCTTTAAGTCTGTTGCACAATAGAACTTTGGGTAGCATGTCTAATAAGTGAAAAAAACCTTCTAGAGATAATGGGGCAGTATATTTGAAACTGCAGCTGCGGTGGAAACCCTGGGCTGAGATTCAAGCAAAATGTGGCAGAATAATATTTCTGAAATATAAACTAAAAATTTTTTTTTCCTGAAAATTCTTTCCTCAACCCTCTTTGAACAGCCAGACTTTTCTTGTGCTCATTGCCTCAGAGGTAGAGAACATCAAGGCAAGAATATAATATGCTGCTTGTATTTCCCTGGCTTTTGTCTTCCAAAAGCCCAGATCCTTAGGGAAACAGTGAAATAAACAAAAGCATGAAGGGTTGAAGAAGTTACAACTCTCCCTCTTTTGTCTCCTGACCTCAGCCTAAGGGGAGAAGGAAGGAAGGATGATGCGAGGGAGAGACAAAGATGTGGACGCTGCTTTTTATTTAGTGCAAACAGTACCTTGACAATGTGATTAAGGTCAGCACCATCCGTGATGTCATGTAGATACCATGTGCCCCATGCTCTGATGGGATAAAAAGGGCACTTAAGTTTTGTTGTCTCCTCTCCAAAAATCCATAGGCCCAGTCTAATCATGAGAAAATCTCACACAAACCATGACTGAGGTGCATTCTACAACATACCTGATGAGTCCTCCTCAAAGTTGTCAAGGTCACGAAAAATAAGGGAACTGAGAGATTGAGGAGACTGAAGGACATGATAACCAATGGCAATGGAGTAACGTGGATTGAATTCTGCAACAACAACAATAAGACATTAAAGAAAAGCTTGGTGAAATTCAAGTAAAGTCTAGAGTTTTGGTAATAGTAATTTACCAATGTTAGTGTCTTACTTCTGAAAAATATGCTAGAGAAATGTAACATTAAGGGAAAGTTATACTTGGCAAAGGGTATATGGGAATTCTCCATATTATCTTTGCAACTTTTCTATAAAACTAAAATTATTCCAGAATAAAATGTTTGTTAAAACAATCAAACAAACAAAAACAAGAAAGGGGACTATGCCTCCAATCCCCACCTAGGTTTATGGAATCTGAAAATAGAGACAAGTTGGGCCTGTTTTCTATGCGGAACTCCAGGGAAATGTGGAACTCCAGAGAATAAATGGCTTCATGGAATATCTAGGCCTTCACTGAGGGCCCTGGTCAGCCTCACCAACTCTCTGCACTCAGCCTGACCACAGAAAGATTCCCCTGAAACTGAGTGGACAAGAGGTAGAACCCATCCATGGAACCAAGTAAGATGCAAGGAGAACATCCAAACCTGAGAAAGAACAGAGGCTGGAAGGAAGAGAGGCTCTCTACATTGACTGAAATTGAATTGCCCAAAAGAGAAATTAACTTTAGTCTTAGGAGGAAAAAAATATGTATAGCTGTATTCTACCCCCATGTGAGTTTGTAGAGTAAGCTTTGCATTTTCTGTAAAAAGAAGACAGAGGAAGAAGAGGAAGGCAAAAAAAAAAAAAAAAAAAAAAAAAAATCATTCATTGCACACTTAGTCCATGCTGGGAATAGGTCAGCTCTATGTACGTGTATTGGTTTTCTATGGCTGTGTAACAAATGGCCACAAACATAGTGGCTTACAATTCCTATTTATTATCTCACAGCTTCAGTAGGCCAGGAGTCCAGGCACAGTGCAGCTAAGGTCTCCACTCAGGATAGCATATGCTGAAATCAAGATTTCAGTTTTCTGTTTCCATAAATAGTATGTTTATTTGGCATCTATATTAGTCCATTTTCACACAGCTGATAAAGACATACTCAAGACTGGGAAGAAAAAGAAGTTTAATTGGACTTAGAGTTCCGCATGGCTGGAGAGGCCCCAGAATCATAGCAGGAGGTGAAAGACACTTCTTACATGGTGGCGGCAAGAGAAAATGAGAGAGAAGCAAAAGTGGAAACCCCTGATAAATCCATCAGATCTCATGAGACTTATTCACTATCATGAGAATAGCACAGGAAAGACCAGCCCTCAAGATTCAATTACTTCCCCCTGGATCCCTCCCACAACATGTGGGAATTCTGAGAGATAAAATTCAAGTTGAGATTTGGGTGGGGACACAGCCAAACCATATAATTCCACCCCTGGCTCCTCCAAATCTCATGTTCTTGCATTTAAAAACCACTCATGCCTTCCCAAAAGTTCCTCAAAGTCTTAAGTCATTTCAGCAAAAGTCCACAGTCCAAAGTCTCATCTGAGATAAGGCAAGTCCCTTCTGCCTATGAGCCTGTAGAATCAAAAGCAAGCTAGTTACTTCCTAGATACAATGAGGGTACAGGTATTGGGTAAATATAGCCATTCCAAATGGAAGACATTGGCCAAAACAAAGGGGTTACAGGGCCCATGCAAATCCAAAATTTAGCAGGGCAGTTAAATGTTAAAGCTCCAAAATGATCTCCTTTATTCCAGGTCTCACATCTGGGTCATGCTGATGCAAAAGGTGAGTTTCCATGGTCTTGGGCAGCTCCACCCCTGTGGCTTTATGGGGTGCAGCATCCCTCCTGGCTGCTTTCACAGGCTTGTGTTGAGTGTCTGCGGTTATTCCAAGTGCATAGTACAAGCTGTCAGTGGATCCACCATTCTGGGGTCTGGAGGATGGTGGCCCTCTTCTCACAGCTCCACTAAGCAGTGCTCCAGTAGGGACTCTGTATAGGGGCTCTGACTCCACATTTCCCTTTTGCACTACCCTAGCAGAGGTTCTCCATAAGGGCCCCACCCCTGCAGCAAACTTTTGCCTGCGCATATAGGCGTTTCCATGCATCTTCTGAAATCTAGGCAGAGGTTCCAAAACCTCCATTCTTGACTTCTGTGCACACACAAGCTCAACACCATGTGGAAGCTGCCAAAGCCTGGGGCTTCCACCCTCTGAAGCTACAGCCCAAGCTCTACGTTGGCCCCTTTCAACCACAGCTGGAGTGGCTACAACAGGGGACCAAGTCCCTAGGCTGAACATAGGAAGGGGACCCTGGGCCTCACCCACAAAACCACTTTTTCCTCCTGGGCCTCTGGGCCTGTGATGGAAGGGACTGCCATGAAGTTCTCTGACATGGCCTGGAGATATTTTTCCCATTGTCTTGGGGATTAACATTAGGCTCCTTGCTACTTATGCAAATTTCTTCAGCTGGCTGGAATTTCTCCTCAAAAAAATGAGTTTTTGTTTTCTACTGCATTGTCAGCCTGCAAATTTTCTGAACTTTTATGCTCTGTTTCCCTTTTAAAACAGAATGCCTTTAATAGCACCCAAGTCACCTTTGGAATGCTTTGCTGCTTAGAAATTTCTTCCACCAGATACCCTAAGTTATCTCTCTCAAGTTCAAATCTCTAGGGCAGGGGCAAAATGCTGCCAGTCTCTTTGCTAAAACATGACAAGAGTCACCTTTGCTCCAGTTCTCGACAAATTCCTCATCTCCATCTGAGACCACCTCAGCCTGGACCTTATTGTTCATATCACTATTCATATTTTTGTGAAAGCCATTCAACAAGTCTCTAGGAGGTTCTAAACTTTTCCACATTTTCCTGTCTTCTTTTGAGCCCTCCAAACTGTTCAAACCTCTGCCTGCTACCCAGTTCCAAAGTAACTTCCACATTTTTGAGTATCTTTTCATCAGTGCCCCGCTTTACTGGTACCAATTTACTGTATTAGTTCATTTTCAGGCAGTTGATAAAGACATACCTGAGACTAGGAAGAAAAAGAGGTTCCACATGGCTGGGAAGGCCTCAGAATCATGGTGAGAGGTGAAAGGCACTTCTTACATGGCAGTGGCAAGAGAAAATGAGAGAGAAGCAAAAGTGGAAACCCCTGATGAACCCATTGGATCTCGTGAAACTTATTCACTATCACGAGAATAGCACAGGAAAGATCAGCCCTCATGATTGAATTACATCCCCCTGGGTCCCTCCCACAACACATGAAAATTCTGGGAGATACAATTTAAGTTGAGATTTGGGTGGGGACACAGTCAAACCATATCAGCATCCATTAAAGTCATAAAATCAAGTTAATGGGTAAAGTTACTTACATCTTTCCCATGATCCAGTTTTTGCAGATGAATGAAAATAATATTACAACCCAGTCAACATAAACCACAGCATCTATGTATTGAGTTCTGCCCAATAGGGGACATTGCCATCTAACAACTATCTACCACTGTCCTAACAGAGGCTGTGGCCTGAGCTTTTGCCTCGCTCCTCCTTCTGCTTCCTGACCAAATCTGGTGCTTCCCCACTTGGCTTGTGGTGTGGCAAGCCTCCTTCCCTTGGGAAATGTAAGTAGTAAATTCTTCTTTCAATGGCATCAGGCTCTCCATGTCATCATTTAGTTACCTCCCAAAATCAAAGTCCTGCGGGTACATTTTAATACAGTCTGCTGGCCAAAGTCTCAGTTGAGGCTGAATTTTCTCCCAGGTTCACATGGTTATTGGTAGAATTCAGTATCTTGCATCTAAAGGATTGAGGTCCTTGTTTGTTTTCTTGCTTGCTACCAGCAAAGAACCACTCAGCTCATAGAGGCCACTCCCAGATCCCTGCCAAAAGGCCCCCTTCATGGCCAGTTCACAATGTGACTGTTTTCTTTGAGACCAACAGGAGATTGTCTGCCGCTGCTTCCTGTCTCTTTCAAGGGCTCCCCTGGTCAGGTCAGCCCCACCTATGATAATATCCCTTTTGATTAATTTAATACAAGTGATGAGGGATATCAGTGTCATCTGTAAAGCTCCTTTTTCCATAAAATGTAATTTAATTGAAAGGAGGAGCTAGCCAGAAAATGTGCACCAGAGGGCTGGGAGCTTGGGGGCCATCGCTAATTTGTTTCCACAATACGCCTTATTTCATCCATTCTCAGAGTGGTTCTGTGAGGTAGGTAGCATTTTCCTTCCAGTTACAAACATGTTAGCGAAACAGGGTCATATTGTGCAAAAGTACTTGTGGTTTTTGCATTGTTGAAATTTGCCATTTGATATTGGAATACACTCTTACGTGAATGTAGTTATGCTATACATCATTTTAATGGACATTTCTCACTTCATGTTTTTTCACTAATGACGTATTACTTGCTTCTTATTTTATATTTATTTTAGAGTATGGGAATAATGTCAGACAAAAAGCAAATTCAAGCATTTTTTTTTTTTTTTTTGATACTGAGTCTGGCTCTGTCACCCAGGCTGGAGTGCAGTGGTGTGAGTTCAGCAACCTCTGCTTCCCGGGTCCAAGTGATTCTCCTACTTCAGCCTCCCGAGTAACTGGGATTACAGGTGTGCACCACCATGCCCGGCTAATTTTTGTATTTTTAGTAGAGACGAGGTTTCACCATGTTGGCCAGGCTAGTCTCAAACTTCTGGCCTCAAGTGATCTGCCCACCTCAGCCTCCCAAAGTGCTGGGATTACAGGCATGAGCCACTATGCCTGGCCAATTTTCTTATTCAAGTTCAAAATGGACTGTAAAGCATCAGAGACAACTCGCAACATCAACAACACATTTGGCCCAGGAGCCGCTAATGAACTTACACTGCAGTGGTGGTTCAAGAAGTTTTGCAAAGGAGAAGAGAGCCTTGAAGATGAGGAATGTAGCAATCGGCCATCGGCCATCGGAAGTTGACAACCACCAATTGAGAGCAATCATCAAAGCTGATCCTCTTGTTACAACTACGTGAGAAGTGGCCAAATAACTCCACATCGACCATTCTACAGTCGTTTGTAATTTGAAGCAAATTGGAAAGGCAAAAAGCTTGATAAGAGGATGCCTCATAAGCTGAACAAAAATTTAAAAAGAAAGTCATTGTTTTGAAGTGTTGTCTTCTCTTTTTCTATGCAACAACGAACTATTTCTGGATCAGATTGACATATGACAAAAAGTGGATTTTATATGACAACCGGTGATGACCAGCTCAGTGGTTGGACTGAGAAGAAGCTCCGAAGCACTTCTCAAAGCCAAACTTGCACCAAAAACAGGTCATGGTCACTATTTGGTGGTCTGCTGCTGGTCTGATCCACTGCAGTTTTCTGAATCCCAGCAAAACCATTACATCTGAGAAGCATGCTCAGCAAATTGATGAGATGCATCAAAAACTGCAATGCCTGCAGCCAGCTTTGGTCAACAGAAAGGACCCAATTCTTCTCCATGACAACACCCAATGGCACATTGCACAAAGTTTCAAAAGTTGAACAAATTGGGCTACAAAATTTTTCCTCATCTGCCATGTTCACCTGGCCTCCCAGCAACTGACTACCACTACTTCGAATATCTTGAAAACTTTTTGCAGGGAAAACATTTCCACAACCAGCAGGATGCAGAAAATGCTTTCCAAGAGTTCATTGAATCCTGCAGCACAGATTTTTACCCTACAGGAGTAAACAAACTTATTTCTCATTGGCAAAAATGTGTTGATTGTAAGGTTCTTACTTTGATTAATAAAGATGTATTTGAGCCTAGTTATAATGATTTTTGCACCAACCTAATATTTAAACTTGAGAAAGATTTGTAATTCAATTTTATACATATTATTGGATACCTACTATGTGCCAGACACTATGCTAGACTAATATAAATCCCTTGATCTCCAGGGTTTCATAATCTACTATAACAGGCAGCTATGTCTTAATGATAGTGAATATCAACTAAACAATGTCCACATACCATCTCTTTAACGGACAAAAGCATGTGAAGTTGGTATTTATTCTTATGAGCTTTCATTTTACATGTGAGTAAACTGAGGCTTAGAGAGTTTAAACAATGTTCTCAGAGTTGCACATGTCATAAATTCTGAAGAGGGAACTTATGCTCAGAGCAGTTCACCTCCATGGTTCATAAGTTTAATAAATATGACATGCTGAATCTCAATACAAAAATTCTTGTCTCATATTCAATAAGAACTGCTAGAACAGAGAGTGAGATCAATGGTAAAATGAATTTTTTAAGACAACTAGAGAATGCAGAAGAGGTAATGTTTTAGTCCATTTGGGCTACTATAACAAAATATCATAAACTGGGGAGCTTATAAACTACAGAAATTAATTTCTTGTGGTTCGGGAGGCTGAGAAGTCCAAGATCAAGGCACCTGCAGATTCAAGGTCTGATGAGACTGCCTTTCCTGAGTTGCAGTGGCCACCTTCTTGCTCTGTCCTCACATGGTGAAAGGGATAAACCAGGTCCCTTGGGCGTATTTATAAGGACACAAATTTCGTTCATGAGGGCAGAATCACATTCTATGAGATATATAGCATTTTTTTAATCATACTGACATACATTTTAGTGAAACAGAGGCCTATATTTAAATCATCTCCATAAAGGTCCCACTTTGGGGTAGAATTGCAACATATAAATTTTGGGGGAACACAAGTATTCAGATCATAGCATTCTGCCCCAGCCCCCGACTCAAATTTATGTCCTTCTCATAGGCAAAATACATTATTCCCTCCCAATGGCCTCAAAATTTTTAACTCATTCCAGTATCAACTGTAAAGCCTAATTCCAGCGTCTCATCTAAATATTATCTAAATTAGAGATGGATGAGACTCAAGGTAGAATTTATCCTGAGGCAAATTGCTCTCCAGCTGTGAACCTGTGAAATCAAATAAGTTATGTGCTTCCAAACTCCAATAGTGGAACAGGAATAAGATAGACATTTCCATTCCAAAACAGAGAAATAGGAAAGAAGAAAGGGACTACAGTTTCCACGAAGATTTCAAAACCCAACAGGGCAAACAGCATTAAATCTTAAGCCTCCAGAATAATCTTCTTTGACTCAGTGCTCTGCCCTTCAGGCCCGCTGGTCAGAGTTCCCACCTTCCAGGAACATTAAGGCAGGGGTTGGGTCCCCAACACTCCTCATGGTCCTGCTCCTATGGCTTTAGTGTACCTCACCCCAACAGTTTTGCTGGGTATAGCCCATGCTGCAGTTCTCATGTGTTGAAGTCACATGCTTGTGGCTCCCACAGACTAGAATCACAGACAAGTAGCTCCACTGGCCTAGAGTCCTGGGACAGCTACACCCCAGATCTCTATTAGGCATTGCCCTGGTGGGGACCGTTTAGTGACTCTGTCTCTGCAATGGTCCTATGCCTGGGTCATGTGCCCCAGACTCTAGGCAGCTTCATTCTTTAAAATCTAAGTGGAGGTTGCCGTACCCCTGCAGCTCATGCACTCTATACACTGATGAATATGGCAAAACATGGACATTGCCAAGGTTTGTCTCCAAGGTTTACTGCCTGTACCCTCTGGTGAGGCAGCCACAGTGGCCTGTACCACACCTGGGCTGACTGGAGCCACACCTGGGTCATCCAAGGAGCACTACACCAAAATGCAGGAAGCAAAGTATTTAGGTGGCCCTGGGAAGCTGATGTCCTGCAGGCATCCTTGGCTCTTCCTCTTAAATCGAATTGCCTCTAAGGCCTTTGCACTTTAGGCTTGTGTTAGTAAAAGCAGCAACAATAATCTCCAAAATGCCTTCATGTCATTTTTCCATTTACTTAATGAATAGCACCTAGCTGATTCATACTAATCTTCTTATCAAATGGTCACCTGGACACATCCTTGGTGTCCTCTCCAGAGCATGCTTTCTTAATTTTACAATGGGGACAGACTGATAATTTTTCAAACCTTTAAGTTGTACGTCTCTTTTGATTAAAAATGTTATTTTTAAGTTGTTTCTACCTTCTCACATCTTAGGATAAGCAGTCAAGAGAAGCCATGTCACACCTTCAACACTTTGCTTAGAAATTTCTTTTGCCAAATATCCAACTTTATTGTTCACAAGTTCTATCTTCCACAAAACACTAAGATGCAAATATAATACAACCAATTTCTTTGCCACTTTTTCACAAGGATGATTTTCTCTATTGTCCAATAATGTTTTCCTCCTTTTGGTCTGAGACCTAATCAGAACCATCTGTACCATCTATGTTTCTACCACCATTCTGTTAACCACCACTTAGGTATTCTCTAAGAAGCTTGAGGCTTTCTCTAAAGCTCTTCTCTTCTCCTTCTGAGCACTCACCAGGATCATCCTTAATAGTCTGTTCTTAAGAATGTAGGCTTTTCTTAGTAGACACTTCACAACTCTTTTAATTCCAAAGGCAATTCTCTATTTTTAGGTATTGGTTACAGCAGCTTACCCACTTCTCAGTACCAGTTTTTGTCTTACTCTATTTGGCTTTCTTTAACAAAATGCCATAAACAATTGCTTATAAGCAACAAAAATTTATTTCTCACAGCTCTAGGGGCTTGGAAGTCCAAGATCAAGGTGACAACGGATTTGGTGTCTAATGAGGGCCCATTTCCTGGATCATAGATGATGATTTCTCATGAAGCACTCATGTGGTTGAAGGGGCAAGGCAGGTCTCTAGGGGCTCTTTTATAAAGGCACTAATCTTATTTATGAGGGCATTGCTGCATGACCTAAAAGGCCCACCTCCTAAAACGATCACCTTGGAGATTAAAGTTTCAACATATAAATTTGGAGGCACACAGACATCCGGATCATAGCAAAGCACATTTCACCAGGATTGGTAACTATCTGATGTAAGAGATGAGATTGAAGCTGGACCTTAGTGAATTAGCAGGACTTCCACAGACAAGGATTCAGAGAGGCAGCAAAGAGAAAACTTTGAAGGGCAATACATGCAGAAACAATGGCTGGAGGGGTTGGTGTTCAGGGGTGAGAGAGGATGTATTCTGGCTCTTAAATCTATGTGTCTCAATTTAGGGACAAGATGGACTGATTCCATTGAGTATCCATCTCAGCCCTAAGGAAAGTTCGAGACCTGGTAGGACATGACACATTCCAAAAGATACAGGGTGCAAAATTAGTGCCTCTTTCTTGAGGAGTTCAGAAACCTTTCCCAGAGGAGTGCTTCTCAATATTTTGCTCTCCAAGGGACATTTTATGAGATATTTCTGGAGACATTTTTGATTATCACAAGTGGGAAGGTGAAGATGGTACTACTGGAATCTAGTGGGTAGAAACTAGGGATGCTGATGAATTTTGCAGATTGAAAGTTTGTGTGCCCCCAAATCCATATGTTAAACCCCTAAACCCTCAATGTGATGGTGTTAGCCAGTGAGACCTTTGGAAGGTAATTAGGTTGAGAGGGTGGAGCCCTCATGAATGGCATTAGTGCCTTTATAAGAAGAGACATAAAATCGTTCTCTCTCTCTGTCTCTCCCCCCACCCACCCCCCCTTCTCCTATGTCTGCATACCAGGAAGCCAGCCCTCACTAAACACCAGACTTGCCAGCACATTGATCTTGGACTTCTCAACCTCCAGAACTGTGAGCAAGAAATGTTTTTTCTTGCCATCCAAACAAGATGTATATTTGTTATAATAGCCCAAATAGACTTAGACAAGCCCTAAATTTCCATAGTGCCAAGGTCAAGAAACTCAGCTAGTGAGCCCATAAGGAATGTTTCTCAATCAGTTAGTACTTTATGACTTTGAGTAGTGATGGAAAATGTATGCCATTAGGCTCAGTTCTTAGTCTGTTTGCGATAGGTCCACAAGTGTGCATAATCTTAAAATCAAACCCAAAACATAGTTGCAGATTCATTCAGCAAATTCACAGGATGCCTGGTACTTGCCCAGTATTGCTCCAGCTGGAAAGGTGGTAAACAAATTCCAAGACCAAAAAGCACATACATCTTGTGTGTAAGAGTAGGGAGATTTGGTCCTGTAGCGACAAAGGTCCTCCAATTTGCCATCGGCAATATGGTTTGCTCACTGTGAGTCATGCTGCCCTTGCTAGGGTGATGGCTGGAATGATTAATCCACCCTGTTGGGGCCTAATCTCCTTGGGCTCAGTTCCCATCTGATTCCCACCCGAGTTCCATCAAAGGGAGGCCTCTATCAGCTCATTCCCCATGCACGAAGGGGGTGGAAAAGGGTGTGGTAGAGAACATGCTCAAAATCTGCCCTCTTAAAAGGTGCAAGACCCAGCCAATCAAGAGGATAAGGTGCCCTGTGCGAGCCCTGAGGAAGATGGGCTCATTGTTAGCTCTCGAAGGTGCCAGCCTGTGTAGACAAGTCTGACATGAGAGTTGGCAGAGCCCCGGCCCTCAGGCAGTCAGCCTGAGACAGCCACCATTCCAGGATGCCTTCCCTGAGGTCCTCAGCAGTGTTCCCACAGTCTGGGGAGGGCCTCTCAGGGAGGCAGGAGTTGCACAGGCTCAGCCCACCGCTCTCCTAGGGTTGCCTCTGTGACCCTCCCACCTTAGGGGGCCAGGCTGGGCAGCAAGAGACCACATAGCCTGCCTAGGATGCAGGTGGGATGAACACCCAACCAAGTCCTCATAGAGGCAGGCCATGACTCTGAAAAGTACAAACAAGCAGCTTATTCATTCCTTTATTCAAGATAAGTATCTACTTAGCCCTACTTTATAAGTGCTGGGAACTCTGCCGGGTTCTGGAATGTAGAAATGAGCAAAGTATGCACGTTTCCTACTGTCATGGAGTTTGCAGTCTAAGATCCACAAGCCGCCAAGACAAACCCAGAATCCCATGAATTATTGATTATTTATCAGACCAGCACTTATGCTTATCATCTAATTTTGTTGGCACAGCATCCCTCCAAACATCCCAGGTGACAAGGACATGAAGAAAGAGAATTTAGGGAGATTGGGAGAACACCCATGCTCACACACATGCCACTGACCGGGGCCCGAGTGGGATTCGAATCCAGTTGTGTCATTGCTTCCTTCAAGCCCCACATCCCCATCTGATTCATCCTGTTATGAGCCTTCTTCCTTCTTCTTCTAAATGGAATCAGTTTCTTTTTACAGGAGAGGGGATACTTGGGGACTTGGAGACCATTATCTACTTGGTCTTTATATTTATCTAATTCATTTCTTCTTCTATTCACTTAATTCTACACACGCACACTGGATGCTTACATCATGCCAAAAGCTTCACTCCAGCAGGTCCCCTGCACCTGGATCACTCACAGCCTGTTTGAGAGGTGGCTCATACACGACTACCTGGAACACAAGATAGATGATGACTGCGCACACATGAGAGGTACAGACAGTCATTTGGGCACTCAGATGAGAAGAAGTGTGGGCATATGGAGACAATTGGTGAGAGCTTCAGGAAAGAGGTGATCTTTGAACAGAGACCTGAAAGGTGGTTAAGCTGTACCTGCTGGAATGGACATTAATGGTCCCTGACTCTGGGTATGTATCAACTTTGTAGTCACAGCATGTGGATTACCTAGACATTCGGCACACTGTCTTACCTCTGACTCTCATTAGCCTCCTCTGTGGAATGGAGACACAGTACCTAGGACTGTGAAGGAAGTGAAGGCACCTGCTTCTGCATCCGGAATACCTGTACTCATTAAAATGGGTCAGCCTTTTTCCAGGCCCATGGAGGTCCCACATTGTAGCACACAATGTCCCTTTGCCCCATCTGGAGTCCTAAAAGTGCAGACATGCATGTGGGGACAATGACCAAGTAGATAGAGAACAGTGATGGAGAAGCAGGCTACGACCCCTTCAGTGAGAGCCCTGACCACCCAGCTGAGACTGACCAAACTCGTCCAGGCTTCAAGACGCTGGATCCTCCTCTGGAAATGTGCCAGCAAAAGGAAGGGTGTGTTGGGAGCAGATGAGGGCATGATGCATCCCCAGGTTTTTACTGCAGCCTAATGGCATGCTCTCACAGGGACATTGATAGACATGCAGGATCTGGGCTTGCTGGCTGGCCTGGCTCGGCACTCCCTACCCACGCCTGCCTCACCCTCTGGCCTTGCCAAATGAATGAGCCTTCCTGCAAGTTTTCTCAGGACTGTCTGAGCCCAGGGAGAGCAAAGAACTGAAGTCTGTGAACAGGTGAAATTCCTTTGCATCAATCCACACCATTTGTTCCCTTCCAAGTACTCAGTGACAAATAGGTCTACCTGCCCCTTAGTCATATGACAATCTTAGGGCAACCAACCCCCAACCAATTCCCTCTGACCTTTGCTGCAGCTCCTGCAGATGGACTGGGGAATAATATTCATCTTGATCTTCAATTGGATGAAGTCTATGCCAAGCCCAGGGGGCTGTGGTTTTCAGGCCTGGGGTACTGCCTGTTTTTGTAAATAAAGCTGTATCGAAATTGTCACCCCTATTCATATTACATGCTATCTGAGGCTGTTTTTGTGCTACAATGGCAAAATTGAGCAGTTGCCATGGACTCTGTATGGCCTGCAAGGCCTAAAATATTTACTATCTGGTCCTTTAGAGAGAAAGTTGGCCAATCTTCCCTCTAAAGTATATCAGATTTTATATTGTCGTCATTCATTCAGGAAGTCATTCATTCAGTTATGCCACTAGTCTGTTTCCCACCAGGCTGTAAGCAATTGGAAAGCAGAGGCTGCCTCTTCTATCTTTGTATCATCCTCGGTGCCAAACCCAGTGCACAGTAAGTCCTTAGGAAGTATTTGTTAAATGAATGAATGAATGAGAAATGAAAGCAATAAATGCGTAAGTGAATACATTCTTGGTCTCTGCCATCAGGAAACTTAATAGTCTAGCAGGAAAGACAAACCTAAAAACAAATAAGTAAAATAAAATCGGGTAAGGGTTACCATAAGCATGGACATATGTTCAGAGGAAAGGGCTCCTGATTCTACGGTAGAAGCTGATAACATCAGAGCATGGTCTTCAAGAATATTAAGAGCTTGCATTTCTAATCCTAAAATCCATGGGTTTTAGAATCAGAGGTGACTGAAGGTTAGAGGAGTTTGGGAAGATTGAAGGAGAGAGGAGTTTGGGTATTCATAGGGCTGTGAGAAGGGAAGTAAATTCACCCACTTTTTTCACCAACATTCACTGTGTACCTTCTAAAGTCCTAGCCCTGACATCCCCCATCCCTCACTCTCCTCTTTGACCGGGAGCCACACTGTGTGATTTAGGCAGGCCGCTTACCTCACCATGCCTCTGTTGTCATTTATGGCAGCATGATGATGCCCCCCACCTCCTGGATTTTATAGGAAGATTCAGTTCCTAATACCTGCAATGTGCTTGGCACACGGAAGCACTCAGAAAGAGTCAACTTGAAACAAGAGATATGATTTAGGCTTAACAGCTGCAAAATGGCAGCCTGGTTTCTTTGCCCGACCCACTTCTCACCCTGCAGGGGTAAAGCTCTTCATTCCCAGAGGCCTCCTTCTCTCAGTGGTCCCCTAAGGCCTTGTGGCTGATGCACTTTCCCATGGGCCTGCCGAGGGCCCTCCACCTCCTTACATTGCCATGAGAAACACAATCTTACCTACCGGCATCTCCATATTGCGAACTTCACAGGCATGCATGCCACGCCTCCACCAATAAACTGTCTTTCTGCTTGCAAAAGGGACTTTAAAACAACAACAACAACAACAAAAACATGTTTCTGTCTTTCTTTTCTTGATGGAAACATATAGAGTGACAATCGCATCCTGGTGAAATAAAATTGCACCCACGGCAGGAGCTGAGGCCGTAGCTCCTATTTTAATGAACAGACACCCTGCATAACAATTTTCAAGCCCTCCTGCCATCTCTCACCCCTCCCTCCTTCCCTTCCTCCTTTCTCCCGTTTTTCCCTTTACTCATTCCTTTTCTCCCATTCTCAGCACAAAAGTTGAGGGGGAAAGAAATCACAAGGTGGCAGATACTGAGATTGCCGTGGATATCTAGTGCCATATATCTTGTCAGAAAAATCACCGTGCCTGTTAAAAAAGAAGAAAGCAAAACTCAGGACTCAGAAGACTGTGCAGTTATTCCACTTTCTCATTCAATTTTTTTTTTTTTTTTTTGCTATTTAAATTTCACTATATTTCTTTTTTTAACCTCTCTTGCAGGTCTTTTTTACGTAGGACACAATACACACACACACACACACACACACACACACACCCCTCACTCTCTCACTTCTGTCATTTAAAGTATGAAGAAACTAGTGAAGAAAAATCTATTTTCAGCTGTTCTATGTTAGAAAGCTTTTGCCACCATGATGAAAGAAGTGGATTTTGAAGAAAGTCAAGGCACTGATGAAGATGAAGGAATATTCTGACCAGCAGCCATCTGTTCTGTTAATTAAATCCTGTGCACATCAAGTAGTATGCTCTTACGTAACTAATAATTAAGAACTAAAGAGAGGTATGTATGCAGCATCCACTATGAATACTTTTATATATTGAAAAAAATAAAAATAAAGACCCAGCCTTACTCTGGTCCATAGTCTAGCGATGATTAAACAGGCATTGATCAGGGCCCTCAAATACAAAACAGGACTCAGGTCTCAGAGAACAAAGGTTTCTATCTGACGCCTTTTCTTCTAATGGTCCTTGTGCAGTAAAAATAAAGTCCAAACACTATAATTTTACTCGCAGAAAAGTTACAAATACTGTAGGTATCTTTAGAAACAGCTGCAAAAGTGGTTTCCCTTCTGACAAGATTGGTGTTAATTACCAGCAAGGACTTCAGTATAATACTATTTAAATCATTTTAAATTATCCCTCTCAAAAATTAATTTTTCATCAAAGATTACACACAAAAAATCATGATATCATCTCTGCAGCTGCGATTTAGTAATAATTTCATCTATTATTACCAATGTCAGTTGGATAAAAGAAAAAATGGCACCCCACCGTGCCGATTCCAGCACAGGCCATATATAGAAATTTTTAACTATCACTTATAATCGCTTTGATGAGCTTAAACCTCCTCTCAATTAACACCCTAAATGACACTGAGACATCTTAATGGGGGATGTAAGTAAGGGAAAAGACTTTAATCAAAGAATAAAGAGAAAAGTGCCAAGAGATAGGAGGGCTTGCCGCACACCTCTTCGTGTCCAATCCCATTGAAGTCCTTTATCACGTTTGGAACCTTTTGTCATTCCAGGATCCAGGGGAAATCTACACGGCGGGGTTAGAAAGACAAGTGGCAGTGGCAGGTTGCTCTATTCTCTTTGGAGATATAAAGACTTTTTCTAGGGCCCCCTGGCAGGATATCCAGACAAGAGGATGGGAACTCTGGAATGTTGTCACTTGAATAAGTGCAATAAAGCAGAGAAGCAAAAGAGAAGATATTGTTCTCTTAAGACCATCTTCTGGGCTGTCCCAGGGTAGCAGTTGTGGGGATCCAAGCCACTCACATGTAGGCACCCCAACTCACTCTCAGCAGGGCCAGAGAACAAAATGGGTCCCACTAGGCACATTCGAGTTATGCAAACTCACACAGCTGTGGGGATGTTACAGAAGGACATTTCTCAGGCCATTATTTTTTATCGTGAACTGCTGTTCCTGGGCTTTGGGAGAATTGGGAATAAAATGAAATAAAACAAAATCCAAATGAAAACTGACCAGCATGCTTTACTCTTTTTAAATCGTGTCCATGGTGTCCATGGTGATTTTTGCTTCCAATTAAGACGTCTAATGAACATGTGTTAGTGCCCATGCTCTACTCCCAAGAAACAAACTGGGCAATTAATGGCACTGCAGGAGCCCCTATTTCTTCAGCCATATACACATATTTGGTTGAAAAGGCAAGTTTGTAAATTGTATTTGCAAAATTGAATGAAATAAACTGGATTTTCAGATCTGACTTACCCCTTTATACCTCTAAGCTACTTCAGCCTCCAAAGATGAGAAGAGTGTCCTACTGCTGCATACCTTGTGCCAAGGTCTGGGAAAGAGGATGACACATAAGCTACATTTTTACTGTCAAAAAGGATACTTTTCTGGGTTGTGACAAAGAGGGCTAACATCTGTACAGTACCTAGGGCTGTCATCCAGTGGGAGCCAGGCTCTATATCAAAGTTCCATGAATAACCTATCATGGCTGGCCTCATTATCCAGGATTTGGAAATGAGAAACCAAGGATTGGAGAAATGTCCAGAAAGTGGCACAGACATAGAATAGAGAAGCCAGGATGTAAAACCAGGCTTTGTGATGGTGGACAAACCAGAGAGAACCTAGATCAAGATCTTTCTCCAGAATAAAAAGGTTTTGGCTGTCTTCACCTTTTGCTAGTTGCCCAGACATTATTCCTAACCCCATTCCCTCCTCTCACCACAGGAAACTTGATGGTATTACGTTATATTATGTAGAATTTTAACTGTATTTTTTATGTTGTAGATTATCTTTTTACTTCATTCTTTTTGGATATTACTTTAAACACACACAGACCTGTGTGTGCATGGGTAAAACTTAGTGCAATAAATTTTACCAATCTATGTGCTCATCCTTAATATCCATATTTTTCAAAACATCCTCCTTCAGGTGCCCTTCTCTCAAGGATGTTTTCAGAGAGGGCATGATGGGGTAGTAAACTTTCTGAGCCTTTACTCACTTAAAAATATCATTATATTGCCTGTGTATTGAGAGATAGCTTAGCTGGGTATAAGATTACAACTTAAAAGTGAGTTTAATTTAACACTTTGAAAATAATTCTCTATTCAATGTTGCTATTAAGAAATAAGATTTTAATCTAAATATTATTTCTGTATGGGTGATCTGTATGTTCTCTTGGATAGCTTGTCACTTTTTTCTTTTCCTTTGATGTACTTAAATATAATTATGTTGTCTAAGTGATTTTTTACTTGTAGATTCTATTAGGCATTCCATAAGAACTGTGGCTATGAATCTCTTTTTATTCATTTATTCTATTATTATTTGCTTTTCAAATACTTCCTCTCCTTTTTTTTTTCTCTCCTTCTATGACTGCCTATTTTATTTATATCAACAGATGTGCCTCTAGCCTCTATTTATTTTAACTTTTTTGCTTTTTGTAACTCTTTCTACCTGCTCCTGCCTTCTCAGAGAGTTCTTTAAACTGACCTTCTAGCTCACTAATTTATCCTTAAGTTGTATTCATTGTGCTTTTTATTCCACTGCTTAAACTCTTTATATTCAGTATTGCGTATTTTATACCTAGTTTTTCCATGTGGTTCTGCTTTGTAACTGCTTGTTTCTGCTTCATCGTCCAATATCCTTGCATGTTAGGAGCAGCATTTCTTTTACTGTGATTGTGCTTCTCAGGCCCTTGTTTCTAGTCTCCTGAAGAGTTGAAGGAGTGAGATATGTGGCCCAGAATAGAGACCTCCTATGCCAAAGTCTGGGCTTGGCCAGCCCATTTACTTTGTAACCCCAAAGCCTCACCTTACAGCAGCTTTCCGTCCATGTAGCCAGGCATGGCTCTTCCCCAAGAGGTTGTCTCCCTGCCTCCATCCTTTGCAGCGAAGGAAGGAAGTGAAGCTGGAAGCCCCCAGCAGCCAGTCTCTCTGACTGCACTGCTGGTTCAGCCATCTCCATCTTGCCCTCAGGGGTAATACTTCCTTAGTGACCCCAACACGGCTGAGTTGACTTTGTTATTTTTCTGTCTCAAAGAGGTCAAAGGGTTGGCAAAGATATTCCAAGTATAATATGGAAAAAATAAAAAATAAAATACACAAGCTGCCTTCTTATATCCACCCCACTAAATGTGGTATGCAGGCATCCTTGGGGCCATGCTAAGTCATAACTGCCCTCAGTCTCCCCAGAGTTCCTTGGAATGTCTATATTACTGTTCAGGTCCATTCACTTACTCCTTAATTTCCTGACCTCTTTGGTGTTGGGTTCGTGGGAGAGGGCCAGTATTTTATGCTAACCGTATGAGCAGACTAGCAGATACAAGACAAAAGTAGGATTCTCAGAGGAAAAGCAAGCTGGGCAAAGAGAAGCACATGAACAAAGCCACTGAGCGCAAACCACGAAGGAGCAGACGACAGCAGAAGAAGCTTCTTGTTTTTGTTGTTTGTTAGTTTGTTTTAATTCATTTGGAAAGCAGTAGAACCCACTGGCAAATTGGAGAGTTGGGAACAGAGGTAGTATGGAAGAATATAAGTCTCTGAGCTAAGGATGAGATGAACAAGCAGTTTTGTTTTTTAAGTGGGGACAGTTTTTGATAAGAAATACCTTAGGTTAATGTCACATGATAAATATTTCCACATAATCTCACCTATTGATTGTTATACTGGAAAGTTGGAACTGCCTTATCCAGCTCTCTTAGAACCAAAATCAATGCTGACTTTGATCCCTTTCGACTCACTTTTATTTAGTGTTTATTTTGAATCTTTTGTCACTGGACTTAGATCTTTATCTGTGTCCCCAGATGGCTGGTCTAAGAGTGGCTTCCAGAGGGAAGTAGGGCAGATTTGGCAAGGGATCATGTTGGAATATCGCCAGAGTAAACCTGGCCATGTGTTCACCTTGCCAAAGGCTGTGGTGTAGCCAGCGCATCACCAACCACCCAAAAAAAGCCTTTTCTTTGGTTGCATCTCTTTCCTCCCAAGGGCTAAGACTCCAGGAAATGGTGAAACCCGAGAGACAGAACCAGCAAATGTACCAAATCACAGCTTTGTAGCTGGGCAGGACATTTCACAAATTCTCTCTCCATTGACTCTCACTGCACTCTGGGAAAAGAGTGTGATTATCCACATTCTACACAGGAGAAAATCAATCAAGACCCAAAGAAATCAAGAGACTGGCCCGAGTTTATGCAGAAAGGAAGAGCAAGTCTTAGGGCTGTAGGTTCAAAAACCAGGTCCCCCCACACCACACCTGAGAAGTGGAAGAAAGAGATTGATTCCCATTTACATCTTCACATTCTATCTGTTGAGTTTTGACTATGTTCCAGGTTCTGTACTAGGCACTGAGTTTACTCTCACACCAAAAGGACCACACACACCCTACCCTCCAGGAAAAAGGAGGTGGTAACACAGACATGAAACAGTGTCCCTGAAATGAATATGCACTTTACACAGCATGAGATTTGGAATTCGAAAAAGAAGAAGGAAAGAAAAAAGAAAAATAGGACACTTTAAGAGAGGTCAGGAGTCTCATTTTGCATATAGGGTCAGTATATTAGTCTGTTCTCACACTGCTAGGAAGCAATAACTGAGATGGGGTAATTTATAAAAGAAAAAAGTTTAATTGACTTGCAGTGCCGCATTGCTGGGGAGGCCTCAGGAAACCTACAGTCATGGTGGAAGGCAGAGGAGAAGCAGGCACCTTCTTCACAGGGTAGCAGGACAGAATGAGTGCAAGCAGGGGAAATGCCAGATGATTATAAAACCATCAGATATCATGAGAACTCACTCACTATCATGAGAACAGCATGGGGGAAATGGCCTCCATGATCCAATTACCTCCATTCGATCCCGCCCTTGACATGTGGGGATTATGGTGATTACAATTCGAGCTGAGATTTGGGTGGAGACACAGAGCCAAACCATATCAGTCAGGGAAGCCAAGACTGGAAGAATCTACACGAGTCTGGCCGCTGTCTTACCGCATCACCTACGATAGCCATGTGCCACCTCCACACCTCAATCCCCACATCCTTATCTGTGGCTGTCAGTGGAACTTACTTCCGTGATTAGTGGTCTATATTTATAATGTGTTTGTTTTTTTGTGAATAAAACTGGCATTGAAACTCTGACATTGAACCATCCTACCAAAGAATATTGTTTTTTCAGAAAATGGCACCGATGTGCTATGAGCAGAAGGAACTCTGGACACTGAGTCAGAAGACATATTTAATGGCCGGGCTCCATTTCTAATTCCAAGTCCACATTTTCTCCACACTGCCTAGCTGGGAGGGGAGCACAGACACTGGAATAGGTAGAACCGAGTCCAGGCCCAGGGATGTTCCTTCCTATCTGTAGGAACATTTGTTAATGTCTCTGAGCTTCTGCCTCCACAGTGTATAAATATCTCACCTGTTATTGTGCCTAATAAAACAGACAACTCAAGTCTTCATACTGGCAACCAGCATAGGGTAGCACTTTAATGACAGCTGGTCTCTGTCCTTCCGACAACGGATAAACCAGCTCTACAAGGATTCCATCCTGGTGGCCTGGTGGAAACAAACCCTATACTCTGTTGCCTAATTGTTTAATTCTTTTTGAGACCCAGAATTTTGTTCAGAACGAGAACAATATGTTGCACTGGAGGCCTGGAGTGGGTCCAGCCCAGAGTTGCCCCCATGGGCACAGACCTTCCAGAGACCAGCCTGCCTCCAGCTCAGAAGGGGCTCGTGAGAGCAGCGGATGGATGCCGGAGCTGCACTCTACATAGCTGGAGCGCTCTTCACATTATCAGCACAATCGGGGGAGTCTAAATTGGCCCACAGTGCGTGAGCCCAGAACACCTCGTTCACTTCTAACATGAAGAGCTCTTTTAAAACGTGAAGTACTGAATTTGGAAAGGATCGAGGATTTAGGCACGAATAGTGCAGAACAATTTAATATTATGGGAGCTCTTCAACCTCTTTTTTTTTTTTTTTTTTTTTTAGATAAGCACTTCATTTTGGAAGTGACTCAGATAATGCTCTATTACTCCACTGAGCACATGACTGACTTGAAAATGCAATTACCCCACACTAAGAAATAAATCCCCAAAGTTCCCAAACTGGGGGGAAGTATGGAGGAAAGGCAGCACTCAATTCTTCTGTACACCTGGAATATCTTCACTTTCCCACTCCACCTCTCCAAACACTGTGCTTTTTAACCCCAAGCTTAAATGCTGTCTCTCTGATGCCTTTCAATTCAGATGTGCTGATGTGCATTGAATGCCTACTGTCATCGAGCCAATTTCTCATTTGTGGGATCATTTAGTCCCCACAGCAACTCTGTAATGTAAGTGATCCTTATCTCCATTTGACCCCAGGAAACAGGACCACAGAGGCACTAAGCTGACCTCAGAACTTTCAAGAACCTCGAAGAACCGGCAAGTTGCTTTCATTGCTCATTCAGGAGCGGGAGAATGAGCCTATGCTTGAGTCTATGCTTGATGAAAAAAAGAATAGACTTTGCCCAAAAAGGAAGACTTGACCAATGAAGAAGGAAGAGTCCTTGTCCTCAGTACCTTGAGATGGAATAGAAAACACTGAGATTTGAATTCAGAAAACCTGAGTTCCAACCACCAGGGACAAGTCATTTTTCTCATCTATAAAACAAGGAGATCTTGGCGGTTAATGGAAGGGGAGACTAGAGAGCAGATGGGAAACTCTTGGCCCAGGTATTTGGCATCGACTCTGCAATGAATCTCTACCTGGACTTTGCATTGCTATGAAGCTTTGTAGCCCTGGATGCCATCTGCCCTACCGGGCCCTGGGTATTCCCCGGGATCCCCACGACCAGCCCTGATGAGATGGTTTCTCACTGGAAAGAGGAGACAGGAAATAAACACCTAAAGAAGCAAGAACATAGGCACACAGGAGTTTATTTCTTGTTTGTGCTGCAAGCAGGGCCACTGCTCACAAGGACATGTCTCAGAGAATACTCCAGGGAACTGAGAGGGTTATGATGTCTCCTCTGTGCTGGGCAGTCACTGGCCAACCAAAGGCACAGCAGACCTCGAGGAGACTCTTGATACCATGTGGCATGGCCTGCCCTCTGGACAGACAGAAGCTCCGAGGCCCAGATCAGGAAAGAGCTGCTAGTTCAGACACAGCCACACAGGGATCTATGTCTTATGACTTCTAGACTGGGACCCCATAACTGGCCTCCTCTTGGGGTATAAGAAACACTGATACTGAGCAACTACTGTTTCTAAATTTCCAGGGCATTTTCTTATTTACTATCTAGTGGCTTTATAGGAGCTTTAAATATGGAAATTACACTCAGGATTCTGTCCGGTTCCCTCTTACTCTCCGACTCAGGACCTCTTCATGTAGTTCATGGTTTGAACTACAGACTTTAGACTGGAAGCTTCTAAATCAATTTCTTTAGCTTAGATCTTCACGCCTTTGTGTCCTAAGAACCTCTGGGTGTCTCCACCGGGGTATGACATGAGAATTTCAAATTCAGTGTTTCCTTACAGGGAGCCACTTTCTTCCCTCCACTGACGCTAAACAAGCCAACAAATAAAACAATTGCAAATGGTAGTAACAAACGTAGTGCTTCAAAGAAAGGAACCAGGATGCTGAAAAAGGAGGCTTCATTCTCAGGTAAGAATAAAGAGAAAGGACCTCTTTTTTTTTTTTTTTTGAGACGGAGTCTCATGCTGTCGCCCAGGCTGGAGTGAAGTGGCATGGTCTCGGCTCACTGCAACCTCCACCTTCCAGGTTCAAGCGATTCTCCTGCCTCAGCCTCCCAAGTAGCTGAGACTACAGGCTTGTGCCACAACGCCCAACTAATTTTTGTATTTTTAGTAGAGATGGGGTTTCACCATGTTGGCCAGGATAGTCTTGATCTTTTGACCTCATGATCCACCCGCCTTGGCCTCCCAAAATGCTGGGATTACAGGCGTGAACCACTGCACCCAGCCGAGAAAGGACCTCTTAAACTTGAAGGCATTTAAATTGAGATCTGCAAGATAAGGAGAAATTAACCAGCTGTAGGGAACCACCAAGCAGAGGGAGAAGCATGTGCTGAGGCTTTTGGGTGGGAAAGAGCTTGGCCTGTTGGAGAAAAGAAAGAGGGCTACATGCTTTCTAAGAGAGGTAGGAGAGTTCCTGGAGAAGACGCGGCAGGAGACCAATTGCGCAGGGGATTTGGGAGTTGAGATTTTATTTTAAACACAGTGACAAGCATTAAAGGAAGTGGATGCTGACAGTAAGCAAGTGTCAGAGCTACGATGGATAATGGACATTTGTGTTTCTAGCCTTCTTCCCTGCACAAAGAAGTCTGAATTCCTCTGGACTTTTCCCAGCTGCTGGTCCTTTTTCTGCCTCTGTGATCATCGTTTTTCCTCTCATCCTTCACGCTGCTCCTTGCCTTCTCATTCCCTCCACTGTCTTATTGTTTAAACAGCCCTGCACTGTTATGGGCTGAATTTCACTGAAGCCCTAACTCCAGTACCTCAGGTGTGACCATATTTGGAAATAGGGTTTTTAAATGGCTAAAATGAAGTTAGCAGGGTGGGCCCTAGTCCAATAGGAATCCTTATAAGAAAAAGAAATTTGCACACAGAAGAATCACCAGGGATGTGCACACACAGTGGAAAGGCCATGCAAAGTCGCTGAAGAAGCCAAGGAGAGAGGGCCCAGAACAAACCAACCCTGCTCACATCTCTGTCTTGGATTTCCAGCCTCCAGAACGGTGAGAAAATACATTTCCACTGTTTAACCGCGACCCCCACTCTGCCCCCGGCCTCGCCCGCCCAGCCTCTGGTATTTTGTTATGGCAGCCTTCATAGACTACAACAATGCCACCTCCCCCTCCCTTTCCTAAAGAGCCACTTCACTCACGGATGCCTGGTTGCCCCTGAAGTATGAGCTTGCATTCCGTGGCCTTTGCCTGGCAAAAGGTGGCATCGTGGAGGCAGGCTTCTCCAACCTTCTCTGAGTCTGTGCCCTGTTTGAGAAGGTTTTATTGCAAGTTCCTCAGCATGGACTTAATTGCTTATTGGCATTGCAGTGCGGGATTTCAGCATCAGCTAGAAAATGCATATCTTGGGAAACAAATCCACCCTGGTCGACACAAATGGCAGGGAGAGGGGCTGATCTTATTTGCAAGAATATTTGTATTCCCAGCATCAATGCTCACGTGTGGCATCTTCAGGAATATGAAAAATAGATCAAGAGATTTTTCTTTTATTTTGGAGTCAGGGGAAAGGATGAGACTGGCAAAACATTGAAAGTTTCATTTATACATAGTTTAAAATGTTTGTAAATATTTAACGGAAACACCAAGCAATAAACTCAAATTATTACCGAGTGCTGAAAAGAACTAGTGGGTAATTTATCAACGAGTAGGGAGGGATGGATACTGTATTTTACCAGGGCACACACATTCCGACATACTAATGGGGATTGTGTCAGTTAAATTTTGACATGTACCAAATCATGGCCCAGTCTAAATGCCTTAGTCATGGCAGGGGGTTAAAAAAGAGAATATTTGAGAATAATGTGAATTAAAAAGGCGAGTTAGTTTAAATTTCTGTTTGGTACGCCCCCAGGCCTACAAGTCCAATGGGAATACATTCTAGCTAGGGCTTGATGAATGGCCTTAATGAAGTTGGACAACTTGGAATACATGCATAAAATGATTTTAAATATTGATACGATGTCATTGTGTGTCTGAAGATATTGAAATGTTCATTCTCCCAGCAAGACAGGTTCCATCTAATTTATTAAAGGTGGAAATGATTATTTACATTTGAAAATGGAATGTGTGCCCAGATAGAAGCCAGGGCAATAAAATAATTATTGCATTTAGGGAAACAGATATAGTCCATCTTCTGGAAAGGGAAAAGTCAAAACAGGTCTTCGTGCAAATGCCTTGGAGTTCGCGGTGGCTGTTAAGAAAACAATGGTAATTTCTTTTAAGGTGATCATTTCAGGTTCCTACGGTATGGATGCTTGTAGACCTTTTAAGAACAGTTAATGAAGTTTAATCTGCTTATGTAGAGGAGAAGGTATGATGGAAAGAAAGGCTTCTGGCATGCAGCGGGAGCCGCCCTGCTTTCCCCCGATGTGTCTATTAGGACATTTCTGTGACACTGCCTGGCGTCTGCAACCTGCTACGTTGCTCACTGATGGAAGGAAGAGGCCTGGCGTGGTAGTGGAAAGCTGAGCTCTGTTGTGATATGAGAGTTTCTAGGGAGAATGCCTCCGGGCAGCTGTCTGCCTCGTGTGTTCGACATTAGGGCTGTGTAGCAAGCCAGAGTCGAAGTGTATTAAAGCTAGCAGGCAGTGCAGAGTCAGCTGGAGGTTCGGAAGTGCTAACTAGGCCGAAGGACCAAGGGCGGACCCAGGTATAAAAATAAAATCACCGCAAGCCTATTTCATTTCCTGCCTATCCATCTTGTCTTGGAGAGCTAATTGCACCTTGCTAAATGGGAGGTTTTTTGCTCATGGAAAGCTGCCTAAGTGCTGTACTCACTATCCCATTATTTCCTATTAATCTCCCATCATTTTCACTATGGCTGCACATGGATGGCAGGCAGGACTTACAGAAGCACCAGTAGCCTCCCTAATCACTGTACCCATTGCCACTGGCAAATCCCTCCAGCCAAACTGCCCAGCACCTGAAAACAACAACAGGAACACACAAGGAGCTGTGGTCAGGATCGACAGATAGGCGTCATGGCAAGCCATTCATTCATTCATTCATTCATTCATTCCACATTTACTGAGCACCTCCTACCATCTCAAAAAGCTGTGTGACCCTGGGCAAGTTACTTAACTTCTCTCCGCCCCCATTTTCGCAGCTGAATGTGGGAAGAGTGACAGCAACCACATCATAAGAATAACATGAGGATTCGATGAGTTTGTGTATTTAAAGTCCATAGAACAGTATCTAATTTATGGTAAATGCCTAATAAATGTTGGTGTTATTGTTGACCCTGTTATTATTAGAGACTGTCTTGGGCACTGAAGTAGATAGATAAGGAAAATAAAGCCTCTGTCCTCGAGAAGTTCATGGTCATGTAAATAAAAATAAAACACACTTTGGTGTGATCATCATTATTACTATTAATTGAGCATTGATTATCAGGCATCATGCCAGAGGTCTATATATGCTTTGGCACTTGCCCTTGTCAGTCCTCCTTTGAGTTAGAAATTATTATCTCCCTTTGCAGATAAGGTAATTCAGCCTCACAGAAGCCAAGTTACTAAAGCTGCAACAAACAGCAGAACCAAGAACCTAGGTATTTCTTCCCCTCTGTGCCTCATTGGATCTCAGAAACTAGGAGAGGGGGCATAACATGCTCAAGGTCCCTGCTAGCCCTGGCACAGCTGGTGCCAGGGGTTGTCCCTGCCCCCACATGCTTGCTGGCGCACTGTGCTCTCTTCTTTAGGTCCTGTGGCTTGAGGGTCATTGTGGGCATCCTTGGGAACCAGGAAAAGAGGCAAGCAGTGATGGATTTCCTTCCAAAGTAGAGTTTGGGGGCCTGCACTGTCTTCCCAGTATAATTAGGACAGCATAAATTTTAATCATGTTGGCAAGCTCAATAGGCCAGCGCTTCCAGCTTATGGTCTTACGTACTAACAAAAAACTCGCTTTCACTAAATGCATGGCAGAGGTCAATGTCCTTCTTGCATCTTGAGCTCTCTTGACCTAGACATACAGACCACAGGATGCAAATTGCATTGACTGTGGCCATTTCTCCTTCCCACGCTGGCCATGGCCAGGCTAGGCTCCTCCTTCTCAACTGTGATTAGCTTAACACAAAAAGTTTTCAAAAGCAACTCACTGCAGTATTAAAAAATTATTGCAGTAGAAAGTGCAGTGAATTAATAATAATTATTATTGTAAAATAAATGATTAAACATCTCTGATGAGGCAGGCTTTGCATACAGCAACTCATTTAACCCTCACATAGGCATGAAGCATGCATGTGCACACACATGTAAAATGATCACCAAATTTATAGATGAGGAAACCGAGCTTCACATGTGTCTGAGGTTACTCAGTTCTGCCATAGTGAATGTGGGTTTTAATTGAGTCTGTCTAAATCCAGAGCCTGGGCCCAAAGAACTTCACTTTCTAAGATTCAGGGCTTTCAGACATGAGTTCCTGTACTGCTGCCAAGTGATAGGATAATTAGGGTGAGTTGCCTCTTCTCTTGACCCCAGTTCACCCACTATATAATTAGGGAGTTAATCAATATGTTTCTTAGTCTGTCTGTGCATCCATGTAACTGGCACACACTATGAATGGGTATACTGAACTGAAATGGTTGAGGTTGACCTTGAAAGCCAGACAGTACTGAGTTCCAGCCATATGACCTTAGACAAGTCATTTCTCGTCTTTAAACCTAGTTAACTCCTCTAGGTAACAGGGACAATATAATGGCCTGATTGCCTGTTTCATACAGTTGGGGCAAAGAGCAAATGAGATAACACTTAATGCTTTGTGACAATGCTGAGTGCAATAAGTCCTCCATGTAGAGATGCTATTATAATTAAAATAGTTATTAGGACTGGGTGCTCAAAAATATTTCTGAAATAATCATTGACTGCAAGTAGAGTCTGCACTTCAATTTGTTGCTTGCTTAAATAATTAAGTTTTTATATCTTCCTCAAAAAAGGAGTTGTCCTGCTACTAGATGAAAAGCATTTTATACCTACGTTAATCATATCTACAATATTTATCTTAAATGTTAATTATGTGATTCAAAGTGTTGTGCTACTCAATAAAATGCAAAAGTACTTCTTCTTTTCAACAAGTGAAAAGAACTCAACGTCTCATATTTACAACAAAAAATTCTTTTCTGGTATCTTTTTTGATTTTGCAAGCACAGACACATACAAATTAGGCCATATATTCATGGCCTAATTTCCAAAACTCCAGAAAATGACAAAAAAAATGGAAATAAAAAATAAAGAAGAAATAGGGGGAGAAGGAAAAGAACTTTTATTTAAAGAGGGCTGTGGGCTGTGTTTGTCTCAGATATGCATAAAATAGTTCATCCTTCTCTAAGTCAACATAAGAATTGGTCCCTAAGGGGGAGAGAAAGAAGGAGATAAAAAACAACATTCTGGAGAGCTTCTGGTCATAGTTGGTAGTGAAGAGTGTTCACCAGCTACCACTTATTGACTGTACTTGAATACATTTGGAGGATCCAACCTGGTTCTTTAATCCAGAGGCAACCCTTCATAGGCTCTTTCCTCCAGTCATCATCTACTGAGCCTATTTTATGTCACACACTGTGCTTGGACTGTCTGAGACAGGATAAACACAAGACAGGATAAGACACAATGAAGAAGAAGGCATCAAGTTACTTACATGAGAAATAGGGGAAAGAGTAGCTGTGCCCCCACTGGCCTTCAACAAATCCTTGACTGGCTACAGTTTTCTACTACATGAAAAATGGAGCCGATAGCATCTGTCTCATAAGACTGCTGAGAGGTCAGTCAGAACCCATATGTAAAGGTATTCGAATCTAACAGATGTGCAAAAAAGTTATTTCTCATTTTCCCGTTCACCTTGCATGATTTTTGACCTTTAAACTACTCATCACTTTTTCTTTTGTATTCCAGTTTAATTAATGGGTTCCTTTCTTGTCATTTAGACTAGACTGGACTTTTTGAAGACCATGTGGTAGTCATTAGAGCGGCTTACCACATATTGCCAGCTCTCCACTTTCCCAGCATGTTGCAGGATTGCACTTCCTCACTTCTTTGGCTTAGAGTGGGCCTGAGTGACCAGTTCTAGCTTTTAAGTTGAGTAGAAGTCATGCATGTTTCTTTCAATTGCTAGGGTCGGGTCTCCCAGAACTCCTCCCTGTGGAAACCAGAAATCTGAGATAACGGTGGTTACTTCCTCAACCCAGATCCCACAGTGAAAAGATATGAAGCCAACCCACCTAATAGCAACATAAAGTCAGCCTTTGGCTTTATAAGTAAATGAGATTTAGGGGGGTTTGTTACAACAGCATAACCTACTTCATTCTGACCAATAGAGACAACACATATTAAGCATGTCATGGAGTCCAGCTCAGGCCATGTACAAAATTGTAAAAAAGGGTACCTAACTGGCTGAGAAGCAAGCAGGAATGTACATAATTAAAACCTCAGAATTTAAAACATGGGTTTCATAAGCTTCCAAATGCCAAAATACTAATGTTAAAGAAAATTTAAACCAGATAAAAGATGATGATCCTGCCGTGTTCTAGATGCTGTGCTGAGTGTTGGGGACACAATGAGGAAGAAAACATCATCCTTTAGGGAGGAAAATCAAATTTTAAGAAAAGTCAGAATGGCAAGAATGTCAGAGTAATAATCACCAGGAACATGTAAGGCAACGGAGGAAAATACACCCACAGGTTAAGAAGACAAAATTCATATAAATGCAGTATTGAATCTGTTCATGCTAGACTGGCTGTCACTGCCATATGTGAATGCTCTGAGCAGGGAGATAATCATCCCAGCCAAGGGGCAGTTCGCTGAAAGGTTATAATGACAATATTCTCCTTAATGCCTCTGAATAACACCACTGGCCCGTCCATCAGAAGTGTGTGCTTTTAAATTGTGTTTCCAGTGTTAGGACAGAAGTTAAGTTAGGGATCATGCTGTCAGACTGACACTCTGGTTACCAAAGGCTTGAACATACTAATTTCTATTTGTATAGCTTACAGAGAAGGCGTCCACATTTACACTCACCCAAGCCTCACACACAACCCTGAAGAAATAATGAACAGGAGTCCAGGGGAGGAGATTGACTTGCTGGTAAAGAGCTTGGGCTCTAGAATCGGAATTTCTGGATTCAACTCCTGGCCTCGTCTCCTACTGACCATTTGACACTTGGCTAGTGACTTGAACTTTAAGTGCTTCTGTTTCTTCACATGTAGAATGGCAATACTAATAGTAACTAAGAGAGATGCTATGAGGACTTAATAAGTTTACGCATGGAAGACACTTAGACAATATTAGGCACATGGTTAAATGCTCAAAAGGTATGAGCTGCTACTATTGTGGTTGCTGTTCATTATGCTTATGGTTATTATTAAATCATTAATTCTTAAGGTCATTTAAGTGGTAAGTGGAAGCGAGAGGACTCTGACTACGTTGTGTTCTGGTGGATTTTGAGGAACCAGAGTAAGAGACACAGGTTGTAGCCATGGTTACCTGGCAATTGAGGACATGCACGGGCAGAATAAAACCTACATTCTCTGGCCTCCTGGCCACCATGTGGAACCATGGGTTGCTGACCTCTTTCTATGCCAAGGCATCACCATCAAGCCTCACCATTCTTAGGCAGCTTAGAAGTGTGGCTTTTACTATATCCAACCAACCTCTTCACTTCCTCAAGCTCACCCAGTCCTAAGTAGCCCAACGAGAGTCACCTGGGAAAGTTGAATATCAAACTCATCATGAAACTCTTGTACTGATTATAGGCTCTAAGAGTGGCCATAACACCTTGATGTCTGTCAGGGAACTTTATTGATTATATACAGCAACTGATGAAATAATAAGGGATGGGAAGTTGTTTAGGGTGTTTCTTTTCTTCTCTCTCCATCTCTCTTTCTCTCTCTCTTTCTCAGTGATTGCAAGTAAATGAAAGAAAAACTACCTACTGTATGTCATACACACCATAACATTACTTCCATACTGTCTGCCAAAGACTAAGAAGCTGACATTTGAAACCAAGAAGCCTCACAGATTGGTGAGAGACTGGGTGAGGATTTCTGAAGAGCAAGTTGTTAATGTTGGGGTGGGGAGGAGATCTGTGCATATCATTTTGATTTGTAAATTACCGAAGAATCAAAAGTTTCCTGAGGAAAGTTGGAGACTTTCCCCATCGACTTACCTTATATACCAATTTCCTACTGACATCAAAAAGCAGTTTCATTGATCACTTCCTAGTGATTTGACTGGGAGATTTACACTCAGGGAAAACCATTGATTGTAATGGCAATTCCTATTGACTTAAAGAGGTGTTCAGCTCTGATTGGAATCTCACCAGATGAGCAGGTATCCACTTTCAATCATCTACAAATCAACTTGCAGTCGTCACACACTAAAAAGCTCCATCTAATCACTTGGCACCAAGTTTCAAACTTTTCAAGGAGTCTTTTGACACCATAGCAGCAATGAGATGCAAGGTCGGGATCTCCTTCTTTCATGGCCCCTTGGCCTGGGATGTTCCCCCACTTTGTCCCCTGGAGAACTCTTAATTCCCCTTCAGGACTCAGGTCCTTGTAGGCATGGAAGAATCAAATCCATTTGAAAATAGGAGTCAGAAGAGACCAGGGTGTTGTCTAAGCATACAAGACCATGACATCCCATTGAGTGGCTTTAATTCCACTTATTCTTTCAACAGTGGTCCATTTTTTCCTCCAATACCTACAGTATGACAAGCAATGTTTTAGCAGTTGGGGATACACCTGTGAACAAGGCAGTTAGGAAGTATAAGTTTGCATACAGTTTATAGAGGGAGACACACAGCAAAGAAGTAAGCAAATAAATGATGAAAATATTTCAAATGGTGATAAGTGCAATAAAAAAATAAGATAGCTACTGTTTGTGATAGTCTCAAAGAAAAATGAAGAAGAATAAGAAAGAGATAGCATTATGAGCCAAAGAAGCAAGTGGCAATATTTTAAGCTGGGTCATAGGAAAGTAGAAATTCTGCTGACCTGGATAATTCTATGTTTATCTACATCCTCCTTCTGCCCTTTCTGCCCTGGGACCCCATTGCTTTGTGCTCAGGAACATCTAAGATATTTTTATATCAGTTTTTTTTAAAAGATGAATGAGAAAGCTGGGGCAAGCAGATTGACCCAAGAAGAAGGGAATGATGAGCTATGCATGGTGTGAGGTTCCATGTTGCCTTACTTTTTATCATGAACACATTTGAATTGACTATGTTCCCTTTTCTTTACTATTCTACATTCAAATTGTTTTAAAATTGCCATTTATTTCTCTATAATAAAGATTTTTTTTCTTATTATTATGCCAAAGATAACCTTCACCAATAAAAGAAATTTATTAGGCCCCAAATGGCCCATGGTGTTTAGTAGAGATGCTATAGAAAGGGAATTAATAGACAGGGGTCTTCTCCCAGGTGGCTTTAGAGTCAGGTACTATTACACACACTGGACTCTGAGTCAAGAAGCATTACTTTTAGTTCCAGTTGCACAGCCAACAGCACAGTATGGTAAAAGGGGAAGGAAAAAAAAAAAACCATGAATTTTTGCTTGAGACAAATCTGGATTCAAATCCTGCCCATGTCCCTCACTAGTGGCATTGTGGTATTGGAAACTTTACCTCTCAGACCTTCAATTTTCTCATCTGTCAAGTCAGAAAAATTATTCCTTGCTGTGAGATCATTGTGAAGACTGGAAATACTGCGTGAAGTGCCTGGTCTAAAACAGAGGCTTCATACATGGGAGCTACTACTTGTGTTAACAATTTAGGCAAGTCTCTTCACCTCTTTGTATCCTAACCTCTTATGAAAACTGGTAGGAGACAGCGTAGTTGAAATAGATAATATCTTTCAAGCTTAAAGTTTGCTAATGCACAGTAACTCAATTTCCTTGGCTTCTTTCACATCTTATTATCCTCTGCTCCTAACTTTTCTTACTCTCATCTGCACACTGCATTCATAAGCCTACCCATGTGTCAGCCCTTTCAGTTAAGGTAATTTGGGGACCCAATGAGCCAAGTTATTAATTCATGAACTAATGTTTAATGAGCATCTTCTGGACTGCAGGTTCTATGAAGGCTTCTCTGGAAATGGAGGTGGGGTGATTTCACATAAGGGAGCAAGCGTGTTGCTCCAACCTCAGCTCTCAAGAAGCGGCATCTTAAATAGGGGAAATGACATCTAGATAATGATTACTATATGGGAGAAAGCACCAGGGGTCACTAATTTCCAGAAGCCTCAGTGTATTTGCCTCTAAAAGGGGAGTGAGACTAGATCCTACCTAATAGACTGGAGTTGAAAGTTTAATGAAATGATGCAAGTGAAGACCAGGTACAGTACCAGGCCTGCTGCAAGTGTCAATTGATGGGGCATGTGCTGGAACCCCTGTGAAATCGAACCTAGCAGGATATAAGCTCTGAGCTGCTGGTTAACACCTCTTCAATCCAAGTCTGTCAGAGAACACCACCAGTGCTGAGAAAAGTAGCACCTGGAAGTGAGGGGAGACACATTCTGAATGTTATCGCTTCAACACCTGGTCCCCACTGTACCCAAAATCAGAGAACCTTGCACTTTTACATTTTGAGAGTCACTGCTCACTTTTGCTTAGGCCAATTTAAACTGATTTTCTGCTGGTCGCTACTGAAAGCCCTAAATAATATAGAAATATTGTCATTCTTCTAATCTCAGATCGTTAGCCCAACTTGCTCACATGAATTTTCTCCCCAAACTGAGAAGGTGATGATCAATGAGAAATTTGAGCTCTGATCATGTACTTTGGAGGCAGGGCTGCTTCATGACTTTCAGGGAGCTGAGACATTTTTGCCTTTGTCCTTCCTTGATAAATACATTTATTACTATTATATTTATATTTTTCTTTTGACTATCAAAGAAATTAAGAAACATTTTTGTGGCCCCCAAAAGTACTATGGACCTCTTGCATCGTCCTCTCATACCTAATGAGGCAAGAGCTCTATTTGGAGTTTCCGCATGGCACATCTCAAAAGGACTGAGTTCGTGGAAGTCCAACCACTTTGAGCCTCTTTATCTGCTGTAATTCATTTGTCTGATTGTTGCTCTTTCCTGAGTACATATCTCTGAGTTTTATACCTGAGATCATCTTCCAACCTGGATCCAGGAACCAGCAGAAGATGCCCATACACCCATTTCTGCTGCTGCCAATTGGTGTGATCCTCGGCCCCGCCAAGACCCCTTCTCTTTTAAATCCTTACTCATTTCATCTGTGAAATGAAGGGAATGAGTGATGTCTAACATCTTTTTCCAGTGCTAAATGCCTTAAATTTTACCTTTCTTTAACTCTCCTATTTTCATCTCATACAATTCCCTTAGCCCAATATGTAAGTCCCCTTCTCCACCCCCTACATGAACGAACTTGTCTATAACTTCCTTTAAAATGTGCAAATAACCAGAGCATAAACTAAAAAGCAGAAAGAAGAAGGAAAGAAGAAAAATGCAGAAAAGAGTAGCTTTAAAACCAGGATCCTTTCAGTATTTTTAGTCTAACCTTCCTTGCACAGCTTCTGCCTTGTTGATCATACTTGGATTGTAATTCCCCTGGGCAAGCAAGCTATCTGCAATTTCCAAAGTGCCTTCTAAATAATCAGTAATCAAGAAATGCCAAGTAATCATGATCTCCCATGTACTTATTGAGGGTCACTCTGAAACTGGGCGTCAGAGCCTCCCGTCTTAAAGTGCCGCAGCTCCTTGCTTAAATGTCGAAATTGATGTGTCGGGGTTACCACGGAAGCCCGCCCCCTGTACATTACCATTATTATTATTTTGTGTTTCCCTAATACTTTCATTGAAAGATAATCATGTTATGAATATTAACTTTTATAGGCTGCATTTGTAACTGCTTATGTGTAAAGAAGCAGCACTTTCTGAAATCAAAATGACACTAATAATTTAGTCAATTTACTTTTTCCCATCTCTGTGTTTACAGTCGTGTTATTTTGTTACTGCACGATCTGAATTTTGATATAGTCTTCCTGGTAATAAGCCTTTCTGTTCTTCATATTTAAAGACTCATTTGTCACACATAACAGAATTGGTTTAAATACATTCATTTAATAAATATGTATTGAGTACCTACTAGGTGCCAGATCCCATGTCGGACAGGTACTGCTTTTAACAGCTACACAAAGGATAGTGAGGATGACAAATATATAAACCACAAATCCACAAATTAGAAATGATGTGACACACGTAGCAATGGAAACATGCAGAGAGCGTTTTGGGTACTTCAAGTGGGGAGACCTAATCAATTCTTCAGTTCAAGGAGTATTTTCTGAGTTTTTAAGTTTGAGGAGAGTGGGGTTAGGAAAGAAAAAAATGAATGAATATATAATCCGTATGGTGTTTATCAAGATGCAGAAAACCTCCACACCCATTAGAATGGCTATTACTTAAAAACACACATACACAGACACACACACACACTCACACAGGCACACACAAATAACAAAAGAAAAAAAAAAAACAGGAAATGACCAAGTGTTGGCAAGAATGTGGAGAAATTGGAACTCTCTTGCATTGCTGGTGAAAATGTAAAATCTGTGCAATATGGTAGTCCCTCAAAAAATTAAACATAGGATTACCATATGATCCAGCAATTCCACTTCTGGGTATATCACCCCAAAAAATTGAAAGCAGGGACTCAAACAGATATCTGCACACCCATGTTCATAGGAGAATTATTCACAACAGACAAAAGGTGGAAGCAAACTAAGAGTCTCTCATTAAAGGAATGGATTAAAAGTGTGGTAGATCAATATACAACAAAATATTGCTCAGCCTTGAATAAAGACGAAATTCTGGCACATGCTACAACACGGATGAGTGTTGAGGACATTATGCTAAGTGAAATAAGCCAGTCACAAAAGGGCAAATACTGTATAATCCCACTTACCTGAGGCCTATGGGGAGTCAAACTCTTAGAAACAGAAAGCAGAATGGTGGTTTTCATGAGCTGGGGAGAGGCAGGATGGGAACTGAGTGTTTAATGGATGGGTATAAAGTTCTGTTTGGAATGATGAAAAAGTTCCAGAGATGGATGGTGGTGATGGTGGCACAATTGCAATGTACTTAATGCCACTAAAGTGTACACTTCAAAATGGTGAATTTTATGTTATGTGTATTTTACCACAATAATAATAATAATAATATGAGGTGCAGAGATCCACACCACCCTTCTCTAACTCTGAATTGTGTGAGGCTGGGTATCCAAGGACAGTCCCAACTCCCCACTCGTTTTCTACAATGTTGTCTTCCTGGGAGCCGCCGCTGTTTGTATGTCAGCTTTATTTGTAAACACAATTAAAAATCCAACCACAAAACACCATCATCCAAGGGGTAAATGTTCTCAGGCTCTGAAACTGAGTGCTGTCATTCCCATTAACGGTAATGAGAGTCCCATGGCTAAACCTCCGCGCATCATGCTCAAAATTTACCCCCCAGAGTTTGCAGATGGAAATAAAAAAAAAGATTATCTTATGTACAAACAGAAAACAGAAAATAAAGCCAGAAATGGCATTCTGACCACGGAGATGCAACGGGGGCGATTAACAGGCAATCTGGTGAGGGTTGTTTCAGAGAGAGATCTAAAGAGGGCTTACGCTGAACAGAATGTCCAATCCTGGTCTCCAGAGCTCTTGCACATTTCAGAGCAATCAGGGTTACTGGTGGCCCAAGGTCAGGAACTTAAGTTCTGGTTCTGATTATCAAAACCTATTTTTTAACATAAAATATCCTCTGGAGATGAATGAAAAAAAATAGAACTATACTTACTGTGCCATCTAAAAGTCCTGAAATGTTCATTTCAAGTGAATTTCTAATAGAGGTTTTTAAGAGTCCTGGTGCATTCTCATAATCAAAGACTTCAAGTTTTTAATTCCTTCTCTCCACTTTGAATTTCCCCTGGAGCCTTTGTCATGTTCTATGTTGTGAGGAAAAGTAATCAAATTAACATAAGCGGCTTTATTGGAAGTCAGTTTCTCTCTCTCTCTGTCTCTCTCTCTCTCTCTCTCTCACTCTGTCTTTCCGTGTGTTTCTCTCATCTCTATCTCTGTCCCTATCTCTGTCTTTTCACAATGACACTTCACAGACCCTCCTCCTGACTCTTCCCCACACTGCTTCATTTTCCAACTTCTACCTGCAGAAATGTACCGGCTTCCTTTGCATCCTTGTCAACATTTAGGTTGACAAAAATGGCTTCCATTCCATATGGTCCCCACTTTTATTGCCTCTAATGCCTGACTAGGTACAACTCTGTGACTTTTTCAAACTCTCCAAAAAGCGAGTCTGATGGGCCACCACCTTGCCGATGCATTAGGTACTTTCTAGTCAAGTTCTCACCACTTTCTTAAGCAAGCTGTGGCCAGGATTGGGGGAAAGGAGAAAAATCGTATGGCTTGCTCCCTACACATGAGGAAACAACAAGTGGAGCAATGCCCTGAGAAGGGCACAGGAGCACAATAGGTCAACCAATCAACCAACCAACCAAAATGTCTAGACTTGAGTTAGAGGGGCAGTTTACAGGAGTGATCTATGACAAAGATGCTGCCAGGGTGTCTACAAGATCAAAACTATTCTCACAGAAGTAGTGAGACATTGCTTGCCTCTTTTCATTCAATTGGCATTAGTGTCCATGGTGCAAAAGGTAAACTGACAAACCCGCTTTTTTTTTAGCCTGGGAATCCGTCCACATTTTATTTTATACTACACTCATATAAGTTCCTGCATTTCCAAGGTAACCAGGTCACATTCAGGTTAGCACTGCTGGTAACAAAATCATACAATTACCCTGGCTTTAAAAACAACATGGGGGGCCGGATGTGGTGGCTCACACCTGTAACCTCCGCACTTTGGGAGCCCGAGGCAGACAGATCATGAGGTCAGGAGATCGAGACCATCCTGGCCAACATGGTGAAACCCTGTCTCTACTAAAAATGCAAATAATTAGCCAGGCGTGGTGGCACACACCTGTAGTCCCAGCTACTCAGGAGGCTGAGGCAGGAGAATAACTTGAACCTGGGAGGCAGAGGCTGCAGTAAGCCAAGATCGTGCCACTGCATTCTAGCCTGGGCAACAGTGCAAGACTCTGTCTCAAAAAAAAAACAAGATAGAGGGATGCACGTTAATACCTCTTTCCCTTTGATACTGCAGAAGACAATACATCACAAAATAAAATCTCTACAATCACACGCCTTTTACAATCTAGTGTGAAGGCATATTATTTGTGCTAAAATTAGACCATATGGAACATGAGAATAAAAAGAGTTTGAAAGCTCTCTAAAATTTCTCCCAATGCCATCTTTTCAGCAGGAACCAAGGCCGTGGCACAGACTCTTCTAGTAATCCCTGCATTACTAACTGCCACACACTTAAATTTAAAAAACCAAGGCCAGTTTCACTTAACAATGCTCTTGATGAAGCAGTAAAAATTAATTTTATGATATCTAGACCCTTATGGGTACTTCTTTTTGGTATTCTGTGTTACAAAATGGGAAGTACACATAGCACACTTCTCTTGCACCCCAAAGTATGATGGTGTTGTGAGGAAAACACATGTATGCTTGCTTGCTTGCTTGCTTGCTTGCTTGAGTTGCAAGCTGAACTAGCCACAGTTTTCACACAACATTTTTACATAAATGAACAACAGACAGAAAAATAATGGCTATTTGAACTAGAGTGTTTAGCAGACATTTTCTCAAAAATGAGTAAAATGAGCCTGTCATTTCAAAGGAAGCAACTGACAGTATCAGAATTCAAATTAAAACATTTGAATTTGAGAAAATGTCTGTCTACCACCGTGAGCTGACGGAGACCCAATACTTAGAAACATTTTCTGCTGAGATTGCTGGTAATCACTAATGTGGATTTTAAAATGTTTTATAGTTGCATGTATCAACATTTGGAAGATTTGCACAACTCAGTGAACCAATATTTTCCAAAAGACCAATGTATGACGTTACAGAATCGCACGAGTCTGCCATCAATTTCATTGAAGCTCAATATAGATAATAGATTTTAATACAAAAGTATGAAAAACTCATTGACATTATTACAGATTTTACATTACAACTAACCCTTAAGAAACTACTATTTGCCAAATATTGGTGTACTGTCAAAGAAAATTATCCAAAATTATCTGAAAAGACTATTAAATGACATTTGACTTTTCCAACTATACATATGTGAGAGGCCAGGTCTTCTTTATATCCTTCAACCAAAATAACATTGCAATACATTGAAGAATGTACCAATTCTGCAATTTACTTGTTTGCTCAATATGGTTTGATGTATTCACTGCAGAACGTGTGGCTCTAGTTTATATGTTTTTCACTGTGCTGTAATATTCTATTGTAACTGCCATATCAGCGTGTATTTTTCCATCCTGAGAATGAACATTTAGGTTGTTTCCAATTTTTTTGTTTACTGTAATGAACAATGCTGCTGTGAACATTCTTTTTATCTGTCTTATTAGGTACACTTTTTCCTTGGTTTTATTCCTAGAAGTAGAATTGCTGATTTATGGGAGGAAGAGATCTTTTAATTCTGCTAACACAAGTAACAGCTTTTATTGAGTTTCAGAGCTTGGCATATATTAATTTATGTAATTCTTAGAACAACACATTGAGGCTTATCTTTTAGCCTTTAAAATGAGAATATTTAATGAGGATGCGCTATGGAGAAAGCTCAAATTCAGCTTGAAGAAGAAATTCCAAGGTGAAAGGGACCTCACTCCTGACTTCTTACTCAGTTATGAGGCTGCTTATTCAATATCTCCACTGGGATGCCTAATGCAACTGAGCACCTGGCTTACTCCATACCAAATGGCCCAGCTCAGCCTTCCCCCTCCTTAATGATGGCATCTCCATGCTTTTAGCAGTTCCACAGATAATCTAAGAGCACTGCCTCCACCTGGCCCAAGATACCACCATCCCTTACCTGAGTCATCACAATGGCCTCCACACTGGCTTCCTATTTCAGTCCATGAACCCTGGAATCACTTTTCAAAGAGAAATCAAGTGTGCCACTCCTGCTGTGAACCTGGCAATGAAGTTCTGAAGGAACTAGAAAAGCACCATTGGAACATCACATTAATAAATGCTGCGGGCCAGGTCCGTGGATGAATGCTAAAGTTAATGAGCAAAGCTTTAATGAGAAATAGGATATTTTCATCATGTCAAAGTTTCTCCTCCCAAATTTTCTAATTAGTATGGTGGTTTTAACATATGACTGCAGATTTCTTGAAACGCTTCCTTTCTTGAACGTGGGCTGGATTTAGCAACTTAATGCCAATGGATAGAGTATGGAAAACTAAAAATAGTAACTTTACAGTGGAGAAACTTGGCCAACACCACCTTAACCAAGTAACCAAGATTACATCACCATTGAGGAGTCATGTGGCTCCCAGGTACCCCCTGACATAGTGGAAGACAAGATCACATCACCTCTGTGGGATTCTTCCTCAAAATCCATACCCTCAGAGTATCCATGAGAAAACATCAGCCAAACTCAAACTGGGGCACATTCTACACAATACTTGGGTGCTTTTCAAAAGTTTCAAGGTCAAGAAAAGTCCAAGAAAGAATCACAGATTAGAGGACACTGAGGAGACACTGAACAGCAAATCTAGATCCTGAAACAGGAAAAAAAAAAAAGATCATTAATGGAAAACTGGGAAAATCCAAATAAAGCATGCAGTTTAGTGAGTAGTATCGTACACAAGTTGATTTCTTAGTTTTGATCAATGGAGCATGGCTATGAGAAATGTGAACAGCAGAGAAAGCTCAGTGAAGAGTACAGGGAACACCTGTATGCTCTTTGCAACTCTTCTTTAAACCTAAACATTATTTCAGGTAGCAGGTTTAAAAGAAACACACACACACACACACAGAGTAATGGCTTCCCATTTTATTCAGAGGAAAAGTCAAGGAGCTTATCCTCAGGGGGCCCATGCGACCTGCCCTTCCTGCTCCAGCCCTGGCCTCAGCGCACCCTGCCTTCCATAGCTGCCTCAACTTTCCTCCCACTGACCACTTCACTGTTCCGAAACCTTCTCTTGCACTCGCGTTTTGTTCTGCCTCGGATGCTCTCCCTCTGGTATCTCTGTGGCCAACAACCTCACTTTTTTCAAGTCTTTGCTGAAATGTACCCACCTCAATGAAGCCTCACCTGATCATTCCATTTAGATTACAACTGCCCTCTCCGCAACCACTCCTGACCCTCCTTACGCTCCTCTTTCTCTGTTTTTCATACTACACATCCCCTTCTAATACCCCTGATTCTGTTCCCCATTTATTATGGCTTTTGTTTATTATACGTCTTCAGCTCTATGAACGTGATCTTGCCGTGGTTCATTCTTGCAGCTGCGGTGCCTAGAACATGGGGCTCAGCCCACTGTTGAGTGAGTAAGCTTGCCTGTTCAACCCTAGCACTTAACTTGACTTATTAATCATCAACGTACCTGCACCTAGGAGCTCACCAAGTGGTGGAGGGAATAAAGACCTATTTATCTTGCAGAGGAGACATGGGCAAAAGATCCCAAATAGTCCTCCAGATCTGGGGCTAAAAGGTGAGTAGAAGCCACTTTTCATCAGCACAAGAATAGCAATGGCTTTCCTTCCTCCACAGAATGTCTTAGTGTGCCTAGAAAGACAGGCGAAAAAGTAAGCCTGCATTTTAGGCAATCTTTAAGCCAAGTTAAAAGTTATGAAAGATTTGGGTAAGCTCCTTTCTAAGCACCTTCAAAATTCCCAGAGGGCTTTTCTTATGTGGTAGGTATTATAATGAAAAAAGACCCAGACATGACAAGAGACACATGAGTAAAGATAGCTATTAAAGCAAGAATGATTGATTTCATAACATTCCAAGGTAGCACTCTTTAACTGCAGATACAGCCACCTCTCAATGTTGGCCTCCCTAATTTGCATAGGTAATTGACAGCTTGTTAACAGCTCATTAAGAACACTGAAAACCATGTGACAACTACAATCGTGTGCATAAATGGGGATAGAATCTGTGACTTGCAGGATATTGAGAACTCAATCAGATCTCAGATTACAGGTCAGAAAACTAGTGAAAAAACAGGGACATCGACCAACTTTTTTTTTACAACTTTATTTAACAGTCCTGTGGTCCATCAGTTCATAAACACAAACCTGGGCCATGATGATTTTCAGAATTCAGTGCTAACGGATGCGACGATATAACTTCCAGTTTAATATATAATAAATGCTTACCAGCTGATCATTCTCACTTTCTAAAAACACCCATTAAACTGCTTATGCAGTTTTAAAATTTTTTCTTAAAATTCACCTTTTTCATAAACACAAGTCATTTAGGCATCACAATCTAATATTCTGCAAGTGAGAAAAATGTAAAGTGTAATTTGATTTTAGACTATAAAAAGGAGATAAGTTTCCTGATTTGCACACAGTTACTATTCGTAAATTTGGAGGCTGCGTTTTTTTAAAAGAACATTTGAATATAAATAGTGCAAATAATTGTTACATCAGCAAATCTCTTCTGAGCAGAGATGCCGGTGCAGAAACCTTCGTCTGCAAACTGTCTGTGCTGGATAGAATAAGGAGTTTAAAGACTGTGCAGCCTCAGTGGAGAGCAGGGAGCTCAGTGCCCTGCCCCAATGTCACCTGTGACCGATGCTGATTCTTACGTTTTCTCTAGCTGCCTGTAGATAGCAGGTATGGACTGAGGGTCCAGGGAATGCTATCCCAGGCTCTGGATTCTGAAACCACCCTCCGGTTGCAGGACAGCCTAGTCTGCCATGCTTCCCAGTTCTGACCGACTTAGTCAAACCCACTCTACACAGCTCCTTCTCCCCACATAGGTACCAACAACTGAAGAGGACTGATATGGTTGGCTCTTTGTCCTCACTCAAATCTCATGTTCAATTGCAATTCCCAGTATTAGAGGAAAGGCCTGGTGGGAGGTGATTGAATCATGGAGGCAAACTTTCCCCTTGCTGTTCTCCTGAAAGAGTTCTCATGAGATCTGGTTGTTTTGAAGTGTATAGCACCTCCTGCTTTGGTTTCTGTCTCTCTCTCTTGCTGGCCATGTGAAGACATGCTTACTTCTTTTTTGTCTTCTGCTATGATTGTTAAGTTTCCTGAGGACTCCCCAGCTATGCCTCCTGTACAGCCTGTGGAACCGTGAGTCAAGCAAACCTCTTTTCTTCATAAATTATCCAGCCTCAGATAGTTCTTTATAGCAGTGCAAGAACCGACTAATATGAGGACTCTCTGACCTCGTTTGTTTTCCCACCCTCTGTTCTTTCTGCATGGCTAGTTCCACATCATCCAATCAGGTCCATCTTAAGGGACTCTGCCAAAACAGTGGAGCCAAGTAGGGAGAAAAGAGCACAGAATCAAGATTTAGGAGATCCAGGAGTGCCATCCAGAGCCCCGGCTTCACCATCCCTGGAAAAGTAGTTCATCCTGACTTAAACATTTAACTGCAAGGTCTCAATTTCATCACCTACAAAATAAGAGTGATGCTACTTAGAGATAGGAGTGTGGGATATGATGAGGTTTCTCTTCAAATAACCCGATCAATCTTTCATTCTTTAATTCATAGTACCCCCCTTTTTTTCCCTTTTTTCTCCTTTTGTTCTTTTTTGCCTTTGTTAGATGCCCAGGCATGCCACAGAACCAGGCGTTATCAGTACCAGCTCACATTCCTTTCCTTATCTGGAAAGAGGACTAACTTTCTAGCTCATTACAGACACCGCTTCCCCTTTCCTCTCCACTTTCTTTTACGTGCCCATCTTACCTAAAAAAAAAAAAAAAAAAAAAAAAAAAAAAAAAAAAAATCAAATGTTTAACCAACCAGGATTAGTTTAGATTGTACAACACGACCCCAGCCAATGGGAAAAGGATACAGAGGCAGGACTGGTGTCAAGAATAAAAGCTCTCGTGCCCCTTTGTTCAGGTGTGCTCTCATGGTGACTGGCCAAGGGGGCACCCTTCTGTGCAGAAGTAAAATTGCTTTGCTAAGAATCCTTTGTTCGAGTGTTTAACTTCCTTAGGATTTTGAGCATTATTCCTAACAGGAGTAAAACTATCTACAGTTAACTCTTGAACAACGTGGGGGTTAGGGGTACTGACCCTCTCTATAGCTGAAAATCCATGTGTAATTATGACTGCTCAAAAACTTTACTAAAAGCCCCCTATTGACCAGAAGCCTTACTGATAGCATAAATAATTGATTAACACATATTTTGTATGTTACATATATTATATACTGCATTCTTACAATAAAATAAACTAGAGAAAAGAAAATCAGAAGAAAGAGAAAATATGCTTACTATTTATTAACTGGGAGTGGAGCATCATAAAGGTCTTCATCCTCATCGTCTTGAGAATGAAGATACATGTTGAGTAGATGAGGAGGTGGAAGAAAAGAAGGGGCTGGTCTTGCTCTCTCAGGGCTGGCAGAGGTAGAAGAAAGTCCATATATAAGTGAACCCTCGAAGTTCAAACTCATGTTGTTCAAGGGTCAACTGTACTTAGAAATCTGGGCAGTGTTGATTAATTGAGATAAAGCCATGGTACAGGATAGAATCATGAAAAGATTGAGAAAGATAATTAATTCCAATCACAAAGGTCTTGGTAGTAAGACCATACCAAAGATGTCAATCAACTGAAGCCAAGTGGCCACTTTGACCCAAGGAAATCCAATCCAGAGGCTGAACAGAGACATATATTGTGGCCTAACAAGAACAGATGAACTGGACAAGACACAGTCTTCATCTCTGGAGTCTAAACTGGAAAAAGATGATGGTGATGGTGACAGCTGAAGCTGAAAGTCCATGGTGTAGTGAGACCTTTGAGGCTGTCCACCGAAGGCCTTCTGCAAACAGAAGCTATGAGGAAGCAGAAACCATGACTGAGTGAAAGACATGGAGGGAGAAGAAGACACAGAGTGGAGGGAGGAGATGAGAAGGCACAGAACAGTGAGTGGAACAGATGGAACCATCAACAGAGGGGCCACTCCCTCCACCAGAAGTTCTGCTTTGCAACTTTAGTCCAGGAGTTGGCGAATTTCTTCCACCAAGGGCCAGAGAGTAAACACTTTAGGCTCTGCAGCCTTATGGTCTCTGTTGCAAGTACTCACATCTGCTACTGTAAAGCACTAAAGCAGCCATAGACAATGAACGCTTCTGAAACTAATGAGCACGCATCTAAAAACTGGAAGATGCCACAAAAATACAATTCATTTTCTCTCAGGAAACTGGAATATGAGGCTTCCAGGGCTGTTTTCTAACACAGTGGCAATCACCAAGGGTTGGAGCGGGCCTGATCATGTACCTGCTCACCAACATTGCCCACCCAGCTCACATGGGCAGCTGAGTTTGGGAACTTGCAAGCATCAGGCACTGTAACCACCACTTTAGAACCATTACCTCTAATCCTTCACCAACTTATAAAGTTAGTATCAGCATGACTATTTCACATAAGAGGAAACTGAGGCTATGGAGTTAAGGTGACATTTCCAAGATCACACTGTTGATAAGTTGCTGAACAAAGGTAAAACTGCTGGAAACAAAAGTAATTTTTTAGAAGGTTCTGGGAGAATTGTTCTCTTCCCTTCTCTTTCCAGTCCTCTTCCTTCTGATCTGGACTCCAATGTCTCTCTTTTTGCCGAATCTCTTTAATTTCTTCAGGAAATAACTCCCAATGTGAAAGAAGAATACACATTGCCTTTTCTCTCTCTCTCTCTAAATGTAATTTTCTTGTCTTAGACGCAACAAATTCCTTTAAGAGTGGAGATAGTGCCGTAGGTTTCCTTTATTCCCCCAGACAGCTTATCATAGCCAGAGCAAATAATAGATCCTAAATAGAATCAATCATGGTGGTGGTGTGGGGAGGGGGTTTTTTAGCTTTAGCATCTGACTTGAACTTATTACTAATAAGATACAATTAGATCCCGGGAACTAACTCCTCAAGCAAGAGATCTGAGATGAGAACCAACAGGAGAACCTAGGAAAACAGCTTCACACTATAGCCAAAGGACCCACACAAAAATCCATGCAATCTGCATAGTGGGAAGGATGGAGGAGTTGGAAGACTTGAGTTCAATGCCCAGATCTGCTGGAACACACTCCTGCTACTTGCAGTGTGGTCGGAGTCCCAGCAGCCCGAGAAACACCCAGGAACTGGTTAGAATTGATCATTCTGGGCCCCACCCTAGAAGAACAGAATGAGAATTCTTAGAGGTAGGCCCAGGAATTGGTGTTTAATGATCAATTGGGGTGATTCTTAAACACATTGAAGTTTGAAAATCACTGACTGCATGTTGCTATCTCTGGGGGAGCTTTGAACAGCAGAATTGCATGGGTTGGTGTTGCCAGATTTAGCAAATAAAAATATAGGTTGACCCAGTTACATTTGATTTTCAGATAAACAACAAATAATCTTTTACTGTAAGTATGACCCACATTCTGTATTACTCTGTATTTTTTATTGCATCCCAAGCCCGTTTCTACCCTCAGGGATTCTCATTTCATTGGTCTGAGTGAGGCCTGGGCTTTGGGATGTTGAAAGTTGGTGTGCAGCCAACATTGAGAATGGTGACCTGAGACAGGCCCCCACCCTGCCCCATTCCCTCCTGAAGGATTCCCTGCCTCACTGTTTCACCTAGATTCTAGCTCTGGGGTTGGGGAATGGGGGGGCAGTGGAGGAAGTCAATTTTCCTAGGGTGCAGCACGTTGTGGATATTGAAAATAGGCTGGAACCATCAAATAGGAAATCCACTGTGAAGATATGTCATGATTTCCTTTATTCCACAGCTGAGTACAAATTGCCACTATTTTCTTCAGGAGAGGCAACAAAACCCTATCACCCAAATACCTAAGAAATCAAAGGTTCTCAATAGCAAGTTACACGGGCCCTTGGGTGGGAGGTGGGGAGTGTTTGGAGGAAGGACGTGGACAATCACACATAACACTGTGATTTGAAATTTACTTGAGCACTTAGGCTAATGAATCAAGTGAACTTAATCACCCCAGAAATCCAGACTCTCTTGATATGTTCTCCATCTGTTGGAGGCTGAGACTCTTATTCCCAATATCTCAGGCTTCTAGAGGAAAGTGGAGCAAGGCATGGGTGGGAGAAGCTCAGTAAACAAAAGGGCATTTCCCCCATGGCAGAATCAGCTGCTTTACACAAGGTCTAGTCTCATGGCTTCTCCAACGGCCAGGACTTGTTGCAAGCTGAAGGTTCTCCTCCCTGGGACAGGAACTTGGCCAAACATGTTGCTCCATTCAGCGATATGAAAGAAGTCATTCTCTCTTTGGGGAGAAAATTTTCTCCATTTACCCAATGATCTGTACATTACAGGACTGTAGAATAAAATTCCAGCCTGGAGCAATCACAAGATTTCAATCATTGTATTCAGCAGTACTAATGGTATCCAGGGACTTTTTAATACAGGGATCTATTTTTGACCTTGGATCAACCTGAAAATTCATCTTCTACTTTTTAATTCTTTTCGTCCTACTTTTTCTAACTCTTCTGCTTAAATCCTTCTACATATATAAATATACTTATGTTGCCGTCCCTTTCAAAGTATTCTATTAGTTCTATTTCTTGAGATGCCCATTCTTCAGCTTGCTGTGTCTAACTCCCTGTTCAGTATCTTCTTTCCTAGTGCAATTTCATGATTTTCTATTGAGTTTGTCTTCCAAAGAGCTTTGGTTTAGTTTTGCTCTGTCTTTAAACCTGTCAGAATTCCATGTGGCCCAAGTTTGTGAATGTGTTCCTAAAAATAAAATCTTGCATTTCTTTCTGCAGGGACACTAGACCTGTGTCTAGTGTTTTTGACTTCAATTCTTACATCACAAGGGCAATGTAAACTTGGACCCTCCCTGCGTGTATTGTATGAGCTTGTAACTGATTTCTCATGAGAGGCATTTTTTTCCTACCCAGAAACCAAGCCACAAGAAAGCTTTCTCGCTGCTTCTCTTAGTCTATCAGGTCTTTCAAATGTGCATGTCTCATGCTGGGGATTCAGTTCTGGTTCCCACCATATACAGATTCAAAGCCACATCTCCTGTCTTTCTGTAGGCAAGAAATTTCAGACCCAAAGGCCTATAATCAATAGCTCTGAAGGACAGTATGGTATCAGCAAACTGAACTTTCATTTCGAGTACCTAAGCATTCCCTTTCTTTGAGTTTATGTGTTCATTTTAAAATTTATACTTCTCCAGTATTTTTGTGTATTTGTATGAGGAAGGTGATGCTTATTGGTTCAGTCTGCCATGTTGTTAAAACCAGAAGCCTGAAAGTTACTCTTGCAACCAAAAAGCCTGAGACAGTGAATTCTTTCCAGTCCACTCAAGAATTGTTGGCAGCAAAACAAAGGATATGGATAGAGAGTCTAGGTATAGATCAATACAATGTAAAGAGCTGTGGTTGTGATTTTGCAGAGATGTTCAAAAGCTACTCAGACAAAGTAAAGCATGAAGCAGACAATTCCAACAGGGTCCTGGCATTTTGTAATTATAATCAATTATACATGATAATTGATCAATAGCTATTTCTGCTTAACAAACTATCTCAAAACTTTTGGCTTAAAACAGCAATCATACCTTATGATTTTGTGGTCAGGAATTTGGATAAGGCTCAGCTGGGTGGTTCTTCTGTCCCACATGATGCCGACAAGGGTTGCTGAATGGTGTTCTGCTGGTGAAGGGCTGGACTGAAGAATCTAAGAATGCTTTACTCATATGCCTGATACACTATCTGGTTGGGTCAGCTGGGATTGTTGACCACAGCAATAACATGTGGCTTCTCTAGCATGGTGTGAAGATTCACACTTCATACGTGGCTCAGGCCTTCAACAGAAAGTTTCAAAAGACAGGAAATGGACACTGCCAGATGTCAAGTTCTCATCATCTCTTCTGCCCTATTCTTTTCATTGAAGTAGTCACAGAACCCATAGGAGGGGTCTTTTGGCAGGAGACGTACCTAAGAATTTGGGGCCATCTTTCACCTGCCGTGGTAAGGCAGAGTGCATGGGCTCTGAAGCCAGGCAGAAGCATGGAAAATGTTAAGCCTTTCTAAGCTCCTTCTTACTTGCTGACTCCAAGATAGTTTCTGAGCTTTTGTTTTCCTCATCTGAAAAAGGGAAATATTAATATGGAATCAGATTGAAATGTTTCAGCTACATTAAATAAAATAATGGTAACCTAAAAGTGAACGTCATGAATTTGAACAGAGAGAACTGGAAGAAGGCAATCTTTTTTACAGATATTTGAAGAGGAAAGTGCTTAAATTCTGACTTAAAGATTGAGGACATTTTGCTCTTAGGAATAAGGAACTTGCTGCAAGAAAAAAATGCTTATCCAGTGATAGACTAATGTACAGTATATTAAAAATAAAACAAAAGTGCTACTATGAAGAGAACCAGCAGATCATGGATGAAAAAGGAAGAAACATCTGGAACATCTGGATTGAACCACCACAGGGATGATCCCCTTAAATGGTAACTTTTAGTGAAATGGTATTAAAAGTGAATGTCAGTCTCCCATTGCATTTTATTTAGACTTTGAACTATATCGGCCGGGCACAGTGGCTCATGCCTATAATCCCAGCACTTTGAAAGGCCAAAGTGGGTGGATCACCTGAGGTCAGGAGTTCAATACTAGCCTGGCCAACATGGTGAAACCCCATCGCTACTAAAAATACAAAAATTAGCTGAGCATGGTGGCAGGTCCCTATAATCCCAGCTACTCGGGAGGCTGAGGCAGGAGAATTGCTTGAACCCGTGAGGCAGAGGTTACAGTGAGGAGAAATCATGCCACTGAATTCCAGCCTGTGTGACAAGAGCAAAACTTCGTAAAAAAAAAAAAAAAAAAAAAAAAAAAAAAAAAAAAAAACCATATATATATATATATATAAAATTACACTTAAACTAAGTGTACAATAAATTATAAATAGAGCCCATCCCAAGATTTCAGTTACCAGCGCCTGATTGCTTTATGATGCTCAGTACAGCACATATTGATGAAGCCCTTCCGACATCACCTGCTGCAATGTGAGCTTTCTGTACATTTTAACACTGGCCATGCTGCTGTAGGGAGGGTTATCATTCAGCCTTGGAGATGCTAAGGGTCACACATCCACCTGTGTAGGCTTTATTTGGACCCAGGACAGATTCTCACCCACGGGCATCCTGTTCACACTTCACCAGGCTGGGCTAATTCTACCCATCTTCTCTCTGCCCTGAAGGACTTATCACATAGTTACACCTATGAGAATTTTCAGCAATCTCAGAATGACTTCCTCTGGAAGTATTTGCAAAAATGGGATAATGGTAGAGGCACTAAAACTGTTCCTACACTATAAAGCCAGCAACTCTCCTGCTTATAAAATGCAGCTGGGGTAGGAATGGTGAGAATAAGATAAAGTGTAAGGTCTTTCGCCTCCAAGGCACTTGGACATTATATCTTTAGACTCTTTGTTATATTGACTGCATTACTCCCAAATGCTTTTTAGAGGAGGGGGCACATTTAGAAAAGTGAATTTCTTATGATCAAATCAATATGTTGTGGTTTATGACAATTTTATACATTTATGGCTAAGAACCTATCTGCAATCACTTCCTAGACAAAAGTTAATCATCTTAGAATTTAAAAAAACATAGTTTATTTTTTACACAATTTCTGGTATTGGATTTCCCAACATGCAGCCCAAACACCTGCTCAGAGCACAGGTAAAACAGAAGTCTCACCCCAAAGTCAGCAATTTTTAGAAAAACTTGACATACAAAAAACACATAAGAGCTGTTATGTTGGACATTCTTGCTGTAATGGCTATATATATATATAATTGTTATTATACACATACACACTTACGTTTTTCTTTTGAGTCAGGGTCTTGCCCTGTCATTCAGGCTAGAGTGCAGTGGTGCCATCACTGCTCACTGCAGCCTCAACCTCCTAGGTTCGAGTGATCTTCCCCACCTCAACCTCCAAAGTAGCTGGGGCCACAGGCACATGCCAACATGCCTAGCTAATTTTTTTTATTTCTTATTTTTGTAAAGATGGGGTCTTGTCACGTTGCTCATGTGGGTCTCAGACTCCTGGGCTCAAGCGATCCTCCTGTCTCAGCCTCCCAAAGTGCTGAAAACTACAGGCGTGAACCACTAAACGTGGCCTGTTATATATTAATTTTAATTTAAAATACCCATGAAAAGGGGAGTAGGTTATTTTCAGTACTTAAGGTCCGAATATCGTGGGCTGCTGGGCTGAGGCTCACGACCCATCCGCGAACAACACAGAGGCAGACACAGCGAAAATCAGACATTGAGGCTTTCCTCACCTGCCTCTGTCTCCCTCCATCTCTGCAACTCTGCAATGCCCCAAGCAGGAGTCTGCTTTTTTGTATAATGGGCAACCCAATCTTGGCAGGAAACCAAAAGTCGATTTCCAGGAAAGGCAGAAAAGAGGGCTATAAAAACTGGAGGACCTCTGTGGCCTTGTGGTCACCTCTCCTCTCTTGCAAAGACACAGCTGTCACCAGAACCCCACGTCTCCACCAGCACAATGCCTCTCAAGATGCTGTAAGCGCCCAGGGACAGCCAGCCTGCTAAAGGACGCACACGTGCGCACACACACAAACTTCAGGATGGCCATCAATTCAGTTCCTCCTTTACCAAACACTGTGACATGCCTTTCCCGTCTTCTCTCTCTCTCTCTAACCAGCCTTTCTCCCCCACCTCTCCCCCTTCACAACGCCCAGTGTTATTGGTATTATTATTCTCTTAAGTGGCACATGTAGTACCGCTTCCTGCTCCATGAGGCCCCGCCGAAAGCGACGGAAGCGCGCCCTCCTCGCCGTGACATCTGTCTTGGCGGCAGCCTCCTCAGGCGGTTCTCTTGGCAGCCTCCACGCTGCCACCAGGCCTGTCGGGTGGCTGTACGGCTGACGGGCTGTCACCGCCGCCTCCTCTTGCGGGCTGCCATTTTCTTTTGATTTACCTTTGATTCGGAGGCATTTGCATGCTTTCATCACTTGGTGGACAAAGTCCTCGGCAAGTCCCCCATGGCTGCTTTCTGTGTAGGCAGCCAGGAAAGGGGCGGATCCCTCTGTGACTTTGCTTTGAGGTGTAAATGGAGGCCCGGCTGGCCTATGTCACGGGGAGCCCGGAAGCGGGTGTAGACTGTCACTTCCCAGCTCCCCGGGAGACGCTGTGTAGTTGCTCCTCGCTTTGGCTCGGGAGCTGCTTCGCCAGTGACAAGTGTCCCCCGTGTCAATTAGTTTATTAATCACCCAGCTAGACAACTTGGTAATGTGGTAATTTCAGGGTTAGGCTGCACCGAGTTCTTCCTTTTCTGGCTGGGCCTAAGAGCTCGTTAAAGGACTTCCCCTGCTCTCCAGAAAACTCTTTCTCTGCCTTTGTGCATATCCCAGTGAAGCCATTCAAAACTGCAACTCCTCTTCCCCGGCGTGCGGACAGGAGGGAGGACAGGGTTAAATTGCTAATCGAGGTTTCCTGAGGTCTGCCAGAGCCGAGTCTCCAACACTTACATCTGTTCAACAATTATTACAGCATTTTTGTCATAAAAAATTCAACACCCTGGGTGTCGTGCTAGCAAAACCTGAAAATTTATGCAGTGAATAGAATAGCTAATTTCTCTGAGGAAATGCAGGAGGAAAATTACAGATTTTACTTCAATTCCAAACACCAGAGTGCACACATCTGACGCCCTCTTTGGATGTTTTGTCACACCACCGGACCGAAGAAGTCTTCCCGTCCACCAGGAAGCGGGGATGACCCCGGACACATGCTCTGACCTTGGAAGAAGCCGTACTGTGAAACTCCAGACTGATCTATGCACCCACCCAGAGTGTCTCTAAAAGACCTCTCTCCCAATTAAATCCATGCGTGGTACAGAGTCAGACTTCGATTCCGGAGCGAGGTTAGCGTGATTGGTTTGCGTTTTTCCCACTCCCTTCTTCCAATTTGCCCCCCACGCCTTTAAAACAGCTCCTTGGAGAAAACAGAGGGGATGGAGAAGAGCCCCGACAGCATCGAGAGTCTTTAATCTCCTTAATTCATTCTAATGCTGTTTGATGCTTGCAACGGCAGCATTGGAGTTTGCCTCTCTGCTCCATAAAGGTCTGGAATATGGATTTTATGCTAAAACTAAAGCTGTCTAGTTAGGATGCCAGCAGAGTGGAACAATATGCTACAGGCGATCCTCAACTATTCTCCAGGGCCGGAGCCTGACTTCCCGACTGGGTGTTTGTTACCTTAATCATCATTGCAGCGGGATGAACAGGAATTTCTTGCACTGCCACCACGGTGGCGCAATTAACGTTATCCGAATTTTCAGAGATTCTACTGCAGAGAGAGGATACTTGCTCCCCTCTGTTAGTGACTGCTCCAGGGGCCCTGTTTATTTTCCCTAGAATGAGGTGGTCAAAGGAACCAGCTGCCTTCTGCCCACTTACTCTGTCTCATGACAGCTCAGCATGGTAAATATTTTCTCTGTAGGGGCTCACATCTCCTGACCATCTCACCTCAGGGCTGGGGAGCACAGCCATACGCCAAGAGCAGAATCCATCACTGGCATTTATGTCTTAATAAAAGCGTGTGCCATTTTCAGATAAAGTAAACACTGCAGCCATTTCCTCTTGCCAGTAGAGGTTTTTCTCTCTTTCCTTCTGAGTCATACCCTTCTAGAAGGTGCAATGTGCCTTCGGAAGAACCCAAGGAGGCTGTGATTCAGAGGTTCCAGAAACAGACACAGCTCTCCAGGCCCTGTGAGTGGCAGTGACAGAATGAGGAGTCCTCCACCCCCTGCAGCCCAGCTATGCCTCAGGCACAGAGCACCCACCAGGAGGAGAATCAGCTCCACCTGGATCGCAGGCAAACCACGTCCCCAGGCACTGGTGTCACGGCCCAGGTGCTGCCTCTGGCTCTGTCCCACATGGAGGCCTCCCAGTGGGTCACATCCCAGCACAGTCCTCCTGCCTGATATCACCCCCAATCTGTCCTGGGGCTGGAGAGCTCTGAGGAGGGGACCTATGAGTGCAGTGTTTGCCGGCCAGGGCAGAGCCTAAGTGACCCCATATGAATCCTACTGTGACCCTGCATGGAGACAATCAGAAAAATAACACAGACACGAGCCACAACCACACTGCTGTCAGAACATCCCAGGCTCTCGTGCCAAGCACTTTGTCTGGCTTAATTTTCAGAACCGCCCTGTAAAGTACATATTATCATTCCCTTTTTCTTGCTGATGAGTCCAGAGTTCCAAAAGATTAAACAAATTCGCCAAGACTGCCCAGCAAGTAACCAGTAGGGCCAAGATCAGATGTCAGACAGGTCAGATGCAGAGCCCCTGCCCTCTCCACCGTGCCACCCTGCCCTTGAGGCAGCTTTCCATTTGAGAAGTAAGTTTAGCACGAGATGCACGACAAAACTGGTAACAGGGCAGACCTGAGGAATGAGGTATGTCTGCATGTGGGGGGGACCATGCCTGTGCAGCCTGCTCTGCAGAGGAGAAAGGTGGAGACAAACCAGAAGGAATGGGGACTTAGCTTGACTTGAGAGAATTAGGCTTTGAGAGGCATCACTTCCAAGAAATGGTTCTATTGCCCTCTTCCTCCTCCATAGCTGTGGTTTTCTAACCATGTATCCCATAGAAGAGAAGTTTGAGGTCCATCATGGTGGAAATGGTGCTGCAAAGCTCCCTACAACCGCAGCATTGATCTTCTCTGATTTATGTTACATGACAGATCTTGATGTCCAGGCCGCAAGAACATCCACCCCAACGAGATCCCTTTTCTCGACTTCCACCAGCTGTTTGCCAGGAAAGAAGGTCTCAGAGCCACGCTGTATCCTGACTGCCTCTACAGCAGGTACCTTGTACCTCCACAGCAACACAAAAGGATTGTTTCTATTTCCACACATACCTCGTGTCATTTGTTGCCACATAAATTCTCCCTAAGCATAGTGGCTGAATGAAAGCAACTAGTATGTATTGCCCCACAGCTTCATAGGTCAGGAATATTTGGGCACAGCTTAACTGAGTCTTCTGTTTCAGGGTCTCCCGCAGAAGGTAGCCAAGGTGTTATCAAGGGCTGCAGGCATCTAAGGCTTAACTGGGAACAGAATCTGCTTCTGAGCACACTCACGTGGTTGCTGGCAGGGATCAGCTCCACAAGGACTGCTGGACTAAAGGTCTCAGTTCTTCACCAGCTGGGAATCATCCCCATTTGCTTGTCCTATGGCCCTCTCCATAGGGCAGGTCCCAACAGGACAGGTGGATTCATCCTTGTAAGCAAGCAAGGAAACAACAGGAGACAGGTTGCACTCAGGACAGAAGTCATATCTTTTATAAACTAATCTCAGAAATGATATCCCTTCCCTTTTCACATATCCTGTTCACTAGAAGTGGGTCACTAGGTCCAGCCCACGTTCAAGAGAGGTGCTCACACGAGGATGTGAATACCAGGAGGCAGAGATCTTGGAAATCACCTTACAAGTTGTCTACCTCACACCTCAACCCTACCCTTTAGAGTGGACAGTTTTCACAATGCCATGGCCTCATCTATCACTGGGAGGCCTAGAAAGAACTCTTTCAATTCTCTTGTGCCAGGAACCAATTTTTTTTTCTCACCTTATGGGTGGTTTCTAAAGACACCAAAATACCTGCTCCTCTTTCTCTACAAAGTCTCTGCCATTACAAGGACCAAGAAAATGTGCTGTAGCGTCATAGCCCTTTACTAAGCCCCTGCTACAGATCAGACACTGAACTAGACCTTGAAATATTTTCTCTCAATTAATCCCTAAAGCAGGCCTAAGTGGCAGCATTTATTGAATGAATGAGGACTCGGAGGCTCAGTGAGGGTAAGGAACGTGCCCAGTGCCATTCATCCACATATGTAGTGGAGTCTGAATTCAACCACAGGCTATGTTTTGTCCATTCAGCCACAGACTCCCAAAAATATTCCTGAAGCTTCATTTCAGAGGAATTACACATTCATTCTAGGTCTCATTACATTCAAAGAAATTCTCACACATGCTACTTATATGGCAACCTAAGGTTTAGCGTAACCACATGTTCTGGATTTTTAAAGTGAATTATGCCATTTTATTCATTCAATAAAACAATTCTAGAAGCACACAGATAAATATGAATTGCTTACGTTTATTTGAACCATATGGCATTACCATTGCTAGTGGTAAAAATATCAAATACCACTAACTCTATAGGGTTTAGTCTAATGTATTTTTGCTCATATTAATGCTTACAGATGGACAAATGAGTCTTTCATATTATAAATAATCTTTGTCTACACAACAAACTTCTATAGACTTAAAAAAAAAAAAGAAACAAAAGTTTCCTCTCTCTGTAGATACCAGCATATGGCAAAAGGATCAATACTGACAATATTTAATGAGCATCTCTGCTTGGACCTTTACTATTATATTGTATTAAATATTTACAACAGCACAAGTGTAGACACTGTGATCCCAACTTTTATACTGAAGATGAATCAAGTTTAAAGAGGTGGATGATTTGCTCAAAGTCATGCAGTGAACTGACAGAATCAGCCTCATAACCTGCTAAATGTGCTTGATTCCAAAGCACATGTTCTCTCCATTCAATTTTTGTCTTACCAAGAATCACATACTGGGAATTTGCTGGAGGCCATGGAGTTCTGCCTGAGTTAGCTTGCCCCTCTGTGCTGTTGAAACACACATAAACACCGAAATACCAAAGCAATTATGGCCACTGGAAACAAAGCCATCTCAAAGATAAAGTGCCCGCTCTCTATTTTAGAGGTGACCAAGAAAAGATTGTCAGTGACTCATGAGTGAATTCTGAAGAAAAACAACTTGACTAGCAGAAGAAGACAGGAGAAAATTTCCAGCTATGCAATCTGCAGATCCCTTTAGCACCTTGGTGGCTGAACCACTGATTATAAGTCCTGGTGATAATGTCTACCCTTTTGAGTACCTTTATTTATTTATTTATTTATTTTGGAGACAGGTTCTCACTCTGTCACCCAGGCTTGAGTTGAGTGGCACCATCTTGGCTCACTGCAACCTCCACCTACCAGGCTCAAGTGATCCTCCCACCTTCCCACCTCAGCCTCCCGAGTAGCTGGGACTACAGGCAGGTGCCACTATGCCCAGATAATTTTTGTATTTTTTGTAGAGGTAGGGTTTTGCCACACTGCCCGAGATGGTCTCAAACTCCTGTGCTCAAGGGATCCGCCCCCCTCAGTCTCCTAAAGTGCTGGGATTACAGGCATGAGCCACTGCACCGGGCCTTGGGTACTTCTGTAACCTGCAGAACTACCCCCAGTTTCACGTCTGCTCGTTGATTCCTTCCTCTTCTGCAGCCATTTAGAAGGCTAAAACTCCTCATTGCCAAATAATGAAGAGGAGTAAGAATCAAAGCTAAGAGGACTCTGCATACTAAGACATAAGGAAAGCACAAACTCAAGAAAACTCCAAGACAAGCACTGGGAGCAATGAATTTGACAGCATGTAATTCAAATAAGAAGAGTCATAGATTTCTCAAATAATCCCAGGGCAAAGTTTTATCCAGGAAAACTGAATTGAGGCCAGAGTCCGAGAGGATCATTTACCTGCATTATACCTGAAATTTGTCAACACACTTTGCATTTCAATGTGGCCTCTGGATTAAAATCCAAGAAGATTATTTTGAAAATAGTAAAAGTAATAGTGAGGAGAAACTCAATCCTTATTTAAATAATACTAAACATAAATAAAAGCAAACCATGCCCAAAGAAAGTATAAAAATGGGAACCAGCATTGTAAACACATAGATGAAGAGCATACCTGAGAAAGGGATTTGTTGTCAAAAACAGAAAACATTTTATGAGGTATTTGCTTTGTGTTCTTTCTAAAATATAATAAAATACATAAAAAATGAGGCATAATAAGAAATAAACTATTTTTAACGTAGCAGGTTCAAATGAAGCCTGAAATTTAGGAAGGGATCTGAAAGAAATTATGAAAGAATCAATAATAGCTCATACTTACCAGGAGCTAACACAGTCTCAGACATTGTTCTATGCACTTTACATCTATTAGCTCAGTCAAATCTTCGAACAAGTCTCCACATTGGCTTTTTGATAAGGAGACTGGGACACACAGAGCAGTTAAATATCTTGGCCAACTCAAAAAAACTACTAAATGGAACAGGTGAGATTTAAGCTCAAGCAGCCTAAGCCTGCACACTCAATCTTCACATGGTACTGGTCTAGAGAACCAAAGAACAGAATCTATACAGCAGAAAATTAAATCAGTAAATAGAAAGCAAACAAGAAGGCTTCCAGGTATTTAGAGCAAAATCAGAAAACTACAGTCTATAAGCTTAATCTGTCCCACCACTGGTTTTTGTAAATAAAGTTTTATTGGAACACAGCTATACTCATTTGTTTATGCGTTGTTTTTTGTACTTCAAAGGCTGAGCTGAGTAATTGCACCAGAGACTTATGCCCCAGAAAGCTGAAAATATTTTTTATTTAACCTTTCACAGAAAATGTTTCCTGATGCTTGATTTAGAGCAAGAAGACACAGAGATACAACTTATGTGAGAGAAGATGAAGATATGGAAGACACAGTAAAGAGGCAGTGTGTGAAGAGAGCTGACATTTCAGAGGACATGACCAGGGCCAACAGAGTAAGTGGCTAATCAAATATATCGAGAAGAATTCAGAGCTGAAAATATCTGAGTTTGTTTCTCAGAAGGGCTCAAATTATTCCAAACAACCATTTTCTAAAGAAACTCCTGTCTGAAAAGAATTTTGAATCTCTGGGGAAAAACTATTTTTAAAAATTGTGAGAATGGCAGTAGGATGAACAGATTATTTACAAAAGAAAAAAATGTGGGTAATCTCAGACTTCAAAATTTTTCATATCAAGAGTAAAGTGAAATACAGTCTAACGAGTTTTGAGAAGAAAATTACTCAATAATTTTACACCCAAGGGATGATTTGTAAAGGAAAAAGAAAGACACTCAGCTATGAAAAAATAAAAAAAGTATACTACCACTATACTCACGTTAAAAAATGGGATTGCAGATATACTTGAAATGACTGAGTAATTAATCAAAATAAACAATTCAAGAAGAGAGAAAGCATGGTTCAGGACAAATAGTAATAAGTGCAGATCACAACTACTAAATACTAAACATAAGAATTAAGTCCAAATCGGTTCAGTAAGTACAGTAAGAAAAACTACAATTGAAAAATTAAAATGTCACATTAAAAAAAATATATAGCTTACAAACAAACCATCTCAAGAAGAGCAAAATAAATCTAATGAAAAGGGAAACTAAAAAATAAATGCAGTTAAATCATATATAAATTAATTATAGACTGAGAAAATAGTGTTAATAAATAAATGTAAGAGCTGGTATTTAGAAATACACAGCACAACAAATAAACCACTATTAAATCCAAATTAATAATGTCACAAATAAATATGCATATTGGATGTGGGAAATTAGATACAATATAAGTTTATAAATTAGAAATACAGATGTGCAGTCCTACATAAAGACATATGTAAAGAAAATATAATGAGATAGGTAGTTTTCTATTTACTGTTTAATTTTTTGTTGCATAGATTCTGTTCTTTGGTTCCAGAATTGGAAAATTCCGGAAAGTTGAAATAACAAAAATTTGTCCAAGAAGAATTAGAAAACTTTTGTAAACCTATAGCCATGGGGAAAATATGGAAAAAAATCTTTAACATAATTATATCCCCAAAAGACTCCTAGGCCAAGTAATTTTGCTAGTTCTATATAACTTCGAATAATAGACAATTATTATTACTTATGATTTAATCCAGAGCACACATAATAATGTAAAAATCTTTCATTCATATTATAAAGACACTTTACACCCATATCAAAAGCTAGCAATGGATGGGACAAAAAAGAAAACCAGGTATCTAAATTACTCATGAGAACACAGGCATTATCCTAAATCAAATACTAGCTAACTGAATTCACATACACATTAAGAGAATCCCAGGTATTTTATTAAGAATATAAGGAAGGCGTAATATTAGCAATCGATTAATTCATCACATCACATTAAGATGTCAACGTTGAAATAAACCATATAAATGATTCCATCTTCGTAGAAGCCAAAATAAATTTTATAAATTCAACATCCATTTCTTAAAATATATATATTTTGAAGCGTTTAAACAAAAGTCTGTATAAAATGCAATGCTTGTATTCCAGATACATTCCCATTCAAGTTAGGACAAGGACAAGGGCTCCAGCCCCAACCATTCATCCTTGGCATTGTTTTGTACATTCCAGATATTTTATAAGACAGGAAAAAATAAATTCAAGTTATACAAAGAAGAAGAGTACTCATTAATCATCCATTACCAGTGATATTATGAATCAGTAGACAATATATCTAGAATATCTTACATAGTTAACTAAAAGAAAATATGTATAGCTTTAAGCCAGTTCAATAAATTAACCAGACAGAAGATCAATAGCCTAGTCAAAACTGGGTTATATGAGCCATCTTGGCACACATCACTTTCAGAAGAAGCACAAATACAGCATCCAAAAAGAACCAAAAAATGTTAACATCTTTACTATTATGCCCCCAAGAAATGTCGGTTTTATATTATATTACACAAAGGAAAACTTCTACCTAAGGTAGGTGATATTTAAATTAAAGTTAAAATAAATAAATAGTAGGACTTGTGGAAAACGTGGATGAATACTGAAATAAATTCTGGGCCAGTAAAAAGACTCTCTAAATGTAAAACACGTGGTATAACCTGCTATGATCTGAATGTTTATGCCCTTGCAAAATTCACATGTTGATATCCTCACTCTCAAAGTGATGGTATTAGGAAGTTGGGCCCTTAGAAAGTGACTGGGCCCTGAAGACTCCACCGTCATGAATGAGATTCGTGTCCTTTTAAAAGAGATCCTAGAGAGATCTCTCACCTTTCTACCATGTAAGGTTACAGTGAGGTGGCCTTCTGTGAACCAGGAAGAGAGCTCTTCAAGACACCAAATCTGTCTGAGTCTTCATCTTGGACTTCTCAGCCTCCAAAATTGTAAGAAATGAATTAATTTTGTTTGTAAGTTTATGACGTTTCGTTGTAGCAGCCCAAACGGACTAAGAAAAAACCCTTCACAAAATTGGTCAGTACACCTGGCCAGATAAAAGTTTAAAACTTTCTCTGTTGAATGCCATCATCAACAAAATTTAAAATGCAATGCAAAAAAACAAAAGAATGTTTGCTACAAATATCAGGAGGAACATTAATAGCCTTTAGACACAAAAATATCCAACAAATTAAACCCACACACGAATATCTCAAAAAAAATGGGCAGAATGCATAAATATACAACTTGAAGTAAAAAGCATATGAAGGCCAGTTGCAGTGACTTTCACCTGTAATCCCAGCATTTTGGGAGGCTGAGGTGGGCGGATTACCTGAGGTCAGGAGTTCAAAACTAGCCTGGCCAACTTGGTGAAACTGCATCTCTACTAAAAATACAAAAATTAGACAGGCATGGTGGCATATGACTGTAATCCCAGCTACTTGGGAGGGTGAGGCAGGAGAATCACTTGAACCCAGTAGACAGAGGTTGCAGTGAGCCAAGATTGCACCACTGCAGTCCAGCCTGGGTGACAGAGTGAGACTCCATTGCAAAAAAAAAAAAAAAGCCTATATAAAAGGCTAAATAAATCAAATCCATTCATTGATTCATTAGCATTTGAAAAATTATTTTACAAAATTATGGAGATGGTAGTAAGGTGAACAGATTATTTATAAAAGAAAAAAAAATGTGAGTAATCTTAGACTTCAAAATGTTTTACATCAAAGTGAGATCCCTCACCCTTCTACTGTGTAAGGTCACAATGATACAAACCAGAAAGTTAAAACAATAAGGAGTTGGTATTTTGTTCTTGGTTACTTTGGAGAGGTGTGGTGAGACGGGAGCCTTTGTTCACCAGTGTTGGGAGGTTTACTGGACTCTACTCCATGAGGAAGGGGATCCTCCCTTTGAGCTTGCATGCTGGCATCTTGCGGTGATCAGTAGAAATATTCACTGATGCAAGAAGCACAAGTAACCCTCCAGAGGTAGTATGTTCAAGAAGCTTAAAATATTTATCCAGTTTTTCTCAGTAATTTTATTCCTATGAAGGTAGCTACAAAAAAAAATCAAATGTTTAGATAAAAATACAGTTACATGGCCAGGCGCGGTGGCTCACACCTGTAATCCTAGCACTATGGGAGGCCGAGGTGGGTGAATCGCTTGAGGTAAGGAGTTCGAAAACAGCCTGCCCAACATGGTGAAACCCCATCTCTACTAAAAATACAAAAAAATTAGCTGTGCTTGGTGGCAGGTGCCTATAATCCCAGCTACTTGGGAGGCTGAGGCAAGAGAATCACTTGAACCCTAGAGGTGGAGGTTGCAATGAGCCAAGATTGCACCACTGCAGTCCAGCCTGGGCAACAGAGCAAGACTCTGTCTCAAAAACAGAAGTAAAAGTTACAGGAATGTTTACTGCAGCAATATGTATAATTTAAATAAATGAAAATAGTGAAAATGTCTAATAATTAGAGTAAGTTTATTTCCACATTAATTACAGTTTAGGTGGTTTTTAGAAAATGGTTGTTCCCCCAAATATTTAATGGTATATAATATGCTGATTACTGAAAAAATAATGATGCATATATATATGTGTGTGTGTGTGTGTGTATGTGCACATACACACATACAACCAACTTTCATGAAAGAAATATGTGGGAATATACACATTATTTATATATATATATATATATATATATATATATATATATATGAACAAATAAATAGTGTGCTCCCTTTCTATCCCAATCCAACCAAGCCTTCCAAGGGGCAGTTTGACTTTCATGGCTCAATTTCTTTATTCCTCGACCTCATTGTAAAGATTGGGGCAAAAGTAAGTCAAGGTGGGCTTGTTTGATTTCCGTGTGAGGTAGCCAGGCAGTTTTAGCAAATAAAAATACAGGATACCCAGTCCAACTTGAATTTCAGATAAACAATGAATATGTTTTAGTATATCTCAAGTGTTCAATGGGATAAACTTATACAAAAAGTTTTTCATGATGTGTCTGAGATTCAAATTTAACTGATCATCTTAGATTGGATCTGGCCACCCTAACAGAGAGTGACTGAAGAGAATAGGATGAAAATGAGCACAGTTCAAAGGACCTGGGTTTCTAATCCAGTTTGGGGAGGTGGGAAGGAGAAAGGGCAGGGGTGGGAGAGAGAGGGAGACAGGAGAGGCCTGGTGTCGGGAGTGGGGAGAGGAGCCTTGGGGAGACAGAAGCCAAGCATTTAGAAAGATTTCCCATTTTCTCTTTGGATTGCAGACTGGTGCTTCTTCTGAAAGCCACATCATGCTTACCCAGGCCAGAAAAAGGGCCCACTCAATGTAAATGACCTAGAAAGGCAAAGTAAAAGGATTGGCAGGATCAACATGGAAATGCCAAGGATGTAGCTAGGTGTGATTTTTGTGTTCTTCTCTACATTTGTCTGCATTTCCCGGATTTTCTACAATGATGGGCACAATTTGTTTTGTAAACAAGACATACATGGAACTTGTTTTCAAAACCTAACCTCACACAGACCAGATGTCTGTCTTCTTTGACTAAGTCACCCTAACTAAGGGAAAGGGTCACTCTGGGCATCCTGGCTCAAGATGCTAACACCAAACTGCCCCTGTTGGCCTCACAGGCATCTCCTACGAGACTGGCCTTTCTGTCAGATCAGGATCTGAAACACCAGGCTTGTGCATGTGAATAAATGAGTCCATCTGCTCCACCTGAATGGGTCACCACAGATCAAAATCACTCCTGACCCTGAAGAGCATCTGGAGCTATTCTTTCCAAGCTGGCTAGACTTCATTTCACACCCTTGCTGAGAAGGAGAAGCCCAAAAAGCCTTCCTTGGTCAAGCCTGGGTTCACTCCTTCTGCACTTGTTCCCTGATCCAACCTGTTGCTGCCTCTGACACACCTGGTCACTCCTTGGCTCGTTCCAACTTGTTCTTTTACCCCTTAATTTGAAGGAAAAACTCTGTGAAGTATACACAGTGCACCAGGCCCTGTATCAGGAATTTCGCCCGCATCAGCTGGTTGAATCTTCTTAACAACATGTAAGGCAGGTATGAAAACCATCATTTTATAGTTGAGGCTGAGTAACAGACCCAAAGTCAGACAGCTAATTAGGTACTGGAGCTCAGATTCAAATACCGCCTTCTTTGGTATGAATACTAATACTGTTTCTACTGACTTGTTATGATAAGTACCAGCAAGTCGTTTTTGAATGAAAGAATAAAATCTGTATGTCCAGACAAGAGGCAGACATTAGCTTGGCCACAATCTTTATGTGACCTGAAGATACATTTGGTGTATCTTGCATGGTGTCTTTAAAAGGTTTTAAATAGATTTCTTCCCTTAAACATTTGGAGATCTGGCATCCTAAGCCAGATGTGGGGCTTCTTTTGAAGGAATCAAATCTGGCAACCATGGGTAAGAACCTTCTAGCCTTTGAGGTTGCATCGCTTCCCCTCATGGCCTGTCTGCAATGTTCAAGTGCAATACCTGCCTCGACACTAGGGGTATTTGCAACTGCTTTCTCACGCCTACTCAAATGGTTTTGTTTTTATTTCTATTTCACTTCATTTCAATTCATTCTGTCCCCATGAAATATAGTCAAACCACGGTCTTCTATAGCCCAGTTTTCTCCTGCTTCTGATTGGCTTTCTCATTCATCTGTGAAATTTTCCCGGCTGCCTCATGTAAAGAAGTCACAGCCCCTGGTACGCACCTCTAGGACAGCCTTATAATAACACTGATCCATTATTGAGGGCCTACAGTATGATGGTCACTCATTCACAATTAATCCTCAGCAGGCTCCAGGTGCTTATGGGTAAAGACAGGAGTCACAGGCAGGCCAGCAGCATGCCTGGCCTGGGCCTTTCCCACTGGGCATCCTGCCACCACCCACACTGTCATGCCACACAAATGTCTGAGTACATGGGCTGGTCTGAGCCCCCAGAAGACCAAGACCTGCTTGAGCACCAGGAAGCCCGATCCGTCTGGGGGTCCCAGTGCCTGGTACTGAGTTTGGTGCATGGTTGGTGCTCCATAAATGCTTATGGATAGAAAGAAAGAAAAAAAGAAAAAGAAAGGAGGGTGGGAGGGAAGGAGACTGAGTGGAGGGAACATTTGCATTGACCGCCCCTGAGTATTCAAAGCAGCACCTGAAGCACACATCCTTGCAGTGGCAGTAAACAAAGGTAGAGAACAGCCCCTGGACGGTGCACGGTGCTTACGTCCCGTTTCCTCCTGCACTGAGTTGACCAGCTGTATGGAGATGACAACGTGGTCACTAGACCCACTTAGACCTGGACCATATTCCCAGAAAAACAGATGCAGTCGGCCACCGTGGCATAGCAGCTATTCCGTAACAGATTAGATGCTGGAGTCCTGGAAAGTCGTTCAAGGAAAAGCTATCTCTTTCTTTCCTCTGGAAACATATCATTAGCCTTTAATTTAAGTCAAGGTGGAAGTAGAAGAGGGCAGTCGTTGTAGGAAATCTGAGCAGCGATGCTTTAATCCCATTTAGGGACACTTTGAGCAATGACTTATAGATAATGAGAGATTTTAAATTCTTTGGTCAGTCTCTAGCTAAAGGCTTTTTATGGGGGGAAGAATGAGTAATTCAATGCAGATGATCTAGCCTCTTATAAGCTTTTATTAGTGATTTGTTGGACATGGATAACATAAATTTTGCCACCAATCTATTAACAACCTGAATTGGAAGTTGGTTTTCCTGCCCTCCACAGAGCATTTCAGGAACAAGTGTAATAACTGGAGGATCAATAATTCCTATTTAGTATAGTATGCGAGTTAAGTGAACAGGACCGAAGTATTTCTATTTATTGAATATCGTGTCAACAAATTTCCATTTCAAGGATAATAAAACGAGCTACAGCCAATGTCAAGGTTGTTTATCCATACAAAGCATAAACAATATATTTTACTTCAAACAAAAAAAGTGCTAATGTTCTTTAAAATAATCCATACTTTGATCCACTCTGCCAAGTAAAAATAATTTTGCATTGAATCTGTCAGCTGTCAAGACACATTATGTCCTATAAAAAGGACAGCAGCTTTGGGAAGAAAAGCACCATAGTAGTAGACCTCCTCGTTTATTGAATGAAGCATGAGGTTAGTTTACTCAAGGTATTCATGTAAACATGGACACTTAAAAAATAAATAGAAAAGAAAGAAAGAGCTAAATGTACCAGATGAGGAAGAAACTTAGCTGCAGAGACATTTCTAACCTATAGTTCTCACACACAGTGTGAGAAGTCTGAAAAATGAAATTTTAGTCATTAGAACCTGACAGCTTCCAGTCATAATATGCTGACATGTGTAACGGGAATTAAGAGATTCTACCAGCGGAATGAACGTTCATAATTTTTTTTTGAAGCAAATCATTTATTTCAGCTCCGTGAATCACAGTGCGGCAGCAGATCACCGGACATTTATAAATGGCATAATACAACTTTCTCAGGCTTTGTGTCCTTTCTTAAGTAGATTCCACTTAGAGACACTAATTACTGGTTGAATGGAAGCACTCTCTGTGAGGCAAAGCAAAGGAGGTCTATTGAGAATGAAAATAAGCTTCCAGGGGCTTCCAGAGGGGCTGGGACCACTGAAATTCTGCCCTTTGGTATCTTGCTAAGGTGATTTTGAGTTTTAATTGGTTCACCTTTTCAGGGAAGGACCACAGCCTCCCCCAATTCACTCATCACTAACAGACACGTGTAAGTGTTCTGTGCATCACACATTGTCCCAGCTACAGGAGCACCGAGAGGATTACGAGGAGGCCTTCTGTCTCATTTAACTCCTTCTGGGGATGAGGAGAAGAAACATTTACACCAGTAAACGCTTGGAGCTGACACAGCAGGTCAGAGATTGTCTAACACTGGTGAGCAGGAGCCTCACCTGGAATGCCAAGGTCTCGGTATAAGAAAAGGCCCTGGGGTCAGACTGGCTGGGTTCAAGTCCCAGCAACTCCATTAATAAGCTACGTGGCCCTGGCCGAAGAACTTGGCCTCTCTGTGTCTTACTTTCTTCCTTGGTCAAATGGAATTGATCACTGGGCTTCTTTCTTAGGGCCCTGGTGAGAATGTAATGAGTTGACTGACATACAGGAAATGTTTCTGGCACATGGTGAGTTGTCGGGTCATAGTATTTATTTGCTGGGACAATGGTGGGAGATGACGAGAAACCACCACAGAAGTTGTTAGGGAGGGACCAGGTGGCCCATAGATTATGAAGTCAAAGAGGGTTATTCTTGAGCCTTAAGATCTAATGGAATTTGCTTGGGACCTGTGGCTCCTGTCTTCTTTCTGATTTCTCCCATAGGATATCTATGCTATGCCTGCCCCACCATTGTATTTTGAAAGCAGATAACTTGTCTGGTTCTACAAGTTTACAGCTGAAGAGGAATTTTGCCTCTGAATAAATCATACTTTGAGTTTCACCCACATCTGATTTAGATGCTATTTAGATGAGCTTTTGGACTTAGAGTTGATACTGGAATCAGTTAACACTTTTGAACACGTTGAAATGGAGTCAGTGTATTTTGCATGCAGAAAGGACATGAGTTTTGAAGGGCCAGGGGACACATTATTATGAGCAAATTGTGTCCCTCCACAAAAAAAAAAAAATTCATATAGAACAAGTCCTCCCAGTACCTCAGAATGTGGCTGTATTTAGAGATCGAATTTGTAAAAGGGTAATTAAGTTAAAAATGAGTCCACCAATCCAATATGACTGGTGTCCTTATAAGAAGAGATCAGGACACAGATACAGAAAGAGGGATAACTGTGGGAAGACACAAGGAGAAGGCGGCCATCTACAAGCTACAGAGAGAGGCCTCAGAAGAGACCAAACCTGTCGATGCCTTGACCTTGGACTTCCAGCCTCCACGACTGTGTGGAAATACATTTCTGTTGTTTAAGCCACCCAGAAAAGTGGAACTTGTTAATGGCAGCCTTAGCAAGTTCATGCAGATTTTTGAAAAGATTCCTCAGATACTTCTGCTGGGCCCCACAGAAGAATCTTGGTTGTTGAGAATCTTGGTTTCATATCATGTCATGCAAAGATCCTGGGAGGGCAGAGAGAAGTAGTTCCGGCCTGTCTCACGCAAACCTCTGAGAGCTGTTGCTTATCCACAGAGTGACTTCAGGTGGCTCAAGTTGCCCCTTTGGGTCTCAGCTTCTTCCCCTGAAAAGGAAGGTGTCAAACAATACCACCCACTGCTACAGAGTTTTCCAGCATTGGCTTTCTGTAAAATAAATCAAATGAAGTCCTCCATCTTGGCCTTTCCCCCAGCAGTGGGGTTGCATAGAAAAGAAGACAACAGGTTAGCAAGAAAAATGTGGTTTCTGTGGGCCAAAGATCCCCAGCCTAGATGCTGAGACAGTGGGAGGAGGAGAAGATAAAGATTAAACTAGAAATCACAAACTTAGATCCAGAAATTGCCATGGGGCCCAAGACAGTATTTCACACATCTGAAAATTTTCATCCACCTGTCTATTTGCAGCTTTTTAAAAAAGTGTTTGTTCTGCTGGGCCCTTCTCTGCAGTCACCGGTGATGGGGAGAACACACTGATGTGTCTTCCGGCCCTGACTTGATGAGAAGGCAAAGACAGAACCAGGGGCACACTGCCCTGCATGAAGTAGTGGTGCTTGTGGGGTAGATCAAGTTTTGGGGGGATCTTTGAGCTGGCACTTGACGCTCCAGGGGGAGTTTGGAAACCTGCAGGCAGCAGGAAGGAAGAACCAGGGGGCTGGAGGCCACTTTGGGGTGGGGTTTACTCACTTAGGAGAGGGGGGCAAACTCAGGTATTGCGAATGCGGGTTTTTGGTCACTTAATTTGCATTCTTGCATTCAGTCTCCACCGCAAAGCCCTGAGAGGCGGGTTAAGTCATTTATAGGGTGATTAATTTTCTTGCGAGGGATGTAGGCCTATTCCCAAAGGCCTCACATAATTCAAAACTAGCACAATTCAAGATTAATTCTCTGGAGCAGGAAATGTAAAGTAGGGTTTGCATTAGTTCAAAATCTGTGCGTAAGCTAAGATGATTGATACATTATAAATCACAATTTCAGATTTGCACTATTCAGATTTGCAAAACACATAACCACACCCTGTACATCTTTTGGGGCCAAGAGAACTGATTAGCAGGTATGAAGATGAACTCTCTATCCTTAAGCACACCTGGGGTCAGTGTGCCCAAACCCAGATCACCTCCCCTGGGAGCTTCTCATGTTCATCTCCCCTCCTGCAAGTGAGGATGCTCTGAAGATCGTTTACCTGTAGTGAGACAGGGCAATTTAGTGGCCAAAGTTTCAGCTCGGACTTCAGACAGACATGGGTTCAAGTCCTAGTTTAGCTGTAATCTTGGGTACACACTTCGCTTTTTTACCTCTTCATCTCATTTCCTGTAAAATAGCAATTATATTCATCACACCCGCTTCAGAGGGGAGCCCGCAGTGTTAAATCAGAAAACAAATCTCAAGCACATACTTTTGTGCCTGGCACATGTATATACTCAATAAATACTAGTGTTGTCTGGCACGGTGGCTCCTGCCTGTAATCCCAGCATTTCAAGAGGCCAAGGAGGGCAGATACTTTGAGCTGAGGAGATGGAGGCCAGCCAGCCTGGGCAACGTGGCTAAACTCTGTCTCTACAAAAAATACAAAAAAAAACTATCCAGGCATGATGGTGGGTCCCTGTAGTCCCAGCTAGCTACTTGGGAGGTTGAGGCTGCTGTGAGCCATGATTGCACCACTGCACTCCAGCCTGGGCAACTGAGTGAGACCGTGTCTCAAAATATAAATAAATAAATAAATTAATTAATTAATAACAAACTATTAGCTGGTATCATTGTTAGTTTAGATATTCCATGTCTCTCCTCCTTCCCTGATACAATACAGGAGAGCTACCCCTATTAGCATTCCCACTTTATAGGCCAGAAACTCGGGTGTCAGGAGAGACGAAGAGGTTTGCTCAATTTTTATAACTAGAAAGATAACAAGGAGATCAGAATCCAAGCCCACCCGGCTGCAATCTCCATGCACGCCTTCCACTCCAACTCGCTCCTGTTGGAGGGGACCACAGAGGACCAGACTATGATGACTGCAAGGCCACGGAGCAGGACTGGGCCTCTCCAGCCACTGTACTTTCTCATGGCCCTGCTACCTGTGTGACCGGTTAGCACAGATGTGCTTCGTGGACGCTGCTGGCATTTCAATAATGCTGGGATATTATGTGCTGTAAAAACAGAACATCATTGCTTACCAGGGGCTTATAAAAATAATTGCAATCCAGGCTGGCCTCTGTCACTAGTAATTTATCACATTGCTCCTCTTTTTGTTAATGCAGCTTACACGAGTCAAACGAATTATATGTAAATTGGGGAGCATGTTAGACTTCAAGTCGAGAAGTGATATACATAGGTGTGAATAAGATATTTTCGAATTTTTCAAATCCCAAATGGAGGTGGGTGATATGTTAGTAATGGGAGAGGGTGGTGCTCAGGAATGGGAAGCAAGAGGCCCTCCCTCCAGTTGGAGAAACCAAGGGTGACTCTCCATGCTTCCGGCCCACATGACTGCTGCTGCTGCTGCTGCTGCTACTGCTCCTGCTGGAGGGGCACGTCCCAAAGGTGGCCCGGATTCCAGCTGCCCCTCACTGTCGCCAGACTGACACCAGATCTTTAGCCTGACGGTCAGGGTCCCTCCTCCTGGAGCTCCCGTCTTGCTCCTTGGCATCCTCCAATCAACCTGCTATGCTGCTGTCCTGTGCTGGGCACAACACAGCCTAGATGCCTTTGCTCCTGCCAGCCCCTAGGCCTAAAGCGCCCCTGCTTCCTCTTCAACATGCCTGCATCCTGGGAGTCCTCCTATACCCATTCCCCTCACCTGGGCTGAAACCCACTGTGATCTGTGAGAGCTCCCTTGGCAATGCCATGCTTTCTACCCAAGGGTCTGGAAGTTTCTTGAGTGCTCAGGCTGTGTGTTCACTCCTTCCATCATGGATTCACTCACTCTTTGATTTGATAAATGATCCTTGAACATCTTCCATGTGCTATACTTTGTATAATCTTCTGAGACCCTGGTTCAAGTTCCCACCCTCACCCTCACCTCACTGTGCAAAGTAAAATGCCTATGGTTAAAAGGAAGGAATGAACAGGAAGAATTACTGTTCATTAAACCCACTTTTAAGCTTCTTATGCTATGCTGGGCCTTCTCTTTGGCCTCACACTCAATTCACCCGATAGTCTTTTGAAACATTACTTCTGCATTTTGTTGCTCAGGAAATTGAAATTGAAGATCAAAGAAAATAAGTAACTGAGATGATGCCACAGAGCAGGGACTCAACTTCAGCCACCCTCGCAACTGTACCATGGTGTTTATTTAATAAAAGTCTCGGCTGTGTGCGGTGGCTCACATCTGTAATACCAGCACCTTGGGAGGCCAAGCACCTTGGATCACCTGAGGTCAGGAGTTCGAGACCAGCCTGGCCAATATGGTGAAACCCCGTCTCTACTAAAAATACAAAAATTAGCCAGGTGTGGTGGCGTGTGCCTGTAGTCCAAGCTACTCAGGAGGCTGAGACAGGAGAATCGCTTGAACCCAGAAGGTGGAGATTACAGTGAGCTGAGATTGCGTCACTGCACTCCAGCCTGGGTGACAGAGCAAGACTCCGTCTCAAAAAAAAAAAAAAAAAAAAGTCTCATAAACCTACCTTTGCAATGAGTGAATGCATGACGGAAGTGCATACACCCACTGAGGACTTAATGAAAGGACATGTGGTCATTTGTATAGGAGATGGAAGGGATGGGCAACATACAAAGATCTGCTTGCAAAAACTGCTAAATAGTTTGGCCAATACATTATAAACCAGGTCTTCTTGCTAGGCTTTGGAAGATTTAACTGAGAGGTCCCAGGTTGTAGGCCAGTTCAGTGAGTCTCAGACAGTGGTCTTCTCATGTGACTTCTGGATCTCCAATAGTTCCAGGTAGTTCCAGAACACATTTGGGATTCCAGTACAGGAAAATACTATGATCAGTCTGGTATTGGGTTCCAAAAAAACCTGTGGCCTCTTTCTTTCTCTCTCTCTCTCTGTCTCTCTCTGTCCCTCTCCTCGTAATGAGCAAAGAGAACTGCCATGCTGTGGATAGCCTTGTTGGAAATGGACTTATGTCTGTGGCCAAAAACCAGTGAGAACCTAAGGTTCTTGGTCTACTAGTCCATGAGGAACTGAATCTTACCAACAGCCATATGAGTGAGCTTTGAAAAAGAATGTCCCCAATCGAGCCTTGAAATGATTATAGCCCCAGCAAACACCTTGGCTGTAGCCTTGGGAGAGACCCTGAACTAGAGGCATCCAGCTAAGCCACACCCAGATTCCCAACCCATAAGCACTGTCAGATAGAAAATGTGTGCTGTTTGAAGCTGCAAAGCTTGGGGATAATTTGTTATGCAGCAGTAGGTAACTAATACATATGTCTAATTCCATGCTTCCAACCACCAAACCAGCAGCTTCAGAGAGCCTTCCCAGTTATTACAACCACTAACCCACCTACCCCTGACCTAAAAGATAGAGCAACTCAACAAATATGCACGTAAGTTTTGGGTGAGAAAAATATGTATATTAGAATGCACATCTCTAGCCAGTTACTGTGACTGAACTAATTAGTGCTGTTTACTGCCTGCTAGGGTTTTACAGTCAATGTTTTAATGAAATTATTGTCATTCAAAATGATTGTTACACCTTAGCCTGCCTCAGTCTGAAAGTTCCCTAAGGTGCCCAGCTCATTAGGTAAACCACAGTGAGGAAGTGTGCTTCAGGAAAACCTTCATTCACTTCTCACTTAATACTTGAACATCATCATGTGCTAGGCACCAGGAGGGATGACAGAAGAAACATATGTGCTATTGTTTTCAATCATATTTTAGGATAAGCACCCAAACAGATGAAGACAGAATAGAATCGACTAATGTGGGGGAATTCTAGAAGGCCTCTTGCAGAAAAGGGCTTACAGCTGGGTTTTCAAGAAGGAAAAGTGTTGGAAAGGACCAAAGTAAGGAAGGGGAAGATAATGTTCTTTCCAAGTAATTCACTTGCTCATTGTATTAGTCCGTTTTCATGCTGCTGATAAAGACATACCTGAGACTGGGCAATTTACAAAAGAAAGAGGTTTATTGGACTTACAGTTCCATGTGGCTGGGGAGGCCTCACAATCATGGCAGAAGGCAAAGAAGAGCAAGTCATGTCTTACATAAATGACAGCAGGCAAAGAAAGAGCTTGTGTAGAGAAACCCCTGTTTTTAAAACCATCAGATCTCACGAGACCCATTCACTCTCACAAGAACAGCATGGGAAAGACCTGCCCCCACGATTCAATCATCTCCCACCAGGTCCCTCCCACAACACATGAGAATTATGGGAGCTACAAAATGAGATTTGGCGGGGGACACAGAGCCAAACCATATCACTCATTAATTCAACAGATCGTTTTAGAACATCCTCTATCCCTATCGTAGAGGTTACCAAGGATACAGAACAAAAGACACTATCAATATAAATAAATATAAGCATAATACTTAGAGAATACCTAATTGACCAGAAGGATTGACCAGAAAAGTGAAGAGAGATTGAAAAATCTCCCCTAAGATTAGTGGAATGGATTCTCAGTAAAAGCCTTACTGAGTAGCTAAGACTAGATGTAGCCCCATCATAGGGTGATCACATAGACGATCCTCTAAACTAGGGCATTTTGAACAGGAAAGAGGGTAACATTGATCATTTTACAGTAAACTGGAAAAGTCCCAGGCAAACCAGAATAATAGTCACTGAGCTTTAAAGAATCGACAAGAGGTTAAACGGGACCTCATATGCAGAAAAAATCATGTGAGTGACAGCTCTGAAGCAGAAATTATTAATTGCAAATTATTGCAGAAATTAATATAATTATTTAAGTGTGATGATAATAAGGCTTATTATGGTACATGCTCAATGAATATTTGTTGAAAGTAGAAGGGAAGGGAGGGAAAGAGCGAGAGAGGGAGGTTGGTTTGCTAACAGTACGCCCAACTTTTGGAAGATTGTTAAATTCTGTCAAAACTCCTAGAATTAGTGTAGTCTCTTAAAATTTTTGAACTTGATTTTGTGTTTTGATTGACCTTTGATGATTAGCACAATCATCACAAAGTTTTTTTTTTATATAAGTGCAATCATAGTGTACTGCAGCCTGGAACTCCTGGCCTCAAGCAGTCTTCTCCCTTCAGCTTCCCAAGTAACTAAGACCACAAGTACACACCACAGCGCTCAGCTTCAAAGATGTTTGATGATGAGGTATTGGTAGAATGCAAAGGTCATGGGCTTTAATCCTCGTCTTGACCTACAATTCCAACATCATTATTAAATTTCAGAACCTCAATCTCCTCCATTGTAAAAGAGATTAGAGCTCCTACCACCAAAGGCTATTGTGTGGTTTAAATGAGATAACATTTAAATGCACAGAGTTCCCCGCATGCAGTAACATGCAACACATCTTCCCACTTTTTTCTGTCTCTTCAAAAAGCTAAAGCACAGTGTATGCTGAAATTACCCCAATATAACCCTAATGACTGCCTAAATTAACAGCAGCCTCCCTATAAATGTGAGGGACTTTTACAAAGAAAAGTCAAAATGACCAAAGACATGTGGTTCAGGAATGAAAAATGTCAGCTTGTTAGTCTTGGAAACACTACAAGTCTTCTGGAGCCAAGAATCTACAATGATGTGCATATTTTCCCCAATGAATAAAAACCAACTAGATTTTTAGAAGAAATTTGGATAATTTGGTCATTTGAACAACCAAGTCGAACAGATTTTAATGGCATTTTAAGCCTTGGAAAATAAGACTCCTTAATGTAAATGCCGACAGACCCTTAACTATAGCAAGACATCTATCGACATAGTAATAGCTTTAAGAGGGAGAGTAAAACACCTATTTACATTTTGAGTACAAGCCTATTCCCAAAGCACATTCACATTTGAATCAGATAAAAGACCAAGAAGCAACCTCAGGCTGACTGACAGACATCCTGGTGGCAGAAGGATGAACAGGGATCAGTCTTTAACACCACTATTAGTGATTGTGCCTCATTTAAAAATCACATGTTGTTGTAACCGAATTATACTTACTGACTGATAAGGCCATTAGCTACTTTCTATTTGCAGATGTTGCACTGAAACGAGTATGTTAAAGATAGACCCAACCAGTGGTTCTCAATCAGTGACCCACGGAGCACCAAACTAGCCAGATGTTCAATTGTTGGTTCTGCACAAAGTCCAGCGTCTAACACAAAGAAGATGTGTAATGATCATTGCTTGAAAGGCAAAATGGAAAGAAAAGAGGGAGGGAGGAGAGACGCAGGGAGGAAGGAGGTGCAGTCCAAAACCATGTTCAGAATTTGAAAGGACAGCCCAGAGGTAGCCTGGTTGACAGACCTACAGCACCCTGGGCCACTCACAGGTTATAGAAGGGAATGCCCCAGGAGTCCAGATTATCACACATCTATCTCACCCAACATGGAGGTTCAAATGGTCCTTGATTGCTTATTTTCTGTTAAGCTTTCCTTCTCCTTCAAGTTCATGTGTGATGCAGAATATTCTTCATGGGGAAGGGGGTTCTGGTCCTGGGGGTGGAGGTGATGCCTGCCTCCCTCCCCCACCGTCCTCAGCACCTGTCTTGGTTCATTTGCATCATCTTTTGCCAGGGTGATGGCGAAGCTTTCCTAGTGTCTCTTCTTGCCCTCTCCAATCCATTCTTCACCTATCTCCAGTGTCAACAATCTGCAACATAAATTTGATATTATGCCAACACCTTCTGCTAAAAGCCTGGTTTTTTGCTGCTTCTGCGTTAGTGCCAGTGCCTATGGCATGACAGAACCTCCAGGACTCAGATATATGAGGGTGAATTCATCGTGGAGCAGGCTGTCAGCTACAGCTGGGAAACTGAGTCCCAGTGAAGTGAAGTGATGAGCACAAAGTCCTCAGACAGAAAATAATTAGCTAAGCAGGCACTGGGGCCCCAGACCCCCCACCCCAGGCGAGGGCCTCTCCAACCAGACCTAGCTCCCTTAGAAGACACCCAGCCCTTCCCAGAACCTGAGACACATTCTGGCATTGCTGTGCCAGCCCAAGTTCTGCCACTGTCTTGAGAAGTGTCAATCTGAATCCCAAATGTGCCAGCCTTATTACCATCATCAACAGACTTCTTAATGAAGCTGCCAATACTGTCAATAGCATCTTTTAATGACACTTCGTAAAGAAAAAGAATTACCCAACTCCCTCCTATGTTGCCGTGTGGGTCCTTTGCTTTATGAGAACTCAAAATGTTCTGTGAGTGAAGACAATAAAAGGAGTAATAATATTAATGGCTATTATAATAACAACTAATATTTACTGAGTTCTAGTCCTGCCCCAAGGACTATTTTTTTTTTTTTTTTTAGACGGAGTCTCGCTCTGTCACCCAGGCTGGAGTGCAGTGGCACGATCTTGGTTCACTGCAAGCTCCGCCTCCCGGGTTCACGCCATTCTCCTGCCTCAGCCTCCCGAGTAGCTGGGACTACAGGCACCCGCCACCGGCCCGGCTAATTTTTTGTATTTTTAGTAGAGACGGGGTTTCAGCATGGTCTCGATCTCCTGACCTCATGATCCACCCACCTCAACCTCCCAAAGTGCTGGGATTACAGACGTGAGCCACCGCTCCCGGCCGCCCTAGGGACTATTCTAAACCCGTTACATGTATGCAGAGTAACTGGTCCAAATAAATATGAATTTAAGGGATTAAAGCCACTGCATTTAAAATCCAATTGGAGGCCTGGCGCGGTGGCTCATGTGTGTAATCCCAACATTTTGGGAAGCTGAGGCAGGCGGATGACCTGAGATCAGGAGTTCAAGATCAGCCTGGCCAACATGGTGAAATCCTGTCTCTATGAAAAATACAAAAAAATTAGCTGGGCATGGTGGCAAGCACCTGTAATCTCAGCTATTGGGGAGGCTGAGGCAGGAGAATCACTTGAACCCTGGAGGCAGAGGTTGCAGTGAGCCGAGATCCTGCCATTGCACTCCAGTCTGGGCAACAAGAGCAAAACTCTGTCTCAAAACAAAACAAAACAAAACAAAATCTAATTGGAGATATTGTCTGCCAGCCCAACACCATAGTCCACCATTTAACTTGATATTGATTGATTGATTGATTGATGCCTTGATGGAGCTAATTGTCATTGCCCTTTCTCAGCAGATCCCATGTAGAAATGCCTTGAAAAATGTCCTTCTTCTCCAATCTTGCCATGGAAGCACCAGTGGCCCTCCTATTACTTAGTGATGGAAACGGTTTTTAAAATACAAGCTTCTCACATTTTTATTCTGGCCAAACAGATCTCTATGTTGCGCATTCTCGGTTAGAATGTTAAGAGGAAGACGATTTGGTACAAAAAGTTGATAATGAAAGGAGAGATGGAGAAAGTGTTAAAATAATGAACAGAGGGAGGAAGAATGAAAAGGAAAGGTTTGGGGTCCATTATTATTCAGTCCTGCATCCACCTTGGACTTGGAATCCTTCTGTTTCTACTCCCTGAAGTTTGTGTGCATTTTGCTCTTGCTTTGGAGGAAGGGTTGGTTTTTTCCCCTTATGCATCTCTTAAAGGGTTTCATAAAGGCCACTCCATAGAGTGGCCCCTATGGAGCCTGCCCCCGTTGGTAGGGTCTCTCTCACTGGAGCCCCACATCTGTGCGGCTCCTCTAGGAAAGCAACAATGGGCTGCTGCTCCAATTTTATGAACCACTAAACTGCGGCTCAGAGAGGAAAACGACTCACTCAGAGTCACTCACAGGGCTCCAACACCAACAAGTGTCACTCAAACCCCACCTGCTTCTGTTAAATCACACCATCTTGGTCAAAGCCATCACTTCACAAGTCTAAACCACAGCACCGTAACGTGAAGGGGGACTCAAGGGACACTAAAACACACACAATTACAACAGCATGAAATAGTAGCACACAGGCGAAAGGAACCTAAGAAAAGACACCAGGGCCAACAGCAACTTTCTCTCAGCCATGGCTTTATGAGGGATTTTTGTTTTTCGTTTTCCTCTGTTTTACAAAATGTTCAGTAATGTGGTTATACAATAAGTAAATTTATTTTAAAACTTCATTCCCTCTCTTGTTCCATGGATTTCCAAGGATTTTCTTTTACAGTAAATTAAGAAGTTAAAGACAGTAGGCCAGGCGTGGTGGCTCACACCTGTAATCCCAGCTCTTTGGGCAGATCACCTCAGGTCAGGAGTTCAAGACCAGCCTGGCCAGCATGGCGAAACCCCATCTCTACTAAAAATACAAAAATTAGCTGAACATCGTGGTGCACACCTGTAATCCCAGCTACTTGGGAGGCTTAGGCAGGAGAATGGCTTGAACCCAGGAGGCGGAGGTTGCAGTGAGCTGAGATCACACCACTGCACTCTAGCCAGAGTGACAGAGCAAGACTCCATGTTGAAAGAAAGAAAGAAAGAAAGAAAGGAAGGAAGGAAGGAAGGAAGGAAGGAAGGAAAGAAAGAAAGAATCTCCCAAGTTTTCCAAATCCGCTTATCCAGTACTTTTTTTTTTTTTTTTTTTTTTGAGACCAAATCTTGTTCTGTCACCCAGGCTGGAGTGCAATGATGCAATCTCGGCTCACTGCAACCTCCGCCACCCGGGTTCAAGTGATTCTCCTGCCTCAGCCTCAGGCACATGCCACCACGCCCAGCTAAATTTTGTGTTTTAGTACAGACAGGGTTTCACCGTGTTGCCCAGGCTGGTCATGAATTCCTGATCTCAGGCAATCTGCCTGCCTCAGCCTCCCAAAGTGCTAGGATTACAGGCATGAGTCACTGTGCCTGGCCTCATCCAGTAGTTTTAAAGCACGTACTATGTTGCTAGACCAAGGCCAGGCACCGTAAGGGGCTGTAGAAGCAGGACAGAACCCACCCCTCTCTACTGGAGCTGAGGAGACAACAGACACAAAGCAAGCCCTTGGAGAAGCATCTGAAACAATACGACATTGAATGTCCACATGCAACTCCGGAGTGCCAAACTGCATGGCTCAGGCAACAGAGAATGGTATTTCTCACCAGCAACCTGCAATTCTTCAGCAAATAGGCCAGGCCAAGAGGTTCAAGTGGTTTATGAAAAATTATCTATTTACAAGATGCATCAACTCAGACTATGACTTCTTAGTGAAGTGTTTTTTTCCAACACCTCTTCCAAGCTCTCCACGTTGCATTGTACTAATCAGCAGTGATTTTGGAGTCTTTAAATGTTAGACTGTATAATGAAAAAGGGCAAGGAAGTGTTTTTAAATACCAATGAATTCCAGCATCTTGGGTTGCCAGAAGTCTGGTCTCTACCTCCAGTTTCCCACCCAAGCGTTTGGGATTTGCACATGTTGGTAGGAAGCTGATGAATGGAGGTTGGGCCCTCCTGTCCTTCCTCTTGCAGTCCCAAGGAGTCCAGCCTGTTGGGAAAGCGGCTCACTGTGGTGAGGGGTCGCCTGGCTGTGATCCCTTCACACCACCTCCCTTAGGTACCACATGGCTCTCTCACCAGCAACCCTGCCCTTCTCTGGCCTGGGCTCCAATGTCTCAATTCTACAGGAAAAGACTCATCCTGGAAGGTCTTGCAGAACACTTAAAAACAGTTATCAGATCAGATGAAGAATGGTATGAGAAACAAAAATTGTTATTCTGGGGACAAACTGGAAGCATAGTCATTGTCTGTGTAGCTCTGAAGTGGCAAGGTGGAGAATATTGCTACCATCAGTTTAAACGGTGGTCATTGTCCAGGTATTGCAGGATTACCTTAATCTTCATGGCACCCTTAGGGAGACACTGTTGTTAAACCCTTTTCTCCCAGCAGGAAACAGAGCCCTGGAGAGTGTCGCCCACTCGCCCAAAGCTGTTCCTTTCCTTCATAAGGAATTAGTGCTTGAGCTCAGGGTGCCTGCCCACCAGCCTCTGCCTTCATCACCAGGATGTCCTGCTGCTGGGCGCCTACAGACACTTTCCATGTGGGCCCAGCAGGCTAATGAACGCCAGCTCAACACAATGGGTCTTGTGAGGTAGAACCCATGGCCAAATGGTCATCTTAGGAAACAAGGGAGTCGACACAGTCATTCTTCCAGCTGACAGCTGTCAGATATTCCTGGGACACTCACAGAAGGATGGCAGACTGTGCTAGGGTGGGTGGAAAGCTAGGGAAAAAATACTAAAGAAATGGCGCCCACCCTCAAGGAGCTGGGCCTCAGGAAAAGAGGCCAAACATGGAACCTGAAGACATCTAGGGAACTTGGCAAGGATATTGATGGACAGGTGCTGCAGGAGGAAGACCAGGGGCTGCTGGTTGTGTCTGGCCATCAGAACTCCAGGGTCCTTTTCCACAGACCCCCACCTGGAAACCTCATTCTCCAGGGGTGGGCCGTGGGACTATGGATCTAAAGCTTCACAAACTCATCCAAGTGCAGCTAGTTGGTGAGCCTCTTTGCACTGCTAAGCTTGTAATGATGGTGTCCCCTGCCAAATTCATGCTGCAACTTAATCTCCAATGCAACAATATTGGGAAGTATGGCCATTGGGAGGTGATTGAGTCACAAGGGCTCCACCATAATGAGTAGGATTAGTTGCTCTTAGAAAGAAACCTGACAGAGGCAATGTACCCCTTTTTGCCCTTCTGCCATCTGAGGACATAGCATTTCTCACCTCAAAAAAATGCAGCATGGCAACTGGTTTCCAAGAGTCCAGGGCAGAAGAGACAAGTCTTCTCATGGCCCCAGAACATCACTTCCACTGCATTCTCAAGGTCAAGTAAGTCCCTAAGGCCAGCCAAATTCAAGGATGGGGGAATTAGACTCTCTATCTCAGTAGAGGTAGACAAGTGTTTGCAGCTATTTTTATTCTATCGATGTCCCCTAAAGGGTGACATTGGGATGCAGTTGTCAGACAGGTAAAACATGAGGACAGGTAAAACATAAGATACAGAGAGTCTTCCACATGCTTCTATGTCCACAATCTCACTCATCTTGTTACTTAGTCCCTCTGAGACTTGGTTTCTCCATTTGTAAAATCAGAACAATAGCCCACCACTAGAATGGCCCAGAGAGGATTCAGTGGATCATGTACACCCAGCTCCACTGGACAGCCAAGTTTCCCTTGCTCCCTCTGCATGCCAATCAGGCCTGAAGACACTGAGGATGCCATGATTTTGCACAAAGCCACACTGCAGTCCAGGCAGAGCTGAGGCTGGACTGTGGGGGACTCTGGGTCCTCAGCCTGTGGTATGCTCTACAGTGTAACAGGACATGAATTAGCTGTTTTATGAGAAACTCAATTTCCTTATTATGGGGCAAACAGCCACTGTTCTATTCTAACTAACTAGACTGATTCAATTAACAGTGCTAAATACAGTTCCTACTTGAAAATAACTTCAGTTTACTGCTTCCACAAACCTCATTACATTTGATTAAACAAAATACATAGTAATAGAGGAGAGATGTTGCAAACTTTTGGCCATGGCCCATTGACTCAGGGGCCCGCAGCATTCAGCAGGAAGGAGGAATTATGAGTCTCGGCCTTGCAGTTGGAAGCTCAGCTCTGCCTCCCAACAGCTCTGGGACTCAACTTAAACTTCCAAATCCCAAAAAAGAAGACAGTAAAAGCACCCACTTCTAAGGGTTGTCAAGAAGAAGAATGAGAAACACATTGTTAGTGACTGAATTTTGCCCTACTTCCAAAATTAATATGTTGAAGCTCTGGCCCCCGGTGTGATTGTATTTGGAGATAAAGCCAATAAGAAAGTAATAAAGGCTAAGGAAGGTCATAAATGTGGGACCTTAATCTGATAGGATTGGTGGTCTTCCAAGAAAAGAAAGAGACAGCAGAAAGCCTGCTCACTCTCTCTCTCTCTGTCTGTCTCTTTCTCCCTCCAGAACCACATAGAGGAAGGACCCGGTAACACAGCAGAAAGGTGTCAGTCTACATGCCAATAAGAGAGGCCTCACCAGAAATATAATTTGCTGGCATCTTAATCTCATACTGCTAGCCTCCAGAACTGTGAAAAAATAACTACCTGTTGTTTAAGCTACCTGGTGGTATTTTATTACAGCAGCCTGAGCTGACTGATATACACCTCAAGTGAGAGTTTTCATGGGCTTCTAGACTGGAAGCTTGCTGAACGCAGGGATGGGACTATATGATATGCAATTTTGTTTCTCCTTGCCTGGCTGGGGCCCAGCATATGTTTAGTGTCAGTGAATTAACCAACAATCAAAGAAGGGTGTCAGCTGGAATTCTATTGGGCAAGCATGACAATATGGCTTCATTTGGTTGATTCCGTTATGTTCAATTAAATACTTTTCGAAGTCTTCTTGCTCTACCAAGAGCTAAGGATAAATAACAGTGTAGTATCTGTCCTCAAAAAGAGAAAGATGAAAAACACCCATTTATCAGAAAACAAGATAAGGGATGCTACGAGAACTTTCAAAGTGCTCCAGGAATTCCAAGGAGGAAACAATAAAGAGTTCCTTAAGAATGGGGAAGCCAAGTTTAAAACCATTCTGATTAAGCCTAAAAAAAAAAAAAAAAAAAAAGGGGTCACTAAAATGAACCAATGTTTGTAAGAATGCCAGATAAAGTCTGGCAATCAGCTCAGTTTCGCAATTAATTAACAAGGATTGGGCCTGCTGCAGACACAAAAGAAATACAGCCAGACTTTGCTCTGAGTTTATTTGTATTGTTGAAATAGGAAAGAACTGTAGAGGAAGACAATTCCCAAATGGGAAATAAGGAGGTGAGATTCCACTGTCAACCCAGGTGGTCAGCACATAAACACATGGGGACCACAACAGATTTTGCTCAGCTCTAGGAAAGGGGCCCAGGGTGTCCTTTCAGTTCATTGTCCACATTTCACGTGAAGGTGTAGAGGCTAAAGCACAGAACAGGTGAGCAGGGAGCATTACAAAAGCATGGTGGGCAGTGGGGCAGTGACTCACCTCTCCCATCTCACTGCCCACGTGCTAGGAGCTGGGAATGGATGAGAAGGTCCAGAGACTACCCTTGAAAAGAATCAGGGACTAGAAGTAACACACATCTGAATCCTCCCTCTTGTCTCCTACAGGACTTTATTCTCCTGCTTCTTGCCTTTGATCAGTTATCTGATCGATCAGCTCATGACTCTGCCTTCTGTGAATGGTGCTACCCAAATCACCCCTTCCCCAAACCTGCATCATCTCAGATTTCCTGCGTCCCTCATCACCTACATTCACTCACTGGCCACGTCCTCTTCTGTCTGTTTCATGGCCTACATCTCTCCTTTCTGCCTGTTTCATTTGCCACCCCTCTCATCTGGGCCGCCATCATCCCACACCAGGACCACTCCAGCAAAACACTCCTACCTGGTCTCCGGAGTCCCTGGTTGACCCTCGTATTTATCTTGTGTTACCATAACAACATACTACACACTGGATGGCTTTACAGAAATTTATGTCACAGTTCTGGAAGCTAGAAGTCAGAGGTCAAGCCGTGAGCAGGGTTGGCCTGTAGGTGGTGCCTTCTGGCTGTGACCTCACACAGGGGCTCCTCAGTCAGTGTGAGGCCCTATCCTAAGTGCCGCTGCTTCTAAAGTTACCAGTCATACCGGCTCATGGCCCACTCTAACAAACTCATTTTAACTTTACTAGTTTGTTTTTTTGTTTGTTTGTTTGTTTGAGAATCTTGCTCTGTCACCCAGGCTGGAGTGCAGTGGCACCATCTTGGCTCACTGCAAGTTCTGCCTCCTGGGTTCATGCCATTCTCCTGCCTCAGCCTCCCAGGTAGCTGGGACTACAGGCGCCCGCCACCACGCCCAGCTAATTTTTTGTATTTGTAGTAGAGATGGGTTTTCACCTTGTTAGCCAGGATGGTCTCGATCTCCTGACCTCATGATCCACCTGTCTCAGCCTCCCAAAACTTAATTGGTTTTTTAAAGATTCCATTCCAAACACACTCACATTCTGACACACTGGGGGTTAAGGGCGTCAACATACACATTGGGTGGGAAAGACACAATTCAGCCACAGCAACTCCTCATTACCAACCCCCAATGGAACAACAGATCTCAGATGCCCCACCGACCATGCCCCTGTCCAGACCAAATTGCTTCACTTCAGCCCCAGAAACTATACAATAAAATCCAAAATTCCCCAGCAGGGGCTGTGATGGCATGTTGGGTGTCTCTCAAACCTCATAATATCTACCTTCAGCCTTTTGGAACTGTGGGCGGGTTCCCAAACCACTCCAAATCACCTCTCTCCTCCCTGCCATTATGGTTCTCCTTATCTTATCAGGTCAATTCCTAAGCACTTCTTCCAGGAAGTATTTCCTTATTTTTTTTTAAGACACAGTCTCGCTCTGACACCCAGACTGGAATGCAATGTCGTGATCTCATCTCACTGCTACCTCCGCCTCCCTGTTTCAAGTGATTCTCTTGCCTCAGCCACCTGAGTAGCTGGGATTACAGGCATGCACCACCACACCCAGCTGATTTTTGTATTTTTAGTAGAGACGGGGTTTCGCCGTGTTGCCCAGGTTGGTCTCAAACTCCTGGTCTTAAGAGATTCGCCTACCTCAGCCTCCCAAAGTCCTGAGACCATAGGTGTGAGCCACTGTGCTCGGCCAGGACGTATTCTTTATCCCACCCCACCTTCCAAGATGTCTGGGTGGATCCCCCATAACTCTCATCTTTCCCACTCTCAAGGCTTGGGTTATAACTGATTGTCATATTCTACTGACCCAAATGCTTTTTTCACTTGTCTTTCAATATAGGGACTGTGCCTGGTCCCATGGGGCAACAGTATTTGGTATTCAGTATATGCTTAAAACATAAATGAATGGCATATCCATCTCTCCTAATGAGAGATTGTGGACTTCTTGAGGAAAAGGGGAGCTCTCATTCATCTCTGTGTCCCCCGCTCCTTTCCAGAACCTAGCACAGGGCTCATCACTAAGCAGGTGCCTTCCTGACCTGCGGGTGAGGTCGACTTCGACAAAATGAAGGCAGGAGAGTGCAGGGGAGCCCTGTTGGGGAAGCTGGAGATCTATCCCCTGTATGTCTGATAAGTTCTGTTGTTTAACCAATTTCACATTATTCTTCATCATTTCCTTTCCCTAGCGAAACACTGAATTTGCCTCAATTGTTATAAAAACAAACCTTCATTGTAAAGGAAAACAAATGCTTTAGAGGAAAGAGCATTGATTTGAAGTCAAAATAGTCGGGGTGCCACTCCAGGAATCCACTTACCAACTACGTAACTTTGAACGTAAGACCCTTAACCTCCCATCTTCTGGTGCATGAAGACACATGGTAGGTGCTGAGTAAATGCTAGTTCCCTTTTCCTTGCCCCACTGCTACACTTTGAACTCTACCCTCATTTCCGTCATCAGTAGGCTTCAGATATATATATTTTTTTTTAGCATGGAATGTTTATTAGAAAACATTCTTGGGTAAGGGGGAGACGAAACAGTGGGTTTATAAAAGAAGACTCAAGGTGCCATTCACAGGGGTGATCTGAATTTGTCTAGAATTGATTGCCATTTTCACCTAAAAATTACCTGGGAAATTCAGGTAGTAGGAGTTCCCAAAAAAAGATTCTAGCTGTCAGTGACAACTGGCAGCATGTTTGTACCTCTTTCAGATTCTGATGAAAAGTTCCCAATCTCACTGCTTAGCATAAAAATATTAGCACCTGTACATGAGGCAGTGTGGATGACAGAGACGGAGCTCTCTCTAGATCTGATGGAGGTGTGGTATAGAAATACTCTTTCTGTTTTCCAAAATATTTATCACTTCCCTGCACACAATAAAAACTGACTGATTTTCATTCACAACCCAAACAGAAGGCTCTCTCTTTACCGGCTCCTGGACTCAGACGCAAGCAGACTTGTTGTGAGGAATACAGCAAACCAGGCTTCTGTTAAAACTCATGCGTAATCAAAACAAATTGAATATCCACCCTTATTCCCATAGGGAGTAGCATTATAATGATTAATGCTTGACAATTATATTTAATTAAAGCTTATTTACTTTATAAGTACTTTCCAAGTATTTTTCCTATGGTATTCCAAGCATTAACATTCCAAGATAATCTAACATATCACAGGTGAAGACAAGGGTTACAATAACAAGAAGAAATGCACATTGGCATCAGGCACAGCCCGGAAACATTTTTTATAATGAAGAATATTTGTAGCGTGCAAATTTAAAAAGAATTTGATTCTTGAGGTCTGTAGCATTGCCTCTCCCTCTCTGTCTCTCTCTCTTTTTTCCCTCTCTCTTTCCAAACATGCATCACTGACACAAAAACATATCCCCTCAAAGATGTATCTACAATTTTGTTTCCTCTATTTTTGTTTTAAAAGCCCTCGCCTGCTCCAACCCAGCCTTAGGCTTCCAACATAATTAACCTTGAAAATTTCAGCGTCATTATGTTTCAGCCCAGAATTCTAGATAGAATCAGTACATATACCTCCCTCACAAGTTTTAGACAAGAAATTTCAATATTATTTTCAGGTCCTGGTATACGTGATGATGAAAGTTATATTGTGAAATTCAATTCTGGAAAATGTACCTCAGATCTTTAATATTTTTCCCCAAATTACAACCAACTGGATCTAATCTTACAGCACCAATTAAATATTTTATTTTATTTTTTATTTATTTATTTATTTTTTGAGATGCAGTCTTGCTTCTTTGCACAGGCTGGAGTGCAGTGGTGCGGTCTCGGCTCACTGCAACCTCTGCCTCCTGGGTTCAAGCAGTTCTCCTGCCTCAGCCTCCCTAATAGCTGGGATTACAGGCATGTGCCACCACACCCAGCTAATTTTTGTATTTTTAGTAGAGACCGGGTTTCACCATGTTGGCCAGGCTGGTCTCGAACTCCTGACCTCAAGTGATCCACCCACCTCAACCTCCCAAAGTGTTGGGATTACAGGCGTGAGCCACCGTGCCCAGCCCCAATTAGCTATCTTTAACACAACTGAAATTGTCATTCTTTTGAATTAAATTTGATTTAATTTGTACAATTTCTGTGCAAGGCATGACAAACCATTTATTCAGTTTAAAAAGAAGTTATTAATAGAAACTAGACTTTGGAAAATGCTCATATTTAAACTTTTTAATTTTTCTAATTAGTTATTTAAAAAAACTATAAGGAAATGGAAAATAATCATTCATTCTGGTTTACTACAGAAAGCATGAAATACTTCACACTCTGCTTCTAGACTCATACCTTAAATAAACAGCAATGTTCTCGTGCTTCGAAAGAAAACAAATTTTATGCTTGCCTGATGAGGACGGAAACCCCATGTCTTTCATGAGGAAGGCTCAGCACAGATTCCTAAGGGTGATACTGAGGTGACCCATGGAGATGCTGGGTGCCTGTGACCCTGAGGAGTGCCAGGTGTCCTGCGAACAATTTCACAGGCATTCTTGACAATACTGGAAGTTCCCACTTTCCCAACAATATCTCTGAAGGTCCTCATTCCTGATGAACTTACCAAGTTCAAAACTCACACGACATGCGTAATCCTGAAAAAGGTGGCAGGCATGTCATTTGTCCAGACTAAGAAGGAAGTGCAATGTAGCTGTGACATCCATACAATGTACAATTCTCTTGACAGGACAAAGTTGAAACCCTCTGCTTCATCTGTATTCTGATTGGCATGATTTCAAATTACGACACGGTGAACCTTCATATTTTATGTGGAACCACCTATGTTCTCATAATGCACATGGACATGCATCTCTTGGACCCACTCTAAAATCAGCCCCGTTTTACAGATGAGGAGAGTCCTAAACAAGTTGAGTCCTTCAGGCCCTGTGGTTACTCAGGTCTTGTGCAATTCCAAACCCTAGCACCTCGTTATATGCCTGGCTGCCTCCTTAGGAGAAATTAGAGATTGCTGAGTACATGTAATATACCCACGGTCAAGTCTGAGCTGCCGTTCCCATGCAATAGGGGTAAACTCAGATAAGTTTCAGGACTGTCACCGCGTGGGCTGAAAGACCCATACGGAGGATGCTGTCGACTGTCATTGTGAACCACATGTAGCCCATCAGAGGAGCTCTCTCTGCAGCTGTTGGTGACATTTGGCTTTCGAATCTAAGTTGGTAGCTTGAAATTAATTGAATTTATTTGATTTGGTTTTTAATTCATAAAACTATATTGCGCTCTGCTCTAAATGAGCTTATATTCCAAATGTGGTGTATTGCTTTTCTTTCTAACCATGATGATGAAAGTGTATTTTATTAATATAACAACAAGGTGCTCTATTGCTTTCTAACTATTTATCCTACATGTGTACATAAGTGTTAAAGGAGCTGGAGAGGCATTAAAATCAATCTTAATGCTTTTAAAACCAAAGGTGACATCCATTTAGGCTGTTTTCTAATAAATTCTGATTTTTTTTTCATTTGAGGAAACATATATAATTGCTAAGTTTATGCAATTTACAAGGTATTTTTAGCCTCAGAATAATAAACCTCTCTTAAATCGATGGTCTTTGTACTCGTAACAAAGAGTTAATAACATAAGGCAAGTGAAAAATAAGTGTAGTTATTAAACGCCTTATTGATAAGTTGAGACCAAGAGTTAGACCAACAGAGAAACTGTGAAGGAAGGGAATGCTGATGAAGTTAAAATAGAAACAAATATATACTGCCACTTTGCAGGATTAAGTGCACTGTCTAAAAGAAAAATTTAAGAAAATAATTTAAATACATGGTATAATAAGATCCTTTTAAGAGACAGCTGTTCAGAACCAAATTTAGATTCATGCTCTTTTATCCATTCTATGAATAACAACCAGCTTTTGTTATTTTCTTACATGAAACCATTTTTTAAATAAATTTCAAGTGTTATAAATCACTCAGAATGTACGTACCCCTAATTCATGCAGTTTTATTGCCACTAAGGAAATAATCATTCTTTCTCACTTTGTATCTGTCTTTTTCTCCCAGTGCACTTCTTTATTGCGGGAGCCCGAATAGTTCAAAGATTTTTAAAATTTTCATGATTAGGAACCCACTTTTTCAAATCAAAATGTTTTAACATTTTTAAAGGGGGAGAAATTTAACACTCTTGGTAAATAGTCTTCACAAAGCCTCTAACAAGTAAATTGATAGACATGTAAACATTGGTATATTTCAAATGACTCTTTATATGAATTTATGAAGCTTTAAAGGGCTTCATTTTGCAAAAAGCAACTTTGCAGGCCATTAGTCCATAATATAGACTAGCCTCTTTGGAGTATTTAAAGAAAAAGTGTGAAACAGCCAGGATGTTGAGACTTAGAATGGAATTGCCAACTGCACACGGGTTCATTTCCACCCAGTGTCTTGCTCAGGCATTTAGCAATGTGTTTTCCTAATGCAGGAATTGCACCTGACACACAAACATACACTATGGTACAAGCGTATTACAATGCATTTTCTTTATTATGCACATTGTGAACATACCCAAAGAAAAGTACACAACTACAGCCAAACACAACCCTTCTGTCAAATCAACAACATGAAGTCCTCACTGTTATTAATGTATCAGAGCCATAATGACAAACTGTGACTGCACGGTTGAACTAATGTTTTTCACTCATAGACAGCTTAACCAGTCCATTGGTATATTAGTAAGGCCTGCTTACTAATGAATCTTGGAGCAATTATTTGTATGTTTAAGGATTTGAAAGAAGGGTCAAGGAGTAGAAAAGCCGCTGTCCCACTTTTTTTGTTCAGGGGGTTCCTGGGCTTCAGACTTTCAGTATTAAAACTGAGAAAGCCCTAAGCAATCAGGGATAAGTTGGAAGAAAGTTGGAAATTCATTTTGGTTTGGGCAAGACACACAGAGAAAATGGACTGGGGAAAAAAATAATAATAAAAATGGACTGGGAAAAAAAATTACAAGCCTAAAAAAAGAAAGATTTGAATTTGTTACGTAACAAAGATGCTTTCACTAATTAAAGGAAGTTTACCTTTAACAGAGGCTTTTAGTCTCAAAAAATGGAAAAGTCCTCAGCATCCCAGGGGAATGCCAACTTCAAACGATTCTTAAGTTTTAATAATCACCTCGTGTGAAAATTGGCTGTGTTTAATGTTACTTTCTGAAAAGAATGAGTTGGTTTCCAAACAAATACAATTTCGGTACTTGTTTTCTGATACCGATTTTGGGTGTGTGAAATGGAAAGTTAAAAACATTTTACTTTGGCTAACAGATTTTAAAATGATAAAAATAGCAATTGTACGAACTCCCAAACTGAAAGAGCAGATTAATTTCATAAGAGATTAGAGTAAAAAAAGTTTTAAATTAAATTAAATTTCTACCTTAAATCAGTGAGTGATTAAGACAAAGATGCCAATGAAATCTGATGAAACCAATCCAAAGGCGGGCTTTTGATCTGTTACCCCCATAAAAAGAGCCCATAAAATTAATCTCCCTGGATGCTTTCCATGTTCAATCAGTACAGAATAACTTTTAAGCACTCAGGACATTTGTTATAAAGTGCATGCTCTCTAGTTGTTCATATACACCCACCCACGATTCTAAAGATCTCTTCAGCTCCACACACAGAAAACAGACAAGAGTGGAACAGTGGATGTTTTCAGGAGCCTCTGGGATTTGTGCTCATTAGAGAGAAGAGTTTCAGGCCGGGCAAGGTGGCTCACGCCTGTAGTCCCAGCACTTTGGAAGGCCTAGGTGGGCAGATCACCTGAGGTCGGGAGTTCGAGACCAGCCTGGCCAACATGGTAAAACCCCGTCTCTACTAAAAGTACAAAAACTAGCCGTCATAGTGGTGGGCACCTGTAATCCCAGCTACTCAGGAGGCTGAGGCAGGAGAATCACTTGAACCCGGGAGAGGGAGGTTGCAGTGTGCCGAGACCGCACTACTGCATTCCAGCCTGGGTGACAGAGCCAGACTCCATCTCAAAAAAAGAAAAGAAAGAAGAATTTCATCAGGGACTTAGAAAAAGGAGTCAGCAGTGAGGATTGGAAATCCCCAATCATTTATTTTTATTTATTTTTACTTTTTTGAGACTGAGTTTCGCTCTTGTTGCCCAGGCCGGAATGGAGTAGCAGGGTCTCGGCTCACTGCAACCTCCACCTCCCTGGTTCAAGAGATTCTCCTGCCTGAGCCTCCTGAGTAGCTGGGACTACAGGCGCACGCCACCTCGCCCAGCTAATTTTTGTGTTTTTAGTAGGGACAGGGTTTCGCCATGTTGGTCAGGCTGGTCTTGAACTCCTGACCTCAGGGGATATGCCACTTTGACCTCCCAAAGTGTTGGGATTACAGGCATGAGCCACCGCGCCCAGTCCCCAGTCATTTTAGTTCACCAGTATTCATACGCCCCTTCCACTCCCCTAACCAACAATAAATGATGTCAATTTGGTCTTTCCCCTTATTTATTTTTTATTTTTTCTATTTTTTAATATATTTATTTATTTATTTATTTATTTATTTATTTATTTATTGAGACAGAGTCTCGCTCTGTCGCCCAGGCTGGAGTGCAGTGGCGCGATCTCAGCTCACTGCAAGCTCCGCCTCCCGGGTTCACGCCATTCTCCTTCCTCAGCCTCTCGAGTAGCTGGGACACAGGCACCCACCACCACGCCCGGCTAATTTTTTGTATTTTTAGTAGAGACGGGGTTTCACCGTGTTAGCCAGGGTGGTCTCCATCTCCTGACCTCGTGATCCGCTTGCCTCAGCCTCCCAAAGTGCTGGGATTACAGGCGTGAGCCACCGCGCCCGGCCGCATACTACTTATTTAAAACTCAGTGCGTGTCATTCAGTCTGTATATAATATATAGATACCACCATATCAGCAGGACATCCTCTTACCTCTGTTGCAGATAACTGGAGGTTCAAGGAGGCCCCACAGTTTGCCTAAATGGAGGAGGGGAATTTATAGACCATTGATGCAGCTGTCACAGGACAGCAGGTTCAAGGGTCAGCTTTTCATCTTACAGCTGACAAGTGTCCTCTCGAGGGTCAGGAATGAAGGTTTTAACTTTGGGAAGCAAGTAGGATGGAAAACAGATACTGAATTCACACTCTGGCTCAACATCTTAGTTCTGCAACTGGCTACTTATACAGAATAGACCAGTTATTAAACTTTTCTGTGCCCCTGTGCCCTTTTCTGTAAATATAATCTCACATTCCTCAAAAAGTTAAACACAGGACCCAGAAATTCCACTCCTCTGAATAGACCCCAAAGAGCTGAAAACAGGGACCCAAGCGGACACTTGTACACCAGTGTTCATAGCAGCACAGTAGCCAAAAGATAGGCACAGTTCAAGTGTCCATCAGCTGGTGAACAGATAAAATGCGGTCTACCACGCAACGGAATATTACTCAGCCACGAGAACAAGCGGAATTCTGACATAGGCAGTGACGTGGTTGAAACTCGAAAACATTATGCTAAGTAAAATAAGCCAGACCCAAAGAACAGAGTTGTGTGGTTCCACTCACCATGAAGTACAGGCAAACTCACAGAGACAGAGAGACCAGAGGCCACCAGAGGCTGCAAGGAAAGGAGACTAGGGAGTTACTGCTTAATGAGATGTACAATTTCTGTTTGCGCTGATGAAAAATTCTGGAGATAGGTACCGTTGATAGTTACACAACATCATAAATTTACTTAATAACACCAAGTTGTACACTTAAAAATGGTTAAGATGGCAAATTGTATGTTACATGTTTTACCACAATAAAAATAGTTTTATAAAACCCACAAACACGGGAGTATCAATGCATAGAGTTCCGAGGAGAATGAAACCAGAGTTCATGTAGAAAAAAAAGAGTGACTAAGAGGAGACGCTCAACTAAAGTGATTGTCCTTTGCCTTTCTGCCCCCAGTCCATGCGGCACATGAACGGGGCTCTAGCATGATGCTGGGAGTCCACCTGGCCTCGTGGGCATGTGCAGTGCTGAGCTCTTCAGACCAGAAGCTGCAAACTCAGCCCTGTCTGCAGAGACTGTGTTGCCACCAACTCAGAAGTTCTATTTCTTCAGGGGAAGAGGAAGTCTTGGGACATCAGTTTTTGACAAAGGCAATTAACAAGTTGTAGGCAGAGGAACTTACTTTTTTCCCTAATCATGAGCTTTAAAATTCACTGCATCTAGAAAGAAACTGAATTTAAAATGCAATTATTGTGCAGTAATTAACTTTGTCCAAATGAGGCCCTTTCAGAACTCAGTTTCTTTAGGGACACATTATTGAGCCCAGTGAGGTGGTGTGTTTTCCTGGCCTTTTTTTTTTTTTTTTTTTTTTTTTTTACATTTTTCAATAAAGTATTTTTGTGGTCAAATTGGTGGATTTTTTTTTAAGTCTGATTTGATATATTTGGGCTCTTTCCAAGAACTCTGTCACGGTGTTCAGAGTTTCAGCTTTCTACTTGTGGGGGAAAGAAAAGAGTCTCATTTCTATAAATCAAATGTGTTTTTTGCCACGTGAAACAGCCTCTTGGAAATCTGCCTCCAGCCAGCCAGCTTAAGACAATGGCAGTGACAGTTAGATGTTGTCCTTGCCCTCTTTCCAAAATTGACAAATTTCACCTTAAAATTGCAAGAGCAGCTCAGTCCAGAATGGAGCATTGTGCAAACCCCTGGCTGAAATGGAAAGAGGCCTTTGACCATGGGGAAATGTGATTAAAAGGCCAGCTGCCTTTAATTCACCTGTGTGATACCAGTTGAGATTTCTTACTTTTCTTTTCTTTATTTTGTTTTTCCCCTACACATGGTCACCAGGGAGGCAAGACGTCCGTCCGGTAAGAGTAAATGCTCACTGTCCCAAACGTGCAGGGTGCAACTAGGTAGACACGTGCTGAGGGCCCAAACCTGGATCAAACCAAAGAGAAACAGCACAGCAAAAGCAGACCTTCTCTCTTTCTATTTCTCTCTGGGCAAATATTGGAAGCATGACTTATTTTTAAAAGGCTTTCTCAAATGTTTTCTTCATGCATGTTTTTCCATACATCTCTAAATAATGCAAAATTTAGAAAGAATAATGGGGCTCTGTCCTTGTAAACCACCCAGAGGGGAAATTTTGAACGTGTTGAAGGCTTGGAATTCAGGGCTAAATTTTATATGGCCAGCCTCATTTCCAACACAACATAAAGTAAGTCCAAAGGGAGAGAGACTGACCCTTTCTCCTTCTCTCACAATATCCCAGCTCTGCAAAGCCAAGGTGTTACTGGATTCTGCAGAAATTACCAGCTACTTTCACGCACTTGGCCAAGAGGAAGAAAGAAAATGAAAGAAGAGAAAGAAAGGGGAGAAGAGAGAGAGAGAGTGAGAACCTCGGCAGATATACGTTGGCCCTGCCAATGACTCTCTGTTTAACTTGTAATCAAAACAACTCAAACCCAGTTACTGTTTGCATATCTGCCAAGTTTCTCAATTTCAGAGTCGGCAGCAGGCCCTCGGTATGACAGCCTGTCTTTCAGATTCCAGCGGAATCTGCCAAAGCCCCAGCACAGAGGCAACTGGTAAATTAAATGCCAGCGAGCACGGGCATTCCTACACCTTTCCTCTGTGCACACAAAGCAGCATCCCAGGCCCCTCATCCTGGCAGAGGCTGTGAAGACCCAGGATGCCCACATCCTAGCCTGTGCCTACACCCCCTACCCTAGGTCATTACCACCCAGTGCCTGCTGAGCATTAGTCAGTGCACGGATGGGAACAAACTACCAAGTTTTCCTTTTAAGAAGAACCTGGGGTGGAGAGTGGGGAGCACCATTCTGCCAGCAGATGAAAAAAAAAATACTCACAAATCAAATAGACTCAGAAAAACTCACTTTCAAGTGCCCAGCGATATCATGCAATCTATAGATAACGTTAGGCATTCAGATTCACCGCAAAGTGTAATTGAAAATAACATAGACATTAAATACATAGAGGCACATCTTTAAATCTTGCATCCTAAAAGCTTCTTGTGAACTAAAGATAAGGCTTCTCTTTTCCTAGGAAAGTGTAAGCTTCTAAAAGCTAGTTGATTCTGCAGGGGAGGAGTAAGCGCTTAGCTACCTTCACATTTATTGGTGCTGATTAGCATAACAGATATTAATGAATAAGCATTGTTTTGACTGCAACTTTGACTATAACCTGCTGATTTAATGACTCACACTAAGTTTAGGGAGTGTGGGCTGCAATCTTAATTATGAAAATGTGGCCGAGCTCCTGAGATTAGCAGCTAGCGTAAATATCAAAAACATATAATGAAGACGGGAGACAACTTGGTGGGCCCAGTGGACACTATAAATATGAGAATGATCCCCTAACTTCACCATTTATCAAAATCTGCTTCTACACAAACCAATGCATTTTAAAAAATCTTTTAGAGTGGTGTAATTTGCCTTCGTACCTGGACTGACACGCACGTGAAGGCTGCCAAGGAGAGAGACCAGGTCTCTTCAGCAGTCACCCGGGTCATGTGTGCAGAGGGTCTGTGAGTGGCTTTGTCATCCCTGAGAACGTTTGCAGTGTCCCTATCTGTGTGCCCCTCTGCATGTGTTTCCACGTGTGTCTGGACGACAGCCCCAAGCGTGTGGACGGAAGGCAGCACTTCACAAACAGCCAGACAGAGCACCACCTCTTTAGTGCAGCAGGTAAGAGAGGTCTGTTGGATCTGGCGCCCCTTTTATTTGCCATCATTTGGCAGGTACTGCTCTGCGCGGCTGCAGAACTGAGAAGGTGAAGCCCTTTGATGCAGCCTCTGATGGGCGTCGGGCACAGCACACCATCAAGGCAATTCTAGCCTCTAAGCCCCGTGATGCTTTCTTTTCCAAGCTTAGGAGCTTCATTTGAGAGAAAAAAACATTAAGCATAATTCACCAACCTGCAGGTTTTCTTTCCCTAACCTAGCAACATTTTCAAAAGAAAACATAATTCTAAGTGGTTCCAAGGTTTAACAGCGAGGCCAATTACCTGGTGGACATTTCTGGAGATGCAGCCACCATGGGAAAGCTGCTAAGAAATTCTAGTCGCCAAATTCTAATTAGCTGACAGGCGAATTCCTGTTAAGTTTCTGTTTTTCATTCAGAGACGCTATGAATGGGTCTGATCACTTTCTGAGAAATTGTAATTGTGCATTTGTATGTTTGGAAACAGGAGGCCTTCCAGTCCAGATTCTGGTCTTGGTATTTGGAAGGACCAGGCCTTGATTTTGAGCAGAAATAACCACGTTCTTCTGAGCTCCTGGTGCTTTGACCCCCATAGCAGCCGCAGCCCAAGGCCCGCAGCACCCGCAGCCCAAGGCCCGCAGCACCTCCTTAGAATCCCAGTTTGCTGCCAGCACCTAATTGGTATGCTAATGCCCAGAGCTGCCTCAATTTGTAATTCTTCCCTGGAAATGGTATTCAGACTTCTGCATCCCCTCTCTACTAAGAGAAGGATGCTGGGAGATTTTTTTCCCCCTTCGTCTGGTCAAACAGGTAAAATAAACTTAACTCTGGTGACAGCAGACACATATCCCCTCCCTGAGGCCTTCTTTAGTCTGAACGGAAAAGCGGAAGCATGGCCAAGTGAAAATACTGATCTTCCCATTTGCCGATGAGGAGCCGGGGCCGGGGGAGGGGCCAGGTTCCTTTTACAAACTGTTGTTCTCAATTAGCAATTTGCAGCCCTTTGTGCAAACTCAGGGCGATGCCGTTCCAACATCTTTACTTAGAACTTGGGGGGAGGCTCCCCTTTGCTTAAGATAACCCCTTTTCTTTGTATTTGAAAATAAATGTAAAGTTTACCTTGGGAACAAATGATTAATGAAGTGTTTTCAGTGTACCCCAGCTGTTCACTATAATAGAAGAATAATTTGATGTTTGGGGTTCTGAAGCCATTTGATGGCAATTGTGTGTTTTTGTTTTTTTTGTTTTTTTTTTTTTTGGAGGGGTCTGTGGGGTGGGGTGATTAAAGGGTTAATATTCAAATCAGAAATTTGCAAGGCCCGCATAATGGGAGCGCCACCCTCATAACAATAGGAATTTTTAACAATATCCAGCCTTGTTAGCAAGAGAGTTACATGCATTGAGGGCAATCAGTGTGTCTTGTCAGTTTCTTTTTATCTACCATCTCCAACCGCCGAGGAGCCGAAATGAAGCACTTTGGAATTATCAATTTCAGCCACATTTGCATAACAAAGCCCCCGAGGAAGAGGCATGATAAATGTGAAGGACCCCTCTTGGAAAAAGAACTGTCAACCGCGCCCCGAAAGATTCTCCGACCGAGCGCATTCTCCCGGACTGCAGTCAGCGAAAATAAAATGAAAGCATTAAAGAAAGTCATTCTCTCAGAGAGAAAAATCTCCCCCTCTGCACAGAGAGAACTGGATGAAATGACATTATGCATATGAAAATGTCCAGAAAGATGTTTGATTTATGTATGCATTAGATGCAAATTCCATTACGGTGCGCGCGCTGTTGTGTGATTTGGCGCTGAACACATCAGCGCCCTGATCAGATCTGATCTCATTAATTCCGACAAGGAGAGAGAGAGGGAATTGAGAAGAATTTATGGCCTGGACACTTGAAAGAAGTAAATTGTAATTCTGTTTAAAGCTGTAGCGAACCTTTTAAACACCTTTTATTATAGGAAAGAAGCACTCACTTTTATAACACTGTAAGGACTTACTTAATCTTGCACTGGGGGCTCTGGTCTTCATTTAGGGGGAAAAAAATCTATGACCTTGTTTAGGGGAAAGAAAAAAGAAGAGGAAAATGTCTGTCTTGAACCAAAATTCAGGGAAAACATCACAATAGTAGGATCAAAGGAGAAATGATGCCTCTGTGAATAATTGGGTAAACGTTTGGTTTTAAGGATCGTGTGTTTTGTTTTGTTTTGTTTTAGTGGCTTAATATTTTCAAATAAAATACCAAACAGTGAATGAATATTTTTATGGGACTGGGTAACAGATTTACATTTTAAAATGTCTTTAATTGCATTACAGATAAAAGCGCTACTAACAATATGTGACGGGAGATGCAATGGGAAAAGTTATCTTTTGAAAGCTCTACTTATTAGGACTGCTTTGAAAGCACAGTCAATTTCAGACCAATATGAATAATAATGATAATAATAATAACCCCACTGCCAAAATAGTCTTAAGGGGAAATACATTTTCATAGGGAAAATCCCAGATTGTTTCTCTCTATTAATAATGATTCTTATCTTTCTTTTGCTCCTGAACAAGACCTTAATAAGTCGTTTCCTCCTTTCAGGAGCAATAATCACCCTTCATGGGTGAGATGTCCTATATTTACTTGATAGCGAGTGTAAAGCCGAAAGTGTCTCAATATGTTATTGCATCAAGGAATCATGGTTCCTCCCCCAGCATTCATGACCCCCTGGGGTGCAGCTTTGCCTGCTAGAGTTGCGTTTCCCTGCGCGTCTTTCATCTTCGCCAGCTATGATTAACTGTCTTCCCAGGGCCGGAGGTGGGGGCAGAGACTGGATTCGGAAAACCTTAGTTACCGGATCATGTTTGATTTTAGATGGAAATGAAGATACCGAGGCGGCATTCTCCCCCAGTGCAGCCTACAGCTTCCCGGGGTAATCCACTCCAATAGAAGTCATTGTTGGGTTTAGCAAATGTTTATCCAGATTGATGCAGCAAACTTACATGTGAACGCAGATAAACAGCGACTCGGAGGGCAAAGGGTTCCAGAACCAGGTGAACCTGCTTAAATGTCACATTTTGTCAAAGGCTAATCCCCTTGTCGTTCCTCATTTCCACCCAAACCATAAAAGTATCTCATGTGTGCTGTAGATATAATTATAGATGGAACCCGCGTATTTACACTATGCATCTGTGTCCCTACTCTTCCGTGCTGTATGTTTTAAGGACACAGGCAATGAGTAGCGGCCACTGGTTTGCCCACATTCCAATGCATCACATCGGCAAATCAGGAAAATAATTGGGTTTTCCTTTGAGAAGAGAGAGAAGGGGGAAAAAATCCTTCTTCCTGTGATGTTTTAAAAATTCAAAATTTCCTCATTTATCTCCATGATAGCTCTAACCACACAGTTGAAAGGTATATTTAGACTGCAGATACTGTATTTTAGAATGTGGAATTTCAAGTCCTCTCACTTGGGGGACTTGAAAGAATTGTGCACATTTTGAATAGGCTTGTCTGCAAGTAAGAGGGAAAAGAACTTACCTTGGCATTATACTAGTGAGATTTTGTTTTTTTGCAAGGCATTTAATGTGTCTGTGTATGTGTGAAGGCATGCATTGAAATACAGAGCCAGTTTGTTCACCTCCAATTAAGTTCTCCCTCAAATATACACGGAAGGAAATGTACATATTATATTTTATAAATAATAAGGCTTGGGGGTCAGCTTTCTCATATCTTCACATGGTTGGCCAGACCCTAGTGTGTCTCTCTCTCTCTCTCTCACACACGCACACACCCCCAGTGAATGGGTAAGGCTTGGTGATTAAGGTCGTGCTGTTTGTTCATCTCTGCCCTGGCTAATGTGATTGAATTGGAACAATACCTTTGAACTCCTTGGCTCTGATCTGCATACTAATTGATCCCAAGTCCTTGACAATGACCTTAGCCGCCATCCACCCATTCCTGCAAAGGCTGCTCGGCCCTACTCAAAAGTTGCTATCAAAATCCAGCAACGACACAGAAAGTCCCTTTACAAAGAGCTTCTTTGAGCAGTGTGTTACTCCCTAGCTCCCCCTGCGAGATGCTTTCAGAAATAAAAAGTATTTGTCCAGGACTGGAAAAGAGTTTTGTGGAGGAATGCTGAAGTGTCTATGGGGTAACCGCAAGAGCAAAGGGGGAGAAATTCGGTTGTCAAAACTTACCCTCGTGGTGATAGGTAACACCTTCTCCTAAAATAAAAATCCGTGATGATAGATTCTGTGCAAGATGTTTCCCAAAATTGCCTTTGAGGTATCTGAAGCCTGCACATACATCTCACTCTTCTAAAAATCAGTGGACAGGATCAGATCCTGCCTTTATTTAAAATCTGAATATTTTGTTCATTGTGAATTTTGGTGCATTCATTTTATTTTTTTAAACATCGCATCCAGTTATCATTTTTCTTAATTACTGCCTTTTTGGCACTCCATTAAATTTTGCACCCAAGGTGCATGCCTCAATTCTCTCACCCAGATCCCAGCGCCCCCAGCATCTCTGCTGTAGTTTTATAGTCTTAGGAAAGTTCTGAGGAAAGAAATTCGAACAGTGGAAAAAGTATGTTTTTCCCAAATTTACACATATTTACCTATAAATTTAAGTGGGCACAAAAACAAGTGAAAGTATAATAATTCATGGGGATTCGCGTATCTCTTTAAGGTAAAAAGGTGCTGACATACGCACACACACAACCACACATGCAAAGAAATTAAAGACAAAGAAGCACATTGTCGGTGACTTTTAAAATTGTACTGTGCAGTAATGAATTAACCAGTAGTTAGAAGGTTTCCATTAATAAACCAAAGTTATATTCTTTGTGTGACCTTGAAAACAACAACAAAAAAAGTCTCTTCTGGGGAGAAAATGTATCCAAGGAGTTTATTAAAAGCAATGGTAGTATCAGTCCCAAAGCAAACACTTGAACAAAATAAAAACACGAAAACCTTTTCTCGGATATGAAATCATCGATTATATTGGACTGCAGCGTTTTCTTGAAATCTGCCTGAGGGATAAATTGGAGGGGGCCACCCCATTTGGCTGTGAACAGAATAGATGATGTTACTGGAATAACTAATCAATTAAAATCAGCGACCCCTTGCTCACCTACGCTGGCTTTACCTGGGCCCACCTTGCCGACAGCAAAAGAACACAGGTGCAAAACAAAAAGACCACCGATTTTCTCTGATACCACACCACCACCTGACATCCAACACTCGTCTTCCCGTGATTTAGAGGTCAAACACTGGTCCTTGTCAGCCCAGGGCAGCCATGAGTCACAAAACCACGTCCACGGGCGCACACGGCTTCCACGCTTTTTCATTTCAGTAAGAAGACACTTTTCTAAGAACACGGTGTTCTAAAAAAGAAAGAAAAAAACTGTCTGTAATTTGTCATGAATTTCAATTACCAAAAAACTTTTGATTTTTTTTCCTCTTTGAAAAAAAAAAAAAAAAAGATTGGCATACCTCCAGGTTTTAAGAATGCAGTTAACGCAGAGAATGACAGAAAGATAAAGATGTGTGTGTATGTGTGTGCGTGTTTGTGTGTGTAGGAAAAGCTCCGAACATACGCTGTTCATATAGGCCTAGCTGGGTTTTAAGCCCTGAATAAAGGTTCGTGGTGACATGGGTGAGAAAGAGCATTTTGTATTTATGTGGAGCGGATTGTTCTGACAGATTCCACAGCATTTCCCAGAGCCGACATGTCACAAATGTGACTTGTGGCATCCCAGGGCTGCACACACACACCAGGAAGCCGGTTTACACTCACCAACTCACGGCACATAAAGGGTTTTGGAGAGGAAATAAAGACTCATTTTGCAATTGGAAACTACAAGGGTTTTTTTTTTTTTTTCCTCCTTTCAGATACACAGAATACTTACCAAACGGGAGCAGAACTTTTTTTTTTTTTTTTTTTTGAAATGTGCAACTGTGTGAAACTTGTCTGGTTTCAGATTTACACAGAAATTTGGAACCATCTTGTTTTCATCCAAACAAATTCAAACTGAAGAACCTCTTAACTAAGCTGGGAGCATATTTGCACCAAGAAAACTGATGTTCCTAATTCATTAACCTACAAGCATTTGGTACCAGTGGAGCTTACTAAATGTGCACAGCCCACTGACTTGCTTTTTTGTTCTGTTTTCTTGAGGGCTGACTCTTTACTTGCACTGTCCTAGGTAGGAAGTGGAAGATAAAAAAACAAAATCAGCATGCTATCAGCCTGTTATCTGTTCTTTGGTCTTAAGGAATGATTTCAGGTTTCTGAGGTGCTTGGTATACATAGGTGAAGCTGAATACATGTTTACCGTATAAGCAAATACGTAAAATTAGAACACTTTAAGTTGTAACATGAGACAGTATATAATTAAAATGCCAAACTGAGCGGTCCAGATCATTCCAGCAGGAGTTCAGAGGTCAGAGGAAGCCGCATAGTGAGAATAATCACTCCTTCTGGCACAGCACCAAACAATTTAAAATCAGTTTTGCATCACTGACTACCTCCATCCTCTGTACGGTCCTGCATGCTGGCAATGAGCAAAAAAGATACCATCCCTGTCCTCGTGAGGTTTCCAGTCCAGCCATTGGTGGGGCGGGAGATAATATACAGCATGCCACACGGGGATACACATTACGGGAAAAAATAAATCATGAAACGAAATGTGGAGTCCTGTGGAGTCCCAGGGTGGCGTGATGTGTTAGTATTACGCACATGGAGGTTAAGAAAGCACTCGTACGGTAGGGGAGGTTTCAGTAAGGATAAAAAGCAGCAAGGGAAGAAGCCACCTGTCTCTCTGGGGGAAAAGAGATCCAAGTAGAGGGAAAAGCAAGTTCAAAGCCTGGGGCAGAGCCTGCTCGGTGTGTTCAGGAAGAGCAGGGGGGACATGTGTTTGGAGCAGAATGATCAAATCAGAGGGAGGCAGAGGTGGGGGAGATCACTCAGGAGCTCGAAGGTCATGGCAAGGACTTCGGCTTTTACACCCAGTGAGATGCAAACCAGCGGACAGCTTTGAGCACGAGAGTGACGTGATCTGAGGCTAAAGATGAAGCTCCCTCCTCAAGGCATTCGGGAAGGGTAAATGCCAAAACGCAGTCTCAACCACCAGTTTAAGAACTACATGTAAATGTGACCTGCATAGGTCGAATGGGAAGCTGTTTCAGAGACTCGAGGCTTTTTTTTTTTTTCTGTTTACAAAAGGAAGATAAAAAACTATGCAACAAAGATTAAAAAAAAAAAAAAAAAGACTGGGGTCTTCTCCAGTTTTTCATTACACTCACATGCAATACGTTCGTGTATTTTCCGATCTATGATGATGATTTTTAAAAACTACATTAATGCAGTGGAGAGAAGAAAAAAGCAAGAGATCCTTAATGTGCCCACTGTGGGCATCCCTTTATCTTCCTTCCAGCACTCCTGGAAATGGCAGGGTTGCTTCGAGGGCCTTGCAACAGGGCACATGTGGAATGAGAGGCTGGCAGTCTCCAGATCTCCAGAGCCCTTACTGCTCCTCCCTGGAACCCAGCCCATCATCAACCTAAAACCAAGTTGGCCAACAGTCCCTGGCTCTGACTCATGCCCTTCCATTGAACTGGACAGAACCTCGGTTTATTCATCTGTAAAATGGTAGTGTTAATGTACATTCTGCCTATCTCCAGATCAATGGGGCACCCAGAGGAAATAATTAATATGAAATTGCTTTGGCAGATAGAAATGTAACAGAATATTTATGTAATGATGTATAATTATATTATTAGTTTTTTTAAAACAGGCAGAAATAAGAAAACTACACATGAAAACTAAACAGCCTACATAATCTATGCTGATTATATGTGTACACACACATACATACATACACATATATATACTCACATATACACAAATAATTACAATGCAAATTTTAAAAGATATATATACAAAAAAGTTTAAAAAAACTACTTATAGTTTCACCACCCAGAGAAACCAAAATTAACTTTTCATTATATTTTCTTCCAGTTTTTATCTGTTCAGAATATAAATGTAAATATTTGCATAACTATTTTTATATATTTATGTTATTACTAATATATATGTACCTACAATATGACATGACTAGGCTATGGTATATAACATTAGCCACAGCTCTACGTCATACTATAACCATAGCCTGTAACATAGCATGCCACAGTTATGTCCTATTATAGGTACAGTGTATAATATGATGATAAATTATTTTATGTAGTTATAGAAATACATTTACATATACAAAAAATGTAGATTTACATCATTCAATATATTATTGTAAAATTAATACCAATTTTTTTGTTTAAATAGGTAAATCACATATATTGTTTAAAAGAAAAATCGGCAGTACAGAAGTGAAGTGCACCCTATCACTACCATTTTCCCTTCAAAAAGCAATAGCATTTCCCATTAATAAGTGGTAATACATTGAGCACACTGTTCTCTACATTTTTTTTTTTTTTGAGACGGAGTCGCTCTCTGTTGCCCAGGCTGGAGTGCAGTGGCGCGATCTCGGCTCACTGCAACCTCCGCCTCCTGGGCTCAAGCGATTCTCCTGCCTCAGCCTCCCGAGTAGCTGAGATTACAGACATGTGCCACCACACCCTGCTAATTTTTATATTTTTAGTAGAAACGGGGTTTCGCCATGTTGTCCAGGCTGATCTCCAACTCCTGACCTCAGGTGATCCACCCGCCTCTTCCTCCCAAAGTGCTGGGATTATAGGCGTGAGCCACCGTGCCTGGCCTGTACTTTTCTTTTTTTAATTAAAGATGCATCTTAGAGATCATTTCATGTCAGCAGATATATACATCTGCTTCTTTCTTTTAGTGGCTGCATGGCATTGCATTGTAAGAATATTTGACATTTTATTTAATCTACAAATGTAAGTTAAATCACTTCCAATTAATCACTATCCTAAACAAAGCCACAAAAATCACATTTTTGTGAATTTCTGTAAGTACCTCAAAAAGCTAAAGTGCTAAAGTGGAACTGCCAGGTTAAAGAGTATGAATCATGTCAAGTTTGACACAAACCCCCAATTCATTTTGCAAAGCGGATGCACTAACTGACCACTCACACATACCACATCTACAAAGTCCATTTTTCCATTCCCCCATTGCCATTTGCATTTTCCTTATTACAAACAAATTGAGAATCTGTTTTAAATAGTAATTTGTTTCCTTTTTGCCAATTGTCTACTAAAGTTCTTTCAGTATTTTTCCATTGCATTGTTTTGCAATATTAACAATTTGTAGAAGCTCTTTACATATGAAAGAAACTAGTCTGACATATATCACATAGGTTGCAAGACAGGAGTTACAAATTTATAGAAAGAAAAATCCATCAATCTACTTTTTGAGCTTCTGGATTTTGCATCATGCTTAAAAAGTCTTTCCTGTTAATAATTCCAATATTGCTGCTGGAGAAATCACCCTGAAGAGCCAGGAGAGCTGCATCAGGGAAGAGGACAATTTTTTTTTTTTTTTTAGACAGAGTCTCACTCTATCACCCAAGCTGGAGTGCAGTGGTGCAATCTCGGCTCATTGCAACCTCCACCTCCCGGGTTCAAGTGATTCTTGTGCCTCAGCCTCCCAAGTAGCTGGGACTACAGGTGCACACCACCACACTCAGCTAATTTTTATATTTTTAGTAGAGACAGGGTTTCACCATGTTGGCCAGGCTGGTCTCAAACTCCTGACCTCAGGTGATCTGCCTGCCTCAGCCTCCCAAAGTGCTGGGATTACTGGTGTGAGCCACTGTGCCCAGCCAAAGGACAGCACAATTTGTAAAGAAACAAGGCACCTTCAGAGAAGGGAGAGAGGACCATCGAGGCTGGCTAACAGGTTGAAGGATGACATGGGAGGAGGCTAGAATGGGAGACACATCAGGGACAGCAATCTGTAGGTTTCTCTCCTACAAATAGTTTTATTTGGGAAAGGAAGGGACTTCACCTGATGCATACTCTGAAGACATCACTGCAGTATGAGTAAGAGATTAGTGAGTGGCAAGAGAGGAAGCAAAGAGATCTGGAGCTCAGGGGACTGACGGTGGCCTCTGGGCAGGCGGTGAGAAGTGGGTGGACTCGTGCACCTGTAATGGGGACCAAAGGTGGACAACCTGCCACAAATGCAGGTGGATGGAGATCCCATTTAAGGTGGCAGGAAAAGTTGGAGGTAATGGGCAGCACAGACCACCTGCTCACTTTTGGACAGGATGATCTCTAGGGGCTGTGAGAAATGCTCACAGGGGAGGCTGGAAGGCAGTTGTCTCTATGAAGGTGTTGCTCAGAAGAGAGCCGCAGAGGTGCTCACCCCTGGAAAAGGTGCTTCATCATCCTCAGGCATAGTCTCCTCCTCTGCAAAATGAAAGAAATCACTTACAAAGGGACAATGATGTAAGCCACCCAGCCAAGGGCCTTGCACAGAGTGGGTGCCCCCAGGGTGACCAGATCTCCCCGATCTCGCTCCCCCACATCAAATACGCAAAAGCATGTGGGTTGCTCTGTGACCACAGAAACATGCACATCGTGAACTCCAAGCCCCTGCCAGGCCCTGAGGATTCAGGGGTGAGGGAGGCTCAAACCTTGCCCTTGGGGACCACTGGGTCCAATGGGGAAGGACAGTCAAACATGCGATGGGGTAATCAATGGGGTGCAATCAACCCGGAAGAGCTGGACATGCAAGCTGTAAGGCCCTGTGTGTAAAGGTGCCAGGAAAGTAGAAAAAGGCAGAACTGTGATCCACTATTGGGGGAGGGGAGGATAAACATACAGACGACAGAAAAGAGGCAATGCTGTTTTTACCTTCATCAAAATTTAACCCACAAGGTCTTATTCCACGGTTTGCGAAGCATTTTACCACCAGTGATTTCTTTTAGTCATCTGAAGGGCCTACAGAAAAGAAAAATTAGGGGTCACTATCCTGCTTTTATAGGTAGAGAAACTGAGGCACAGACAGGTGTGATGATGTACATCACCCATTCAGACCTTGTTCCAGACACCATCCCGCCACCCAGGAAAGCAATGGATATATAGAAAAAACTTAGGAAGATCTCATGGGAGCTGGAAAACCTAAAAGAGGGCACTAGAAATGGCCATGCTGAAAACCAACAAGACAACACAAAAGCAAGTTTTTCTACCAAATTGCAAAAGGGATTTAGACTCCACTGGCTTCTTTCGGCCAGGAGACATCCTCGGTTCCTGCCCATCACGGTAAATATCAGGGCAGGAGCGGTCGCACGGGCGGGACCCTCTATCACCAACGAGCTACTTAAGGCTTCTCTTATGGCCTAATAAAGTCACTCAAAGAAGAAGAAGGTACAATTAAGCAATAATGACCCTGGCAGAAGTCTTTCTGAGATGCATAATGGGATGTTAAAGGCTCAAGTCTTGACCCTCTAGTTGGCCATTATGAGGCTGGTGAAGACAGATAAACAGATCATTACAGCTCATATAAAGTTCAGAAGTTAATTTAAAACACTACTGTTCATCACGCTTTAGCCCTGCCTCTCCCACTCATAAAAACATAGCGAGGCTTGCATGAGTCTTAGAAGATATTTCTATCTTTTTCTTTTTTTTTTTTTTTAACATTTTGAGAATTTAGGTTACCATTAGGAACAGCGAAACTAAACAAGTTGAGGTTGGTTTTGTTTCCAAGTGTCCCTGACCCATTGGCTCTGCAAGAAAGGCCACTCCCTGACCCCAACCCCAAAGCCCCCACCTACTACTCATCCATCACCTTTCCCAACTTAGGCTCCTATGGGGAAATCGCTCCTTGACATAATTCCTGATTGAACCAGTGATGGCTTCCTTCTCTGTATGAGTGTGTGTGTGTGTGTGTGTGTGTGTGTTTATATGTGCTGTTTTGTTGTGTGCAATTGTGTGTGTTCACTTGTATGAGTGTGTTTTATATGTATTTATGTGTTTGTATGAATGTGCTTGTGTACGTTTGTGTGGGTTTGTGTGTCTTTGTGTGTGTGAACATATGCAAAATTGTGTATTGCGGGGAGATGGATGTTGAAAAGAGGGGATCAAATGAAGAAGAGAGGTGGGTACTGAGAAATTAAAAATCAGAGAATCCTCAAGGCTGGTCTGGGGCCTCTGCACCCCAGAAAGCAAACCAGAATGCCCAGCCACTTTTTTCCAGTAAATAATTATTGCGTGTCTGTTGCAGGCACTGGCACTACAAAATGGGCTTGTGTTCTCTTTGGAAGAAGAGAGAAAACAAAAATGCAAAAATATAAAAAAACAAGGCCATCTGAGTTTTCAGTGGGTGCAAACAGGGAAATGATACAGCATGATTTGGTTGAGAATGGTTGGATAGTTAGGACAAATTTAGATCTCCTGGTTAAGGGAGTAGTGGCATTGGAGGTGACACCCCAGTGACAAGAGAGACCCTGGCAAGTGGAGATCAGAGGTCAAAGTCCCAGGCTGGGAGCAGCACGTGGCTGTAAAATGAGCACAAGCTTGGAATGTTTATTGAGTTTTATAACTCTTCTTCTTCCTTTCACTCTTACCTTCCCCAGCCTTTAAAAATTCTTTGCTGCTGTTGTTTTTGTTAATAGTGAGCCTGATCTCTTCTGTACTACAGAGACTAAAAAATTGCCATGACCGAACGTGTTCCAGGTGGTACAGGGGAGCCAGCGACAATTCCAGAGCAGACCTAGGTCAGCACTGCAATCCAGGAAACTCGCCTCTCATACCTTTCATGGAGCATAGCCCAGTACTAGGCCTGCTGTCAGGATTCTTCAGAGACCTGTTAAATTATATTCCTGCCTTACATTGCAGAAGTTCTGGGTTCATTTCAGGCTCTTCTCTCCTGCTTGGCAGAAACTGAACGATCAGCAGTCAGACAGAGAGAGAGGAACTAAGACAAATTAAGAGAAAAATAATCGCAGGTTACAAATGAAGTCACCTTTGACTGACAGAATGGTTTACTCCCCTGAGCTAGTGCGTGGAGAGTCAACCCCGTGTCCCTCAGGAGGTGACATAGCGTTTGTGGAGGAGGCTGCCACCCCCACATCTCACTGGCTGACATGCCTCGGCAGAGACACTCCGGAGCACACCCTGCCTCACCCTTCAGAGCTCCTAGAAATACCTGGCACTGGAGCCAGCATCCCCTCAGGTGTAGGTAAACCACAGCCAATCAGGAGATGGCATGATGCTGACTCTTCTGGATGAAAGGAAGCTCTGGGCGCGGTGGTCCCAGGATCTTGCCAGGGGCTCCCAGGCTAGAGACAAAGCTCTCCTGAGAAGAAGGTGGAGTGAATAGAAACTTTAAGGGCCTCTCAGAAGAGAACAAGCTTGTTGACAACTTGAGAAACTCTGAAACTGTAGGCAAACACTGATGTTCATAGGCATGGATCCCAGGAGAGAATCTAGAGTTTTCAACAGATTCTCTGGGGAGCCTGTCATCTCTAAAATACAAAGAATGTCTGTAGACATTGTTCTCTCTGCTAATCAAGACCCACTCTCCTCAACCTCCCCTCCTAGAGACTATTCTTCTTTCAAGAGCAAGACCGCTTGTGTCTCTCCATGAAACCTTTCCTGACCATCCCATCCTTCCGTCTTTGAGTTGACCCAGCACAGAGTTCTCTCGTGTATACTACTCTGCGTGGTAATTGATTATTTTCAAAGACCATCTTCCTCCTCAGAATGTGATCCCTCAAGGACCCCCACAATATTTTATTTGCACTTCCACACCTAGGGTCCACTACACTGCCCTATGCTTACTATGTGTTCAATGAGTGTTTCTGTGAATAAATGAATTCAATCCTGCTTCAATAAAGATACCATTTGGATGTACCACCCTGGACCTGCCTGTTCTCATCCAAAGACATCAGAATAAACACTCACATGTGGCCTCCTTGACTTTGAAGAGCAGCCAATGCCCTCACTGTCTCTGGATGGGGCATCTTTGTGGCATCTCCCTGGACCACCTTAGGGCTTCTTCAGCACAAAGAACCCTTATGGAAATCAGGCAGAAGGTGTGGCATCTCCCAGGACCACCTTAGGGCTTCTTCAGCACAAAGAACCCTTATGGAAATCAGGCAGAAGGTGTGGCACATATGTTCCTTAAAAGTCAAATTCCTGCCTTCAATTGTAAATTAGAATTGGATTGTTGAGGAGGTGGAAGATGATGTCTTATAAATGAATTGCACTGGTGTTAACTGAATCCTGTCCTAGCAAAATGAACTTTCCATCATGCTTGCTGTTTGAGATGACAGGTCTGGGGGCCATGGGTCCTGTTTATCATCACCAATAAATATGCCTGCCACTGTTGTCATTCCTTTGTTCTGCTAGATGGCATTATTGGCTTAAATTCTTCACTGTTCCCTGCTTCCACGCCTGTCCCATGACCTACCTCCTCAAGGGTAGAATGGACTTGACTTTGGTCTTGGCCACCATATTTACTTTGGCTGACATTGTATGGGCAAAAGTGACAGCATGCCAGTTCTGAGCCTAGGCCCAAGAAGCTTCCTGTATTTCTGCTTGTTTCTTGGCTCTTCTGCCACTACCAAGAGAAGAACATGCATGGCCTGGAAGAGAGGACTGGGGTTGTCCCAGCCAACCCAGATCTGTGATGAGAAGCAGTGCCACCCAGCTGATTCCTAAATGAGCCACAGATGCATGAGCAGTAAATGTTTATTGTTGTAAACCATAAGATTTTGTGGTTGCTTGTTACACAGCATCGTTGTTGCAACAACTAAACTGATACATCCCTGATTTCTTAGTCCATTTGGGCTGCTACAACAAAATACTTTAGACTGCATAAGCTATAAATGGCATAAATTTATTGTTCATGGTTCTGGACACTGGAAAGTCTAAGACCAAGGCATCAGAAGATTCAGTGTCTGGTGAGGGATTGCAGTCTGCTTCAGAGACTATGCCTTCAATCTCACATGTTAGAAGAGAGGGGAGTAAGCACTGTGTCCTTACATGAGAGATAGAGGTAAGGGGCCCTCTCCAGCCTCTTTTATAAGGGCACTAATCCCATTCGTGAGAGTGGAGCCCTCATGACTTAATCATTTCCCAAATACCCCCAACTCTTAATACCATCATGCTGGATATTAGGTTCAAATATATAAATTTTGAGGGGACACTGATATGATTTGGGTCTGTGTCCCCACCCACATCTCATCTCAAATTATAATCCCCATGTTTCAGGGGAGGGACCTGGTGGGAGGTGATTGGATCACAGGGGGGGTTTCCCCCGTGCTGTTCTCATGATAGTGAGTGTGTCCTCACAAGATCTGATGGTTTTAAAGTGTTTGGCAGTCCTCCCCGACCTCTCTCTCTCTCTCCTGCTGCCATGTAAGATGTGCCTTGCTTCCCCTTCATCTTCCACCATGATTGTAAGTTTCCTGAGGCCTCCCCAGCTATGTGGAACTGTGAGTCAATTAAACCTCTTTCCTTATAAATTACCCAGTCTCAGGTTGTTCCTTATAGCAGTGTGAAAACAGACTGGTACAGACACCAACATTCAGACCATAGTATCTCAATTTCTTTTTTATTGCTACGCAACAAATTGCCACAAATTTACCAGCTTAAAACAATACAAATTAATTAATTACTCACAGTCTCCCTCAGTGAGCAGTCTGCTATCAGCGTGATGGGTCCTTTTCTTGGTCTTGCCAAGCTAAAATCAAGGTGCAGTTGTTAGGCAGAACTGTGATCTCATCTAAGGCTCAGATTTCTCTTCCAAACTCATTGGTTGTTGACAGAATTCAGTTCCTTGTGGTTATGGGGTTCTGCTCATGTCCTTGTCCCCTGCTCTCATCCATAGATCCATCACAAAATGGCAAGAAGATTCCTCCAGGGCAGCAGGAGAATCTCTGTTTTTAAAAACTCACAGGATCATGTAAGGTGTACTTAGGACCATCTCCCTTTTGACTGACCTTAAGTCAACTGATTGAGAACGTTAATTACGCCTGTAAAATTCCTTCATCTAGCAGTGTAACCTCCTCAGTGAAGCAGCATTCATTGTATTCACAGGCTCTGTCCCATTCAAGAGGAAGGAAGTTTATAGGGTGTGTGTGTATGCCAGGAGGACAGGAATCTTGAGATACATCTTAGAATTCTGCCTTTCATAATCCTCAATATCTAAAGATAGGCAGAACCATGCTTTCACCTAGCCAACTGTTGTTTGTGAGAGTTTTATTTTGGTGGTCAAAGGGTACTTCCATCTTCATATGTGAATAAATTTTGTTGTTGGTTTTTTTTTCCTTCATCTTCTCCCATGGGAGTTTGACCACATGAATTTCTAGGCTGTGGGAATACCCAGCCTGCCCCCAGAGACCAAACTCCAGCCCCAATAGATCTTTGCAGGAGTTCAGGGAAAAAGCTCAACAGGCAGAGAGAATATGGAACACCTGAGAAAAAGGTGTCAGAAAAATGTGGGTCCTGGAGCTCAGTGAGCCACATCCACAAGGCCCCTGCATTAGAATGCCCTGGGTTTGGTCAGTCCCAGACCTGATAGCATGTCCACTACACTTGGTGACATCAAAGTGAGTGGATGCAGAATATATCTGATTTTGGAGTCGGAGATAATCACATCTCCTAGGTTTACAACGTTCAAATTACAACCAATTACATTAGACATACACACACACACACATACACTCACACAAAGGATGAGTTCCTAGCATTTCTATAGTGAGCATTGATTTGTGTGTGTGTGCTCTGGAGTTGGGCATCCCTGGTTTCATCTTGTCTCCACGACTTATTGACCTTGGGAAAGTCATCTAACTTCTCTGCACTTCAGTTTCCTTACCCATAAAAATAACAAAAGTAATAGTAGAAATAATAATAACAACCATAACAATGCCTGCTATATACATAGAGTTGTAATGATTAAATGAAATAATAGATGCAGTAAGACTGGAGCAATCTTTGGCTTGTACAGAGACCTTGATCAATGGCAAAGTCAGATTTCTATCATTCACTCCTTCCTTCCTTCCTTTCTTCCTTCCTTTCTTCCTTCCTCTCTCTCTCTTTCTTTCTCTCTCGCTCTTTCTTTCTTTCTTTCTTTCTTTCTTTCTTTCTTTCTTTCTTCCTTTCTTTCCTCTTGTGTTGATCACAGTGTCACACCATGCTAGACACACTGGGAAAATGTAAGTAAACTTTGACATAATTCATAATCTCAGAGACATGAAGTTCAGTGGAAGAGACAGAATAAAAGAACCACTTCAATGTAATGCATTACATTTTATTTATTTCCCTAAAGAGAAAGAGGAAAAAACTTAGAAGCTTAGAAAAATTCTAGGAAGGTAGATGAACAAGGATAAAAATTCAGGATGGAAGGGAAGACAACACAAAGAGAAAGGAGTGAAGAGAGCCCATTAATTCTATATTTGCATCTCATGAAACGCTGTTCTTGCTCCTGGCTCTCATTTTAAATGAAATGGTGCCATGAAGAATGTACCATAGGCTTTGGGAGCACAAGAGATAGGTCACCTCTGAGCTGGGGTCACTGAGGAGGGTGTCCCGCAGGAAACAAGGGGGATGAGCTTCCACAGCTTAAGGGCTGTTTCTGGAACCTCTTTGTTTATCATCAGCAGTACATAAACTTGAAATTTTAATGCAGGTTCAATTCAGATGCAAATGGCTCTGTCCAAGTGGTAAATGCAAAGGAAAGACCAGGGTGACAGCAGGGACATTATTCCTTCCCGCACCATTTCAGTCTTCCCCAAATCACAGCGATATAAGTTTGGGGAGTGAGCTATCACCTTCTGAGGTGAGTAATGAGGGACAATTCCCCATACGTTTTCCCTGTGGGCTGGATGGCAAATCCAATTAGTTATCTCTGAGGACAACCGTAAATATTATCAGGACATAAAATATTGTGGGCATTTGGAAAGAAAATACAGTCATCTAAATATTTATGGTTTTCAAGTGGGAACTGGAATTTTAGAGCAGCCACTTACAGCGTTACTCGATTAGTCTTTTGGTTCAGAGATGCATGGTCCAGGGTCCAGTAGGTTCAGTTTTATTCATCCGTTCCTGCATCCATTTATGAGATAAACAGGACCAGAAACCACCTCTCTATCAGGTCCTGTGTATGAGGCTGGAAATTCAAAGATAATAAGACACAGCTGCCGTGACTAAAGACTGCACAGTCTACCGTGTGGATCAGACTCGTACACTGGCAATTTTAATTTTAATTTTAACAGTGATCACTGTTAGGGTAGGTAAGCTGGGGTTCTGAGGAGGATCTGGCTTGGGCCGCCAATCTAGTAAGGTGTATCAGGGAAGGCTGCCTGGAGGAGATGCCATCTAAGACAAACATTGTGCTCATTTGTTTCTGCATCCCTGGCATTTGGCACAGACCTGGCGCCAGGCAGGTATGTTCAACATGTTATCATGTATAAGGAAAGGATTGCTTAGAGGATTTAAAGTAACTGTTTGCAATGGCTGTAAACTCAAACACCTCCTTCAAGGGCCAAACTGTTATCTTAGGTAAGTAAAAAAAAAAAAAAAACAAAAACAGGTGCAAGACACCAGGGAGGGCTGGGGACTGTGGCTGTGTGCAGACTGCCTGCTCCATATAGCAGGGCCAAGAGTTTCCATGTACAAATGCAGGCTCTGGGTTGCCACAGCCCTCAATGTATTCAGTGGACGTTCAAACTCTAGGTTTGTCTTATAAAATCTCCAAATCTGTATATGTCTGCACCCTATTCAAATATTTAAACACCCTATGAGGGCTCACCAATACATATCTGTGGTGCATTTGAGGCTCATGGGCTGCCAAATTGTGACTTCTGAATTTATTGAGTCCTAGGACCTTAACGGAAGTTTGGTTTATGTCACTGAATTCGATATTCCATAAAAGTTAAGTGCAGAGACTGGGGACAATGGGCACACAGAGGTTAATAAACACATCCCTGCTTATCCACATCTTTCTACACAGCTTCGTTGAATAAAAAAAATGAGGCCACATGCAGTGGCCTGTAATCCCAGATCTTTGGGAGACTGAGGCGGGAGGATTGCTTGAAACTAGGAGTTTGAAACCAGCCTGGGTGATATAGCAAGACCTCATCTCTACAAAAAATAAAATAAAAATTAACCAAGTATGGTGGTATGAGCCTGTGGTCCCAGCTACTTAGGAGGCTGAGGTGAGAGGACCACTTTAGCCCCAGAGGTTGAAGCTACAGTGAGCTGAGATGGCACTACTGCAGTCCAGCCTGGGTGACAGAGTGAGACCCTGTCTCAAAAAAAAAAAAAAAAAATTGATGAATGAATGAATGAGACAGATAGCAGAGCCAACGAAGGGATTTTAGGCAGAGGAAATCACATATGTGAAAATTACACAAAGGGACAAAACACGAATATTCAGGAAACTGTTATGATTATAGGTCCTACGTGGGAAAGGTGTGGGCGGCAAGTCAGAAAGGGAAAGGGACCGTGCTGTGAGCCTCGAATGCCAGGCCAGGGCCTGTGATCTTTACTCTGCAATTGCTTAGTGAGAACTCAGGCGAAACTCTCAACGGTTCTGTGACTCCATTTCCCCATCTGTGGAATGGGGACAACAGGACTTCCTACCTCCTAAGGGTGGTTGTGAAATTCCCATGAGTGGATACACTGAGAACGGGACCTGACATACACCAGGTGCTCAGTACTGCTCAGCTGTCCTCGGGATGACGTCAGTGCACCTGCCTGCCTCTGTCTCAAAGCATGCTGAGAGTGGAGCCCATGCCACACCAGCCCGTCCTCAGAATCAGAAAGTAGCCAGGCAGGTGACAACATGCCAGTGGCAGAGAATGTCTCCTAGTGGGAGATGCAGCATTATTTGTGAAGGTCTCCTTCTTCCCTCTGTGCGATTAGTGAGCAGCTGATAGAACATGAGGCTGTTCTGCTTGGTGGCACTCTTGCTGGGGCCATGAGCCGGAGGCCTAGGGAGAGAGGAGGTAGGATGATCCTCTTCCTTCTGGAGTCACACTGGGATGTTTTGATGTGTAATTTGGGGATTTGAATTCATGGATCACAGGTGTCTGCGAATCCCAAGTGCTGAGCCATGGAGAGAGGAAACGTGGCCTTCTCGGTAAACACCTACAGAGAAGCACTGGGGAGTTAACGATGCTATAGCATCCTAACAGTTCCAGGCTCTGCTCATCTGCGGGCCCCGGTAAACACACCCCATCCTCAAGCTAGTGCTAAAGGGCAGCTGTGATGATCTCATTGTCCAGAGGAGGAGACAGAGGTTCTGAACTGTTGGTGGGACTGTAAACTAGTTCAACCATTGTGGAAGTCAGTGTGGCGATTCCTCAGGGATCTAGAACTAGAATTACCATTTGACCCAGCCATCCCATTACTGGGTGTATACCCAAAGGACTATAAATCATGCTGCTATAAAGACACATACACACGTATGTTTATTGTGGCACTATTCACAATAGCAAAGACTTGGAACCAACCCAAATGTCCAACAATGATAGACTGGATTAAGAAAATGTGGCACATATACACCATGGAATACTATGCAGCCATAAAAAATGATGAGTTCATGTCCTTTGTAGGGACATGAATGAAATTGGAAATCATCATTCTCAGTAAACTATCGCAAGAACAAAAAACCAAACACTGCATATTCTCACTCATAGGTGGGAATTGAACAATGAGATCACATGGACACAGGAAGGGGAACATCACACTCTGGGGATTGTTGTGGGGTGGGGGGAGGGGAGAGGGATAGCACTGGGAGATGTAACTGATGCTAGATGACGAGTTAGTGGGTGCAGCACACCAGCATGGCACATGTATACATATGTAACTAACCTGCACAATGTGCACATGTACCCTAAAACTTAAAGTATAATAATAAAAGAAAAAAAAAAAAAGAAAGTTCAATGACATGCCTGATGCTACCCTGCAAATAGGTGGTTGAGCCTGACTCAAAGGCACTTCTCATTGCCTTTCTCACTATGGCTGAGAGGAGCAGGGACCTGGTGCCATCCCCAACAGGTCTGCCCTACAAAGGGCTTAGTTGAGGAAATGCTCCGATTTAGTTTAGAGCTGGATGGGGAAATACAGCTCCAGAGGAGACAGCAGACGCAGCCCATTCCGACACAGAGGGGTGCATCGTTGCAGGCAAAAAGCACCTTCACTTCGTGAGGCAGCTGCTTGTACTCCCTCCTCCCCATAAATAAATAAATAAATAAACCAAGAACAAGGGGGGAAAAAGTTTCTGACTTTCCATAACCTTTTCTTAGAGTTCAGGTTATTTCTTTAATGCATTTGTCTGCTTTAAAATTGTCTCCTTAGCCTCTCAAGGGAAACCAATATAATATACCATCACATTTCTCACCGGAGAAAAAAGAACACTTACTCTTAATAGGTGGCAATTTTGCCAGATGTTATTGACATGGTAAGTGCGAAATTTCCGTGATACTCAATGCAGAGTGCAGCAGATTAAAGAACAATGAGGCACAGTGCAAAATGAAGTTTCAAAAGCCGCAGTGTCAAAGTCAGGGAAGGTGTGAAAAAATTACATCTTCGCAACACTATTAAGAGCAAGTTTACTAATTACTCTATCCGGCACAAATTTCAAAGTAAATTCCCCAAGAGTAGGGAAAGTTTTGCAAGTGTTATTTTTTCCCCCTGCTTGTCAGCATTTTTTTTTTTCTTGGCAGCAGAAAGAAAGAACGGAGGGTCTGGGCTGGGTCATGGATTCCTTCCCCCTCTGGTGAAGAAGGACAGGAACTGTTGGGCCAATTTCACAAAAGCAAAGGTGGTGCCCGTTGACCGACCTCCTAGACCTCCTCTGGCTGATAGCAAAGCTTTGTCCAGTGCCAACGAAACAACAGACTAGACTTTGTGCTGGAGGCAGAACAGGCACTAAATCCACACAGCACACCTGTGAAGCAGAGTTCCTTCCCACTCACCTCCCAAAACTGATTTGGAGAGGAGGAAACTGACGCTTAATGAGGAAAACTACGTAGCTAGTAAATCTCAAACCGGGGTCTTAAAGGCAGGTCCTGTCCCCCAGATCTCATCCCCTGCTCTTTTATTTCTAATGCATCAGTGGATTTTAAATTGCTTTTAAAGCAGAGAAACCCCTTTTCCAAATGAAACCTTAAACAAATATCTGAAATATGAAACTAATAAAAGCCAAGTTATTCCACTTGGAGACAGGGCACTAAGATTGTTGGGGGTGCCAAGGTCTCCCCTGCACTGTTCTTCTCTCTTCTATGGGGGTGCTTGAGTGGACTCTACTGATGACCCACCTCTGAAAGTATGAGCATGTGTGAGTGTGTGTGCACACATGCATAGGCTCACACACATATGCACACACATACCTGTGAGGGGAAAGGGCCCATAAGATTTAATCAAAGAGGTTATAATTCTCCCCCAGATCGAAAAAAAAAAAAAACAAAAAACTCCAGTACATCAGTACATACATTATATAAGTCAACCTTGCCGTGGAAGTTCCCTGCAAACAAGTTCCACTTGTTTGTCAAATGTATTTAATTCATTTATATCCTGACCTTAATAAAAAACACAATATGGTTCTTGGGACCATATAGTCAGTACCACCTATTTTTTTAATTAAACTTTTTCTTTGGAGATCATTGGAGATTAGGATGCAGTTGTAAGCAGTAATACAAAGAGATCCAGCATGCCCTTCCCAGTGCAGTGTCCTGCGTAACTCTAACATGGTAACACATCCAGGAAATAGACGTTCATACAACCTGCTGACCATATTCAGATTTCCTCCGTTTTACTCATTTGTGTATACATGTGTGCAGCCAACTTATTTGTTTTTTAATGAAATGCTTCTCAAGCAAGCGAATACCAGTGTAAAATGACTCTCATCCCTAGGGAAAAACCAAGAAAAAAGGTGGAATGACCCATTTTGTTCTGAATGCAGCAGATCTAAAAGGAGCCTTGACCCGGAGTAAACTGACTCCAGACTTGAGCAAGTCCAAAGCCAGAGCATGTCCATGGGGGCAGCTTCAAGGCCCAGCCTGGGGGTGGCCACTGCTCAGATGGAGGCAGCCCAGAGAGCCCATGCCTTAATCATAGAGAACTCAGATCCCGGCCGGCTTCATAGAGGAGAATGATTGCCCTTGAGTGTTGCTGGGAGGCAAACAGTGAGGGAGCGCTGATGGAGTTGGCAAGAGACGGAGTATCCTGCGTTTATCAAGCTATCAAGCTGTGGCTCTACAACTGTTTTGTTTTTTGTTGTTTTTGTTTTTGTTTCTTTCTGTGATTCCAGAGTCTTCACTCAATCATGTGACAAGAACAGAAATGCAAGTTATTTTTGGTGCTGCAGCCTTCTGGGGAAATTCTTCAGGTGACATCTCTGGACGAAAATCCCTCCAGCTCAGTCTGGTCCTATTCCCCTAAGCCACTCTCAGCCTTTCCAACACACAGACCTATGGACCTCCTGCCACAGAATCTACTCACTGCTGGTGGGACATTAGATCATTGGGTCCAACACCTTCATTTCACAGGTGGGGAAACTGAGGTCCAAGAACAGATGGGAAAGTAAACTGATACCACGTGAATGATGCTCAAAGATGGGCAAGGTCTCTGTCTAGAGGCTCAGAGACCTGCATGTGGGGAACAGAAATTCAGATCTTTAGATAAAATTTTGTGTTTATATTTCAAAAAGGGCTCTTGACCCAGCAAAGGTTAAAAAAAAGTAGTTATGTGATTTAACAATACCATATCTAGGGACCTGAAGACAGCTCCAACTTATTAGTAGCAAGCTCACCTCCATAGGAAGCTTTCCCTCACCCCAAAAAATTCAGACACAGGCAGCAGCCAAACCCAAGTCAGGTCTCTTCTGTCACCCAGGCTAGTATCCAGTGGTGCAGTCATGGCTCGCTGCAGCCTTGAACTCTGAGCTCAAGCAATCCTCCTGCCTCAGCCTCCTGAGTAGCTAGGACTACAGGTATGAGCCATCATGCTTAGTTAATTTTTACATTTTTTGTATAATTTTGTATTTTTGGTAGGACAAGATCATTCTGTGTTATCCAGGCTGGTCTCTAACTCCTGGTCTCAAGCAATCCTCCTGCCTCAGCCTCCCAAAATGCTAAGATTACAGGTGTGAGCCACGGGACCCATATAATTTTATTTTATATCACTGGATGTAATCAGAACTCCCCTTGGTTTAGTGGCAAAAAACAAGTTTTCCAGTCCTGGCAGAAAAAAATATTCTGCATTATTTTAGCTTTGTTTGTAGTCTGACTTTGAGAGTGGTAAGAACCATTCACACTGGGGAGGGTCCCATTTGTAGTAATTCTCCAACTCTGAACATGCCGGGTGATGCTTTGTCCACAGAGACCAAGGTGTTTAGCTGGGGATGTCTCCTTGCCTTACTCCAGCCTCTCTCCTCTAAAGTCTACGCATCATGTTTTGTATTCATCCACTTCTGTATTTCAACATCATAACTGGGCTTGATGCCACCAAATCATTTTTCAGCCAGAAATAGCATTAATTCAAGTTTCCGACTCTGCTAAGATGTTGAGAGCTTGGCCTCTGCCCCAGAGATGGAGACCAAAGGGAGAGAGGTGATGGAAGCCCCAGCACCTCTCCTGGAAAATGAACAAGATCAAATTTGTTTGGAAAATGTTTGGACATCAGTTGTGAAATGCTCTCTCCTCTGAAATCAGATTTGTTCTCAAGGAATTCCAACTGCCATGAGCAGCCAAGAGTCAATGGCTCAGCTGCACCCAGGAGATGGGCCAAGAATTGTAAGTTAAAGAAGCTGGACACTGTTTTTCCTTGTGAGAATCTCTGCCTGGCCTCCTTCAGAACATCTCAGTATTGCACATGAAAAACCAGCCTCAGAATAGCGTTTTGTTGTCCTAAGCTCCAAGCAGTTCCCATCAGGGTAAACTATTATAGTGCCACGGACTATTGCCTCAAGAGCACTTTCTGTTGTGTGTTCCAGGTGGCCAAAATCAACTCCTTTGGCCTAAAGCCTACACTTTGCCTTCAAGTCAACAAATCCAGCAAGCCTGTATTGTGTAACCATGCTGTCTCTGATGTTCTTGTAGGTATGGGTACCATGGCAGATGGACAGGCACAATCCCACATTCACGGAGTTTAGAGCAGAGCTGAGAAGCGATATGGAAAAATAACCACCTATGTGTATTTTGAACGAGACTTCATTGAGTTTTTCCTCTATTTGTTGAGCCAACAAATATTTATAGAGTACCTCCCATATTCAGAGAATTTGGAAATTCTGGTGTTGAAAAGAAACCACAAGAAAATCCTGTTCCAGTGTAGACAGACTTGTTCACTAGAGTACCATCTTGTGGGAACTGGCTGGTGGTGTTGGAGTTAAGTTTGAGCCCACCTGAGTGACTAGATCCAGACCCAGGTGAAAACTAGGCCTAGTTGATCCTACCTCAGGTGACTTCCTAAATCTCCTTAGGTGTCAGTTTCCTCTACTGGAATGCAGAGATTCACACCTCATCTCACCTAACTCTTGTGACAGTCACAAGACCCAGGCTAACCATAGGTTCCCTAAAGATGCGGTAAAGACAGAACAGCTTGACATGACATTGTGGATTTGTTACTTAGCAAACTTGGAGTTAGGGTGACCAACACTTACTTCCTGGTTTGCCTGGAGCCTTCCTGGTTTTAACACTGAAAGTCCCACATCTCGGAACTCCGTTCTAGGTGAACCAGGATGCCTGGTCACCCTGCTGGGGTCAAGTGAGGTTGCCTTGTATGTCTCGGAGGATCTCTCCTCTCTTGACCTCTGGCTCAGTGGCTTTCAGATTAGCTGTGCTGGAGAAGCTTCAGAGATGGAAGAACTTGTTAAAATGCTGGCTCCTACTCAGGATCCCACAGATGTGGGGCAAGTGGTCCAGGGCCATGTCCTGAGCATCATTGCTTCTGCTCCACCTCTCCATGTAGAATCTGCTCTTGAAGAAACGCCAGGTTGCATATCTGGAGGGCCTTTTCTGCAGCAACTGTTTTCATATTTAAACCCTGCTGCAATAACCCTCTTCCACATACCATTTTTACAAAGGAAAATGGGAGAGCAATGCAGTGGCTTGTTTGAAGGAAACAGGAGGGAAGACAAGAACTCTGGAGAGACAGAATTACGGCTGTTCTCTGTACTCACTTTTGAACCTGATTTTTGTTTGATTTTGTTTCGATAAACTTTCCAAATAGCTAATGAATCCTTGAGCTGGTTTTGAGCCACAGTGGAGAGAGGGATCAGGACAAAGGCGGTCAAAATTGTCCTCATGAGGACTCCATGGGCGCAGACTGCAGCGTTGGGCTTCCTCCTGCAGGACTGCCCTCTCCCCTCCTGTGGTTTTAGCTTTCTTTGAACTCTGGCTACTGCCTGCTCTGCCACCCCTTCGGGCCCAGTGGTGTTGCAGCCCCACAGTTGCTAGTCGCTGGCTGTGTTGCTATCTCTTACATGGTGAACTGTCCCTTCACTGGCTCCCCCAACTACCTTCTGGACGTGCTACTGTTTCCTCCTGAATTGGGAGGCTGTGCAGAAGCAGTGCTATTGGAATAAGTGGACAGAAAAGAAATAGCATAAATGTCACAGCTTGCAGGTAAACCGCTTTGAGGTGTTAAAACTGCATGTAGGAAGAGTTTGCAATACCTTGGACCAAATGCATGTTATATATACTGCATGTCTTCATGTGCATGAAGCAGCTCAAACAACAGATTACTCCATGTAGAAGATTAGACGAAAATACAATATGCATGGTGGGTCTAAAATATTCAATGCATGGTGAGTCTTTACATAGGGGTCTCTTTCTTCTTTCTACTTTTCAATTGATTTTAAATTTTCAACTTTGAGTATCTATAGATTTTAGAGTAGAAGAAAAACTGAAAAATGTGCATTAAAATATTCTTCTAAGGGGGGTTTTCTTAATGTCAGTGAAACTGAAAATAATACAATTTAGAAATATCAGCAAAGGTTACCTAATTAGGTAGGAGGAGAAATTATCCTAGAAGCAAGGTGTCTGGACTCAGTGAGGGTTATCTCTACCCAACAATTGTGCAGTTGCTTTTTTATCCCATATCCCCAGGTTGCTAAATCTTACTCCTGAAACCTTTTTTAAAGGTTTCTCCTATCTTTTGAATGCTTTGACTCAATACATTGCCCATGTACTGTCTACCTTGCTACTTTTTATTCACCCAACAAGTTCAACTTCAGCTTGCACTGCAGACTACTTAAAAGTTCTTTTGATAACTTAAGTTTCCCATCATGCCACGATTCATCGTCTGACTGGTGCTGCTTAAAGTTTAACTTGGACAGCTTGAGTGGGGCTCTGCAGGCTCCTGCTGGCACAGGAGTGGGCGGGACAGTCACAGGAGAAGGTGAGCTGAGGCTGAGCTTCGGGGAGCTTTCCGGGGTCAAGGAGACATTGGAAAACAGGAAGGGAAGCAAATCTGATGGCTGACATCTTCACAGTCGTGTGGTGAAGGGGAACTGGGGAGAAGAAAGAGGCTAGGAATAGAAAGAGAGACTTGGAGATGAGTCAGAGAGTGAAAAGGGATGGCAGAGGGCGGACGACACCCACACAATGACAAATCCCCAGATTTTTCAGGTGAAAAATGTCAACCACCTGTTGACATACTCCCATTCCCCAAAATAAAAGCTGCCCAGGTAATTTGCAATATTAATGCAGAATTTTGCATTTCAAAAAGCCTAGATTTTGAAGAGAACAAAAGGACCATTCTAGCTACAGCACTGCCAAATGCATGACCAGAGGTTGATTATTATCTAATATTGCTGGGCTTAGTGTCCTAGCCTGTAAAATGGGGATAAGGCAAAAGATTAGAGCATCTTTCTGCAGCAGCACTGAGGGAATTGGAGCTTGTGCTCTGGACTCAGGAGCCCTGAGTTCAAATCCTGGTTCCCTCACTTACTGAGTGAACTCAGTGAAGAGACCTTAATGCCTCCACCTTAGTTTCCTCACTTTGAAAAATGGGGATAACAATGGTTTAAATCTTACAGAGCTGTAGAGAAGCTAAGTGAGTAATAAAAACCCTGAAATGGCGCTTGGCAAGCGGGGAAAGCTACAGAAGTGTTCATTGTGTTTATTGTTATTATTTTTAATGCTCGTGATGGTAAAAATGTACTGGAATTTCTCATATTGTAGTATTTGTGGGTAGCAAGAATCAAGAAAAGTAAGCCCTTGCATTGCCATGTGATTTGTATCCTAACTTGTTGATGTCTTTGAAATAGGAATGTGTTTCTAGAATTGTATGATCGAAAAAGGAAGCAACAAACTAGTTTACCTGTGGGTGTATCATTGAACTTGCCACCCTTCATCCACCTACAGATGTTAAACCTATAGCCAGAGATCAATATCGTGTCTGCTCAGAACAGCCATCAGGACTCTGCTCTGAAAATATGAGTTTCTTTTTTTTTTTTTTTCTTTTCTTTGAAACAGAGTTTCGCTTTTGTTGCCCAGGCTGGAGTGCAATGCCGCGATCTCAGCTCACTGAAACCTCTGCCTCCCAGGTTCAAGCAATTCTCCTGCCTCAGCCTCCCAAGCAGCTTGGATTACAGGCATGCTTCACCATGCCTGGCTAATTTTGTATTTTTAGTAGAGACAGGGTTTCTCCACATTGGTCAGGCTGGTCTCGAACTCCCAACCTCAGGTGATCTGCCTGCCTCAGCCTCCCAAAGTGCTGGGATTACAGACGTGAGCCACCGCGGCAGGCCTTATGAGTTTCTTATACTGGATATATGCTACTATTACTACTGCTAACACTACTACTAATAATAATAATAATTAAAAACAGACACAGCTTTCTAAATATTTGGAAACCCAAGTCTATACAACCCAAGGACTACATATTTGTAGTCCTTCTAAAGTTTCCTTTCTGACTTTCCAGCATGTTCTGATGCCGTCTTAAAACTTTTTCTAAAGTGCCCTACTCAGAATCTCTTGCCTTTCTCTTTCCTTCACCCTGGCCATCTCCTCTTTCCCTGGTTAACTCCTACGAGGTCTCCAAGCCTTCCTTTGCTCCCCTTGGCCAGCCTCACTCCATCTTATTGGAATCACCTCTTTCTTTGTCTGCATCCTTACTAGTCTGTGAGCTCTCCTAAGGGAAGGGATTAGGTCTTATTCATCTCCCTCTCTCCTACTCTGCACCATACCTGTGAGTAGAGGGTAGACAATAGTTAAATGAATAATTGAGTGAAGACATGAGTTGTCAGGATCAAGGAAACTCTTGAGCCAGGAGATGAATCAAGCCATCGGTGACTTAAAGAGACAAACAGAGGTCAACAGCTAAGGGAGTTGAGAAAATGGAGGTGCCAAGCAATTGAAGATAGATAGTACAGGTTCTAGATCTAATGATTCTGGGATCCTGGCAGTGCTTTTCACCCTGTGGGTATGGTGAGATTTTTCTTGAGCTGGGATCCTGAAAAGAGCCAGCCATTAATCCCATATAAAAATAAGGTCTGTCCAAAACCATTACAAAGGTATTTGAAAACTCAAGACATCAGGGGGGGAAACATGCCTGAAATCCAGCAATAATCTGAGATTTTGTAGCTTGTCCAGGTTGGAAGTGACCCTCTGGCTCACCTGTGAGTCTTGGATATGCAAATGATGCCACACATATACTCTACATAACATATGTCCCCGAGGAATGTACAAGACTGTATATTTCATGGAGTCAAGACCCCACTGCTATGCTAATTGTAGTATTTGTGCATAACTTTCCATATCTGTCTTCATGCTTCCCAAATTGCCCATTTATAACTCTTAATGCAAATGCCATTTTTAAAATCAATTTTTTCCTCTGTTAATTTAAAGACTTCAACAAATGTCAAGACAATACAGGCAATTCCAACCAAACAGCAGTTGGCAAGAGCCAAGATTTATGCTCTGTTTATATCATGTTGAAATGCAACAATACCAAATAGGAAAAAGAAAAAAGAACAAGCAAGAGACAAATCCACAAGGCTTTAATGAATCATTTTGTCATCAAACAATACATTGAGACAGGGATCAGGCCAAAATTTCAAGCTTAAACTTGTACTTCTCCACCGAGTACAACCAGGGTACCACGTGGTATAGCAGAGAGACAATCTAGAATCCTTACATATAGTGTTATTCATTCATTGAACTCTTATAAAATTTGATTGAGCACTTTCTGAGTATCAGATTCGCTGGGTGCTTGAGATTCCTAAGTAAATGACAGCATTGTCCATTGGGGGAACAGCATCCAGTAGGGTGCTTAAGACCACTAGATTCTAGCTGTGTTGCCACCATGCTTGGAAAAGGTTGACAGAAGTAACCCATTCAGCACACTTCTTGGAGCCAAAGGAGCACTTTTTTTTTTTTTTTTTGAGGTGGAGTCTTGCTCTGTCGCCCAGGCTGGAGCGCAGTGGCACAATCTCTGCTCACTGCAACCTCCGCCTCCCAAGTTCAAGCTATTCTTCTACCTCAGCCTCCCAGGTAGCTAGGACTACAGGCATGCGCCACTATGCCCGGCTAATTTTTTTTTTTTTTTTTTTTTTTTTTGTATTTTTAGTACAGATGGGGTTTCACCATGCTGGCCAGGCTAACCTCAAACTCCTGACCTCAAGTAATCTGCCCGCCTTAGCCTCCCAAAGTGCTGGGATTACAGACATGAGCCACTGCACCCGGCCTGGAGCAGTTTCAGTAGTTATTACATTTGTTTAAGGTAAAGTATGGATGCAAGGAACTAGACCCAAAATTACAGTGACCTAAGCAATCAGAGCTTTTTTTCTCTCACCTACGTGGAGGCAGGCAGGCCAAGATTGGGATGGTGACCTATGGAGTCAGTCTCCTTCTATGTTGCTATACTCTGTATATGCCTCCATTTCCAAGGTGGCTGGTCCTGTGCTAGTGGAAGAGAAAATCGGAGTGTTTTCCAGGAATTTTACAGGCCACTTTCACTTTTATCAGGCTGGACCCATAGCACATGGCTTTGCATAGCTACACAGGACTGTGGGAAAATGCACAGTATTAAGGTTACCCTTGTGTCAGCCAGAATTCTGTAACTATGGAAGAGGAGGCATGGATATTGGGGGTATTCACAGCCTACACAGGTCTCTTCCGTCCTTCATCACTGGATAACTGGACTCAGTTTACCCATCTTGAATCTTCCTTTTCTTATCCATAAAACAGCAGGGCCAAGTAGATGGATTCAAGGGCACCTCTCACTCCCAAAAACTATGAAGTGAAAGAACACACCCATGAAAATAAATGAATAACATCTTGAGATTGTTTAAACTATACAAAATGAGCACCACTTTACCGCTCGTTAAAAACACAGAGCACTCATCCATGCCAGTGAATATTAGTTCTTGGTCATTGGAATCAAAATTTCCCTGACCGCACAGTCTTCGCAGCATTTTGACTGAAGTTTTTCCTGGTTCATTCATTTTCGGTACCGGCTTTATCACCTTAAGTGACAGAAGCATTTTGTGCCTTTCTGTGTCTTTCTTGAATTTCAAAACTGTTCTCATCAAAAGTTGGCATTGCCTTTTTCCAGGGAAACCCAGCCGAACCAGAGAATAACCTAATCAGCAGGTTTCAGAGGAAATTAAAGTCGGATCACTGCCTACCGCACCCCATCCAGCTGCAACGAGACATGCCTTATCAATGTTTCTTTTTTAATGTTCAGACATGTTACGTTAAGCCAGCTTATGCAGGGAAAGAATTTACTGATTAGTTCCTGATTTGCTCCATAATTGGTTATGGCAATGGCTTCCACTATGCTAGCTAAATAAAAAATAATTTTTAAAAAAAGCTTACAGGTAATTTGTTGCAAGGCATTTGACAAAGGTACAGGTCCCATCACACAGGAATCATAGTTAAACTTAATGATGACTCCATCTAAAGTTTTTATTTATAACTAATGCAAACATTTAAAAAATGTACAGACATTAATTATTAGCAGGGTTTTTTTTAAGCCGAAAGTAAGAGTTGAATAAACGTACTTTAAGACACTTAAAGCAGAGGCATTCTTTGTAAAATGACTAGCTAAAGAGTCCCTTGGGTTGCCTTTTAACGGCTTTCAAAGCTCTAATAGCACTTTTTCCACCAAAGACACACCCCTTGAATCCTCCGAGAGATACAATAGCATAATTGTTCTTTTAGGTTTCAAGGCCTTGACATATCTGTCAGGGAAAGAATAGTGAATAATAATACCAGAACTATTTTATGCAAATTCCACTTAGAGGTTTCAAGATTTCCCTGAGACGGATCTTGCCCTCTTGTTGACACTTGCATTGTCACATCAGCTTTACATAAGAAAGTGGTGAGAGTTTGCCTTTTGTTAAATAATTCTCATTTTTAAAAAATCTTTAGATAAAGTTAAAAAACAAATACAAAAACAATGAGATGGAAACATCAATTTGGAGATGTATCAAAGGGAAAAACAGTATTCACTGGAATGATTTTTGCCCCCTGCAGCTAATCACTTTGCCAATGAAATTCTTTTTTAACTTAAACCATGATGGCATAAAAGGGATGTTTATGAAGATGCAATCTATGCAAACACACATGTTACATGACCCAGCACACAGGCCACATGGACGTATTTTCCAAAGGCCCGAGTTCTTCATTCACCTTCCTCCCGATGAAAGGTGCTTACAGCAATCACATCTCTACAGCACATCGATTAATACAGTTAATCCAAAAAGCAACCCATTAGTCTTGGAAGCAGATCACAGGGTCAAATAGCAAAAAGAAAATACATAATGTTAGTGCTAAAAGACACCTGTGAGCTCATCAACGCCTACAGCCCTCCAGCAATTGAGAAAATCCTTATTAGGCTATCAAAATACAAATCACAAATAAGGTTCATTTCCTCGAAAACAAAGGACAAGAAAACTCCACTCATGTAGAAAGGAGTCCAAATGATTAGCAACTTGGCTGCCCATGAAGAGAGATCATCCCACATTATACATTCATTCACCCATGCATTCATTGACTCATTTATGCTTCAAATCTTTACTGGCCACCCTCTATGGTGCTAGATCTACAATTGGGTTCTGGAAATTCAAACATGTATTAGACATATTCCCTGTCCTCCAGGACTCATAATCCAGTGAGACACATAAATAAATGAATATGTGTCCAAGCCAAGGAATGCCTGGAACCACCAGAAGCTGGAAGACATTGGGGAGGACTCTTCTCCCACAGCCTTTGAAGGGAGTGCAGTCTTGTGGGCATCCAGATAGTCTATTAGGTTGGTGCAAAAATAATTATGGTTTTGCCATTACTTTTGCACCAACCTTATAGTCTAGGCTGATCTGAGTGATTCACTGTAGCTAATAGAAGACAACAGATGTGACCATGTGTGACTTCAAGAACAAACAAACATAATAGCAAACACATTGCTTCCACTTTGTTCACTATAGAACAGTCATGCTTGGAGCCCAGAGTGGCCATGTGAGAAGCCTCAATATCCTTAGGCAGCCATGCTATGAGGAAGCCCAGGCCACATGAAGAGGCTGTGTGTATGTTATCTCATCAACAACCCCAGGTACAAGGGATGTGAATGAAGATGCTACCAGATGATTCCAGACCTGGGCCTTTGAGTCACCACTGCTGCTTGAGTCTCCCTGGCTGAGGCCTCAGAGATCCTGTGCCATGAGAGATTGGCCTAGCTGGTCTCCTTTTCCAAATTCTTAACCAACATGGTGGCTGTAAACTGCTAAGTTTAAAGGTCCAATGGGCTGAAAGTGTCCCCCTCAAAATTCATATATTGAAATTCCAACCCCCAAGGTGTTGGTATTTGGAAGTGGGGCCTTTAGGAAATGATTAGGTCAAGAGCATGGAGCCACATGAATGAGATCAGTGCCCTGAATAAAGGGACCCTGGAGAGCTCTGTAGCCCTCTTTCCCACATGTGAGACTATAATGAGAAGACGGCAGTCTGCACGCCAAAGGAGAGCCCTCACTAGGACTGGTCCATGCTGGCACCTTGACCTTGAATTTCCAGCCTCCAGAACTATGAGAAATAAATATCTGTTTTTTATAAGCCACCAGTCCATAGTGTTTTGTCATAGCAGTGCAATCTGACTAACGTGAGGGGTGACTTGCACACACCGATAGTAACTGGAACATCGGCAGCAGAGGTTGGGCAGAGGTGTGTCTCTGGCTCTCCTGGGTGAGTCAGCACAGACTTGCTCACTGCCGCCTCTTGAAAAGGTCACCTCCTCCTACTCTATTCAGCTGAATCTCAAGGCCAAGGTGAGAGAAACACAGTCACATTCCACGAGTGCAAAATAAAGGGCATTGACTCAAAGCAAGCAATGCCCTGGAGGGCAGCTGAGTATGGTGCAGAGCGGTGATTTCGGTCTCAGAGAGACCTACAGATCTGTATCCAAGTCGCGCCTACATGTGTCTAGTCTCCCTGGCTGTGTGACCTTGGGTATGCAACTCGACTTCTCTGAACTGCAGTTTCCTCATCTGTACAGTGAGGGGGTAATTACTGTCATGACACAATCTAATGCAGGTCTGGGGTCTGGTCTTGTACGTAATTGTCTCTCAATAAATGGTGGCTATTCCCATTCTCAATATTTTTCAGCGTGGCCCATCATACATACACCCTAAACATCTGATGTTGAACATTGCACAGTGGATGTGAGATTCGTTTCGTCCTCACCTGGATGGGAGAAAACCACATTTGAGCCAGGAAGAGGAGAGACCTGCAAGCTCATGTATCAATTTAGTATCTCCCCTGGGGGGACCAAGAAGCTTAATGTTTGTAAAGTACTTTGAGATCCTGAAAGCAAAGACTTTATACAAATGTGAGATAATCATGATAATTAAACCACTGTTATTGAATACAGCGAGGCCTTATTGTTCCCTCATCCTGCAGTGAGCAAACTCCTGGCGGACTCTGTAGCACACTGAAGAGATAATTTGCTAAATCATATACCACTGCCCTGAAAGCCTCACCCACCTATAGCCAGGGACAGGCTCATACCCAACAATACCACTAATAGCAGACCCCCCTTGGTACAGGACTTTACAGTTTACAAAGCAGCTTCAGATAGCTTCTCCCACTCAGTGTCTGCAGGACAAGGAAGGATGGAAATAGGGAAAATTATACCCGCTTGATAGATGGGGAACTTGGGGAACAGATTTGTCTAAGGTCCCACAGCAAGGAAGGTTAGAGAATCTCAAATCTGGAAAACACGTTCCACATTTAGACCAATGCTCCATTTTGCAAATGAGAACACCGAGATTCAAGGAGGTGAAACAACTTGCCCCGGTGCCACGCGAGCCTGCAGGGCACCTTTGTGCAAACTGAAAACACACACACTCCTGGGCTGACACACACAGTCCAGGTTTTGGCCAAAGGGTGTATTTCAGCCCCACTTGCCTGGCCTGGGGCCCCGTTTGTGATTCAGGAATACTGCTGTGTTTGAACTTACAGGTTTTATTCTTATTTATATACGCGGTCAGCAGATCAGGAGATGATTGTTGTTGAAAGGTAGCTTGCTATACTCACAGACCGCAAGAGGAAGGGAGGTACCACACCATGGTTGGGGGGCCCATGAGGAAGCCAGGGGCTGGTCAGGAGGCGGAGGGAGGGGTGGGAGAGAACACAGGCAAGAATCTTTACTGTGGTGTTCTCTGGAAGAATGGCAGGGTAGGCTAGACAGGTTTAGAAGTGGCTTGTTTCAATAAAGTGGGCTGTGGGGCATGGAGGCTTCCCTTAGTTATTTAGTACCCACCCAGATGATTAGGGCAGGGGAACAGTGACCAGGAGTGTAAGCGCTGAATAAAGGAGGTGGTTGGGAGTGTGAGCTCCGATTGGTTGGTTTGCACATGAAAAGCCTGCTCCACGGGTAACTTACTTGCTATCTCTAGGACTTAACTAACCGTAGGAGGGGCAGTCTGTCCAGAGTCAGTAAGTATCTGAGATAGCAAAATATGAAAAACACAGAATAAAAAAACATTATTAGTATAGGCTGAAAAGGACTTTCACAGACCCGGGTAACCAACGCAACCATTTCAGATGAGAAATCTGAAGTTTGATAAGTGAAGTAACCAGGCCTTCACTGTCAATTGGTGGTAACCACAGTGATTTCAGAAACAATGCTGACCATGCCCTGTGCTTACAGTCCTTCCTATTTTCATGGTTTGGACAACAGTCTCCAAGCACCTTAATTTAGGGACCATGGTCCTCAACCATTCCTAATCTCAAAGTTTATGCTCTGGGAGTTCAGAGGAGTGGCTAAGACATTTCTCTCACAGCTTGCTGTTTCATACCTTTGCTCACTCTCTTTCTGCCTAAAATTCCTTTCTACACCTTCCTGCCAGGAGACCTTCTCTGTATCTTTTAAGACTCAGCTCAGAGCTGACTCGTTCTCAGAAGCTTTGGCTGAAGTCCCCCGGGGTGGACTCAGTGTCTTGACCTTCAGCTCCCAGGCACCTGTGCTCAGCTTGCCCATAGCCTCACTAAGGCAGTGACATTTTTTTGATGAGTTCCTGTCCTCCAGGAGACAGCCAGCTGCTTGAAAGCAGGGACCACAATCCACTCATCAGTCCATCCTCAGCACCCAGCATAATGGGTAGCCCATAGGAGCACTCAAGCATTAAACAAAAACACAACCTAACAGAAAGTACTCCTATCCAGTGCTCCTTGCATTGCACCACACTGCCGTGGCTTCTCTCTTCCTAGATACCCTCCATGAAGTCACTCCTCGATTCCCCTAAGGGCAGAAAGGATTATACCTTGAGCAACACTTTTCATAAAACATCTAGTTTAGACTTGTGCAATAGCTGTAATTGCCTTTGCTTGATTTTATTTTGTATTTTGTTCCTTTGTCAGAGTCAGCTGGATTTTCCAAGGGAGAAAAGATCTGCATTTCCAAACCATCAGCTCTAAATCGCACTCCCTTAACCTCCTTTATACCTGCATATGTACAACTAGGACTTGTTTGTCTGGGTGCATTTCTTTTCCTGCTGATTTAGAATCTACAAATAGATATCTTCTTCTAAAATATACCTTTCCCCAAAGCCAACCTACTGAATCAAACTCATTATCTTAAGACACCTCTATGGCCAAAGGCTATGCTTTTTGGAGCTATATTAATCTCTTTGTCTAAACAACACAGGCTTAATTGGTTTAGATCAGAGTTGTACTGTTTTGAGTAAAAGGGTGTGATTAATGTGAGCTAAAGGTGGTTGGACAGGCACAGACTAATTCAGTAGCACGCACAAGCCTATTATCATCAGAGCTGACAGGGCTTGGGGAAACCTGCCCCCGTGAACAAGTTTCCTCTCAAGAAAAACAAGACCTGATTGGTCCCCCCAGACCAATCAGGGCACCACAGACATTTTCCCCAGCCTCTCCGCACAGTGGAGAGGCCCAGCGAGTGCTTGGCGGGATGGAAAGAAGTTTCTACTCCACAGGAAGTCGGGTTCTTTTGGGATCGCCATACAGGAGACGAAGTCATTGCCCCTTACTTTGTCTCATTTATTAATACTTTTAATGGCAAAACTCGCAATTACTTTTGCATCAACCTGATGGAACAATGTTTGATGACTCCCTGGCAAGGCGACTGGACTGCCTCTCTTCCTCTTGCCCTCCTCCACCCCAAATCCACGGGCCAGCCCTTTTTACCCAGCACTGAGCCCCTTAGTCTAACCTCTGCGGATTGCCTGTGTGAGGACCCTTGCCCCTGGTCCCAGATCTAGTTAAGGGGGCACAGCAAGAGACGTGAGAGCAAAAGCAGGGCAAGGACGGGAACTTCTTCCGTAGAACGCCGTGGGTTGGATATGCAGCTACAGTCTTCCCCACACAGCACTCTGTCTGGGTCTGGGAAAGTGCTCCCTTCTCTTGCCCTCCAGACCAAGGTGTGGAAACAGCCTCTAGTTCTAGTCCCAGCTACTGCATCATACCTGATTAGTTCCTATAACTTATCACCCATCAGCTTTGTGCTAAAGGTTTTACATACATTCATTTATTTAACTCTCAGAAGTCCTACCACATAGATAGACACTGTTCTTGCTCCATTTTACAGGTGAGGGAACTGAGGCACACAGAAGCTGAGTGAATCAGGGAGCTCCCCCAGGCCACCTGTCACCAGCCCTCGGGCTTTCACCCACATACATGGCAAGAGAGAAAGGGGAAGGAGTTCCAAAGTGAGAAAACAGAAGAAAGAGAACATAAGAGTCTGCCACTAGGAAAAATCAAGAAACACTGAAAAGTCCAGTGAGGCTGGGAACGAGAGTGGGAAGTAGGTCAGAAGAAGAAGTGGCTGGGATAAAACTTTGAATCCCTCCTCTGCACTCTACATGTTTGAATCAACATGATTCATACTTGTTGAGGATGTCTTGTGGGAAGATGCAAGCAAGTGAGATAATAGTCCTGTCCTCCCAGGGTAAGGGTGGAGACATGCACCTGCAATCCAATTCGGCTGGTGCCATAGGACAAAACGAACAAAGGACTATATGACTGCAGAGGCAGAAGGTTCTAATTCTATTTGGCAGGTCTAGGACTATGATGAGGCGGATGAGACATTTGCCTTGGGTGCAGAATTTGAGGGGGCATCAAAACACTGTAACCAAGATTAATGTTTGAATTCACTAAAAAAAAATCAAAGTTAATGCAAAAAATCCACAGTGAACAAAAGATCAAAATTTTAAATAAAGACAGGCTCAGTCTCACTTGTTTTTCCCTTTGCCTTGGGCTCCAATATAGCTGAGCTTTTCTGATCCCATATTTATTTAAAATTTTGATCTTTTGTGCATGATGGATTTTTGTGCATGACAGATTTTTTAGCATTAACTTTGAATTTTTTAAAGAGCATTCAAATATTATTTACCTTGATGACCGAGTTCAGTATTGTCTCAATTTTGCACCCAGGATGAGTGGCTTGCTTTCCTCACGCTAGTCCCAGCCTGCTATCTGGGGCACTTAACCTTGAACTTACTGCTGTGGACCTCAGATGGTCACAGGTATAAAGTAGATTTGGTTTGCAGCATGAGTGGAGAACTGGCCAGGGAAGGTCAGTAGGAAGAGGCAAAAGACAAGATGTGCCTGCAATATTCCTGCAGGTTCAGAGTTCTAAGAGAGTCAAGCAATTGCCCAGGTCCCTGGACATGGACGAAAAGCTTTTTTTGTGTGCATGATCACGGGCTGTTTCTTCACTTCTTGGCCTATTTCCTCTACCAAATTGTGAGCAGATGCATGTTAAATTAGGATTAATGGAGCTCCTTTGTGATGCATTGAATTTGAACTGTGCACAGTAATAGTTTCATAACACACCATTCAACCTTTCTAAGAGGTTAAAAATTATATACTTAAAGCTTTAGCATATTTGTCTACAGTCTGAATGATTCCAAATGGGAATGATCAGTCCACTTCATTAAGGGAAGACTGGTTAAAAAAACACAACCACAAAACAAAACAAAACAGCAATGAGTGTCTCGTGCCAGTTTAGAGCCCAGTGGCATTTTTAGTATAAACATCCAGGGTTTTCTTTAAAAAATATAGAATTAGCATGGGCTTCCCTCACTTATTGTAGCCACGGTTTTTGTACTATATATTCGGGTTGGATTCTTTGCACATTGCTTAGTTCCTGGAAAATCTTTAGAGAAGTCTGGACTGCATAGTTATAAAAATTATTATAATGCATTTTCCGTGCATATTAAATTAGCTCCCCAGACTGATAAAAGGTTGAAAAGCTATTATTCTTTATTCTTCAGTTTACTACAACCCTAAAGTAATAGCATTCTAATAAAGTTTATTGATTGCTCCCACTGTTAACTAGCAAGTTGGTATATAAAAATAAAACAGAGAAATCTGCCGTTTCTTCCTTGTTGCTTTTTGCAGCACGTGCGTCTTGAGTAAGATTTCAAAGGATGCATGTTGACTGTAGTCTGATGAATCACTACAGGTTGGGGAGGTTTTGGTTTAATTGTTTATTTTTAACTGTTTCTTGTTTTTCTATTTCTAAGACTTTTGTGTTTTTGAGAAAGATTTTAGTCTAGTTTCTCTCTCTCTCTCTCTCTCTCTTTTAAAGAAAAACCATGAGGTCTGTCTGGGAAAGGGTAATGGAATAAAACACCTATTGGTTGTATGATTCATCCAATAACACTTGACCCACTTACTATGTGCCAGGCACTGTTCTAGGCATAAAAGATTTAACAGTGAAGAAAACAAACAGGGGCCACTCCTGTGACACTTACGTCCAATGATGGCAAGACAGGTGATAAGTAAACAAGGAAATGCAGACTTACTCAATCAGATGGCAATAATAATAATAATAATAATAATAATGCTATAAAGAAAGCAAAACGGGATAAGGGAATAGAGAGTGATGGGTGTTATCTTGGATTATGAGGTCAAGAAAGCCCATTCTGGTGGGTAGCATTTCAAATCCCAAAGTGGTAAGGGAGCCAGCCATGCAGATATCCATGCAAAGGAAATTCAAGGGGCTTAGCAAGAATGTCACCTTAGCCTGACCATAGCCAACAGGTGCACAAGTGGTTTTTGCACCGCCTACTACAGAGCATCCATTACACCAGACCCTGGGAATAGATTGACAATAAACCAATGAAACACAGCCTTTGCCTTCCAGATCCCACAGTCTAGTGAGGGGATCATGATGTGAAGAGAGTATCAGGCAGCCTGAAAGCCTTAGAGGGGTAAACCATCGCACACACACTCATCACAGCTATTTTCTGGTACCCTATGGTAAGCACTGGGCTAGGGTTAGACAAGAGGCATTGCAGGAATCCAGAGAAGAGAATGTCTTCGGTTTGCTGGAGCAGGCAAAGGAAAAGTAGAAATAAGGAAAGTGCCAAGCAAAGAGACCTTCCTGTGGGTATAAGCCACTGTGGTGGGTGGATGAGGACAGCCAGAGGCAGTTCAGCAGGGCAGCATGAGGAAAGGCCAGTGGGGGACAAGAACAGGGTTGAGTTGATGGACAATCATCAGCTTTTTTTTCTGGTGGGTGATGGGAGTTGGAAAGATTTCAGATGGGGAAGCAACTTTGTCAGATATTAATATTTACTAATTTAGAAAGACAGATCTGGCAGCCTAGTGGGAAAGGCTAGAAGAGAGAGTTTTAGAAGCAGAGATGGCAAAGTTCTGACTCAGTATCCTCACCTGTAACATGAGACCAATGGTTGAGAGAAACTCTGAGTTTCCAACCAGCTCTAAAATTTAGGAACTCTAAGATATTAGTAAGTAACTTAAAAGTACTCTTTCTCTCTCTTTCTCTCTCTCTCTTTGGCACAGATTTTAGAATTTTCCCAAACTAGTCTGTGCTTTGATCCAATGAGTGGCTATAAGTCCTGCATATTGACTGTGGAATACAAAACGCCTCTATTTTTTTTTTTTAACACAATGATGCTTTCCCCTCAGCTTGCTTCAGCTGGACATGCATGTGTGTCTGTCTTTGTTCCCAAGGTTTTGTTGTTGTTGTTGTTGTTGTTTGAGATGGAGTCTCACTCTTTCACTCAGGCTGGAGTGCAGTGGTGTGATCTCAGCTCACTACAACCTCCACCTCCTGGGTTTAAGCAATTCTGCCTCAGCCTCCTGAGTAGCTGGGACTACAGGCACGCACCAGGGCACCCAGCTAATTTTTGTATTTTTAGTAGAGATTGGGTTTCACCATGTTGGCCAGGCTTGTCTTGAACTCCTGACCTCAGGTGATCTGCCCTCCTCAGCCTCCCAAAGTGCTGGGATTACAGGTGTGAGCCACCGCATCTGGCCTGTTCCCAAAGTTAATGCTTATTTTTTTTCCCTCCCTTTTCCCTCTCTCTGCAAATTATAATGGTTTTGTATTTGTCGTATTCATCCAAGTTACACTTCTCCTATCCAAAGTGATGATCCCAGCCTTGAAATATTTGGGCCCAAGGCGCGCAGAGGTGAAGCAGATGTGGAAAGCATGCACTTCATTATTATCCTCATGTAAAATTCTAAAAAGCGAAAACTGGGTAACATAAAATGTGACACAAAGGAGAGACACAGGTCGGGGCTTCCAGGACACAGGCTGAAGATCATTTGTAGAGAGCAGGAGTGAATCTTGCTTGTCAGAGAGTGCCCTGAAACCTTCCATGGTGCCTGCAGTGAAGTCTGTACAGAGTTTGTTCGAAATCTCCAAGTCAATTAATGTGCAACCTGTGGCGCTTTAACTTTACTAGGAAGAAGGACCAGATGCTGAATCTTCCTGCCTCAACTGTCTGTGATACAGCAGAATAGAATTGGATGAGGTGTCGTGGCAGAGGCATGTTTTCCAAGATGTGAGCTCTTTTTTCCAATGTGGAGAGCTGTCATCGAGAAGCCACTGCCCAGCCAGGGACTCCATTGCCCAGGCTCCTTCCCATCTAGGTGTGTCCATGTGACCAGTTGCTTCCAGTGACATGTAAGTAGTGGTTAAGAAGCTGGTGCACCTTCTCCAGGGTCTCCTCCTACCCACCAACTGGGCAGAGGAGAGCAGGGTCACCAGGTGGAAGGAGCCTGAATCCCTGAATCACCAAATGGAGGCAGGCCAGACACAAACACCCACACCAATCTCATGTGTGAGCACAAAATAAACTTCTATTGTGCTGGCCACTAAAAGATTGTGGTTTGTTAGGGCGATTAGCATCATCCCAAATGACAGAGAAGTCAACTCAAGACACTTGCAAGTGGGTATTGATGTTGGTGCCTGGGGGACATCGCTTGACCTTCTGGGACTCAATTGACTTGTCATATGTGAGTATTCTTGATGGGTCACGAAGTCTCCATATTATAACTCTGTGAATGTCAAGGTGTCACGGAGACCTGGAAGACAGAGCCAAGTTGAGCAGCTTGACCTTTAATTTATAAACTTGGGATAATAATAATACTCTCTCTCCAGTTGTAATGAAGATTAAATTAGATAATACATAGAGATCACTCAGCACAGTGCCCGGCAGACTATTGTTGTTGTTATTGTTATTACTATTTTAATATAATTCTGCAGTACTGAGTAGTGGCTATTATGACTGCTATGATTTCTACAAATCAGAGGAGAAAGCAGAGACAGGCAAATTAACTAAGTTTGCAGGGTTGGTAAGAGAAAGGACCTCAATTCCAGATCCACCTCTAAGCTTTTCCCCTCCATGCAGTCCTGCTGGGCTCTGCCCTGCACCTGCCCAGGCCCTATAGCTCTGAGCTGATTAGACTCAAGGCAAGAGTGAAACACATCCAAATGAAAGATGTTTGAGTTAATTGGCTTTTCCTCCAAGACAGATTTCTTTTTGACAGGCAGCAGGACATGAGGCAAGAACAACTTGTTCCGCATCCTGTTGTATAAATAGGGATGGGACAAATGGTTTGGCTAAAATAAGCACAGGCCTGAAACTTTACCAAAGCTGGAACCAAATCCAGAAGGATTTTTTTTTTCATTTCTTTATCTTGCTCTCTCTTAATTATTATTTTTGAAGAAAAAAATAGTCCATTCCAATTTTGTTCTCTGCGGTCACTTGTTTTGTCCAAAATAAAAGGTCAAAACATATAGCAAACTTGAATAAAAAGGGGAAATAAGAACACCCACCAGGATTTTTAAAACAAAGAAAGAAAAATCAAGAAACAAGATGCATTTTGGTTCTGGCTTGCAGGAAGTCTCTTGGAATGGCGATTCTTAGCTCCCCAGTACGGAGCTTACATTCTCATGACTAAGTTGAGGAAACTCAGCCAGATGGATGGAGGGTCAAACATCTCTGATAAATATTGCTTCTTGGCGGTTTAATGATAGCTCTTCCTTTCTCAGGGGAAAAAGGGGTCTTTAATGACTCAAATGGACATTTTTATTTGCTTGACAGCCCTTGGATGCCCAAGGGCTCAGAGTTCAAAGCTACAGAGCCAAGTTCATTCTCCCACTCTGAACCTTCTTCTTTTTCAGAGACACAAAGCAAGCTTTCCATCTTCTCAGAGCTTTAACTGGGAAGGCAACAAAAACAAGAAACGGGTACCTCATTCTTAAGTGTCCAAGCGCAGAATGGGCAGCTGCTTGGCAGGGTCATTGGAAAAAGGAAACAAAACTGGCTGAAGCATTAGACTAGATTGGTCATTCCCAGCCACAAGTTTTTGCACCAGTGGTAGATCCTTTTTGAGCTGAGGAAGCACGTGCAGAAAAGGTGCACATGAAAGCCCCATGGCAGGTGTTCCCTGAGGTCTCTTAACTCCAAGAATCTGTGATTCTTATACCTGGCAATAGCATCATGCTCCAGAGAACTAGTGCTTATTGAAATGATAACGACTGGGGGACCCCATGGAAAATGGTCACACAGCAGTGTTACTAGAAGTCAGATGCAAAGATGATGAGATTTATCCATAAAAAGACAGTTATACTTTTCCTAAGTAGTATTTGAAACCACATCTTGCCTTGTCACATGTTAAAACATATTCTAAAATGACACTTACTGAAATGATGTGGTAAGAACAGAAAGACTCGACATCCCAATCACTGGGACAAGGTGAAAAGCCCAGATAGCTGGTGAAGGTGCAAAGATTCTGTCTTGTCTCAGTATATTGCTAGGAACAAGCAGGTGTCTGGCATATATTAACAACTGACAAATATTTATTGAGTGAATCAGAAGTGAGAAAGTAAAAATGGGGTGCTTATTTAGTAAAATCATTTTAAATAATTGCTTAGTGATTTCAGAGAAACATCTATTTAGATTCAAATTGTATTCTATAATACAGAATAGATTCTGATAGATAGATTTAAATATACAAAAAATTTAGACCAGGCACAGTGACTCACACTTGTAATCCCAGTGGTTTGGGAGGTCAAGGTGGGAGGATCACTTGAGCCCAGGAGTTTCAGGCTGCAGTGAGCTATGATCATGCCACTGCACTCCAGCCTGGATGACAGAGCAAAGTCCCATCTCTTAAAAAAATTATTTTAAACTAAATATTGGCTAAAGATTAAACTATCAGAATTCTGGAGGATTGCAAACATTCTGAGCTTTGACGTGCCAGAAGAAATCACAACAGAAAAGACTATTATTTTCCTGTATATAATAAATAAACTGTATAAATAAATAACTGGGTATAACTGGTTATAAATAAATGATTCCAATAAATGACTGGGTAAGAGTGAAGGACAGAATTCCAAAAAAAGAAAATACAAATACAAATAATAAATAAGCAGGAAAAAAATACCTTTTCATTGTATAATGAAAGAAATGCAAGTTAAAGTAAGCTTAAACTCCAACACTGAGGAAACTGATTAATAATGCATAATTATCTCCAAATGAAGTATCACCCAGCTCCTAAAAATAAATCAAGAGCATGCAAAAACATGAGGAAAAGTTAATGATAAAAATTTAAGTAATAGAAAGTCAAATTCAAAAGAAACAGTGTGATACAATCACAATTAAGTGAAATATTAGAAAAACGATGTGAAAGTGAGAATAATTGTGTTGAAGGGGCTGGCTTGGATGTGAAGAATGGAGTTTCTTGTTGCTATATTTTTCAGAGTTGTCATTAGTACTGTTGCGGTCCTAACACACACACACACACACACACACACACACACACACACAAAATAGAAAAGCAAGGGAAAAAAAAGAGGAAATTGTCATTTATCAATGTTGATCTCTAGAAAGTAGAAAATAAAATAGGTCATTCTTGTTGCCAAGGAGCACTGTGTATAGACAGCGCCTATCAGCCCAACCCCATGAAATTTAGATATAAAGGGCTCAATTGATAATGAGCATCATGGCGGAGGATAATTTAATTTTGATAACCAGCACCCCTTCTTATAGAAGGCAAACATTCTAGACCTTCCTGGGTTTGAAGTTAAGCTCAGCCATTTCAGGGCTGTGTGACCATGGGTGAGTCACTTAACCTCTCTGTTTCCATTTCTTTTTCTCTAAAATAAGGATCATAATGTCCACCTAACCCAGAAAATGGCTAGGAGGATCTGAGATAATGTTCAATTAACATCATTTGCCTTCCACTCATCATCGATTTTTATCTCTTTGCCTGCTGGATAAAGATGGGTCATTAATCAGACCTCATTGGAAAGCAAGAAAAATGGGTGGAAACTGGAGACAGATCATGATTTTTCTTTTCTTTTCTCTCTTTCTTTCTTTCTTTCTTTTTTTTTTTTTTTTTTTTGATACAGAGTTTCATTCTTGTTGCCCAGGCTGGAGTGCAATGGCAAGATCTTGGCTCACCGCAACCTGCGCCTCCTAGGTCCAAGCAATTCTCCTGCCTCAGCCTCCCAAGTAGCTGGGATTACAGGCACGCACCACCATGCCTGGGTAATTTTGTATTTTTAGTAGAGATAGTGTCTCTCCATGTTGGTCAGGCTGGCCTCGAACTCCTCACCTCAGGTGATCCGCCCACCTCGGCCTCCCAAAGTGCTGGGATTACAAGCATGAGCCACCACGCCCGGCCCAAATCATAATTTTTTAAATTTTGTTCTCCAGACTCCTGAGAAGGTTTTCATCAAGTAATTGCTGTTGGGTGAGGCTGCCTTAACCTCCTGAGACGTCCGGGCCATTCCACCTGGTCCTGCTCAGAAGAAGAGAGGCTCTTTGGCTCTCTCTCATCCGAGTGCCCTTCACCAGCCTGGAGCTGCCAACAATCAGCAAATCAGCCTCCCTTCTCCCAGCTAAACACCACTGTGTTAATTGGGCTCATTTTCTAACCCAAATGCAAGTGGTGTACATAATGCAACTTCAGGAGCTTGACATTTGAAATTCATGCTGAGAAAGCAGAGAGAGCGCTCCAGGCAATGAGAGGAGAGGAAAACCAACCTTGGCCCGTCTGGAGAAAATCAGAGCTTCCTGGGGTTAGAGGCACGCACTGAACCGTGGAGTTCAGAGCTGAATATGACCCCAGCCACCCACCGAGCTCTGCTTGAGCTGGAGAACTGACTTAGTGCCACCTCCCCGGAGGCCCAGTCCAGTGCTCAGTATTCATCTGTTGAACAAGTCAGTGAATAAAGAGGCTGAGAATCAGAGAAGACAAGCAACTTCTCCACGGCCGCACAGCCAGTCAGAGGCCCACAAGGAGGATAGCAGCAGCTGGTGTTCCCCTGTGCTATGATCATCTTCCTCTTCGTCATGTTGAATCCTGGCCTGCACCCTGTAAATAGGGAGGCTAGTGTTCACCAAGCCAGCTTTCTTGGGAGTCAGGGGCCACCGGGCTGTCTGGTCCTCCTTGGTCCAGCCAAGGAGGCCAGTGGTACATCAGCCAGGAGAGGCAGGAACCAAGACGGGGTGATCACATTTCTCTCAGGTTCTGTTCGCTGAACTTTTCTCCTGATTCCACTGCGAGTTGTCCCCACAGCTTGCATTTTGACAAATCATGAAGAAGCCATTGCTGGCGCTAAGTGAGGGCCTCTTATGCTCCTCTAGCCCAACCCACAGAGTAACATGGAGTGAAACATGAGGCAATGGTGCCCATTCCACAGATGAGGAAACTGACGCCCAGAGAGACAAAGTGCCACCCCCAGGCTCACAGGCAGGCCAGCCGCAGCCCCAGGCCTGGGACGCACATTTCCTGACCCCAGACCCGGAATTGTCCCAGCTTCTTCTTGTCTTTCAAATGCAACATCAAACCAAAGCTGATCAGCTGAGTCTGAAATAATGAAAGAAATGAATCTTCACAGACCAAAAGATGTGAACTAGGTCTAATCTGCTGTCAGTTCTGGTGGGTTGGTCCTGTGTGGAGAAAGCGTCTGAAGCCTGTGTGGAGGGTTCTGATTGGGTGCGGAGAAAGCTTCTGCAGCCTGTGTGGAGGGTCCTGATTAGGCAGCAAAGCCTGCTCTGGAAGACCAATTCTGAGAGTCGGTGTGCGCACAGCTGGTCCGCAAGCGCTGACGGGATATTTCTGGGCCTTAGACACTTTTGCTTCCCTGAGCCCCTTCCTCCATCAGAAAAAAATACTGAAAAATATATGTTAGGACAGTATTTGTGTTATATTACTAGTTTTTATATTATTCATTACTATTATAATATGATTTTTCCTTTTTATTTTTAAAAAACTGAAAAATGTTTGTGGTTCCCAAAAAATACTGTAGGCCCTGGACACTGTGCTTCCTGAACCTAAGTGTAGAAGTTGGCCCCACTGTGTGCAGACAACAGGGGGATTCGGAAATGAACGGTGGGAATGTCTGCCCTGGGAGAGCTATCAGGCCAGAGAGAAGACATGCTCAGAAATAACTGAATAACAGCCCGGAGTGCTTTCCCACAGGCACACAGGGATCCTGAAAGCTCCGAGGGAGTTCCAGGAGTGAGGGGCCTGCACGAAGACTTCCTGGAGGAGGAGGGCACTGTAGCCCTGAGGCTGGGGGAGGGGACATTTCAGCCCCAGGCTGGCCTGCACCCGGCTTCAGGGAGCAGCCTCAGAGGCACAAGAAAGCGACGGCAAGGCGGGAGAGCTTCCTCCACAGGCACACGAAGACTCCAATCACCATGGGGACGGAGAATGCACCTGCTTTTCTTTCCAACTCTCCTTTCCTTTTGGAAGACTTAGAAAAAATGAACCAATGAAAGAAGAAAGAAAGAAAGAAAAAGGAAAGAAAAGAAGGGAAAAAAGAGAGAAGGAGAAAGAGAGAGAGAAAGAGAAAGGAAAAAAGAGGGAGAGGAAGAGAGAAAGGAAGAGAGAGGAGCACCTCGTGCTGGCACCGTTATCATTCATGTTGATGTCAACATCTCTACAAAGACAGGTAGCAGGAAAATATCGCCGGGGAGCCATTGAGGGCACGCAGCGGGGCCCTGAGTAATTACCGTGGCCTAGTTATTTCTCTGGGAAGGGGAAAAAAAGTCCAGCACCCGATCTGATTTTTTTTTTCTTAATAGGTGAAGTTGAACCTAAAGCACTGTAATTTTAATCAAGTCTTTCCCATCTGCGTGTAGTGTCTCTGAGAAGTTGAAGATTTAAGTGTATGTTGTAGGGTTGGTGGAATTGTCCCAGCGGGGGAGGGAAGGGGGCAGAGTGGTGGTAATTACGCTACACTTAAAGGTATTTCGGTTGCCAGGGAAGGCATTTTTTTTTTAATTTCCTCTTTTTTTCATTGAGGATTTGGATGATGTCATGGACAGGAGAGGGGAAAAGGGAATGCAGAAGCCAAAAGGGTGAGCAAGAGGGGAAAGATGAAATTGTAATTTTCAGTTTGGAAGAAGCTTGGAACCATTTGGAAAATGGGAGTGTGATACTCTAAAGGACATAAGCTAAGCCTAGGAATGGACTAACATCTTTCTAACACAAACACACACACACACCAAGCCCACAGAGCCCACAGACACATCCAAACATGCACATTGGCAACATTCTGCACACCCTCTCCACTCCCACTCACCCTGCACACAGACACAGGGAACACACACATTTCATGCATAAGCACACACAAGACTAAGCTTGCACCCCTAGTATACAGCACCACACACAACCCCGAAAGCACCCCAGCACACTGGCGTGCATTTCTACACATGAGAACATTTGTCTCCCTGTGCGTAACCACACAATGGCCTGGAACACAGAAGTGATTGCAACCAAATAGGCGCAATGAACATAACCAGCATAATATAGAGACATGCCACTCACACACTCACAGCTTGCACAGGTAAGCATGCAGGTAACTGACACCAACAGTGCGGCCTTCAAGCACATGGCAGAATTACCCAGATAGACCAGACCTCACACGATGGAAGGCTGGAGAGCACTAGGGCTTGGCTGAAGGGTAGGTGTGGGTAGGAAGTGGGGATGAGGCGATAATCTGTGTACCCTTTGGCTTTTTAAAATGAAATTTGTATTTTAGAAAAGATGTAGATTTATAGAAAAATTGCACAGATAGTGAGGAAAGTTCCTGGATACCCCATATCCCATCTGTAACATTATAAAATTAGCGTGGTACATTTATCACAATGAATGAACCAATATTGGCTCTTTGTTTTTTAGAATTATACGGAGAATCCTTTAACCCCAACCCACCCCCAACGCACATGCAATGATTTTAACATTTAATAATTCAAACAAGCTGGCATTTGGAGATCTCTTCAGAAGCTTCTATCCTGAAGTGCGGGGCAGTGGATGTTGTCCCTGGCGAGAACGAGCCACGGAAACATTTAGTTGCAGAAGATTGTCCCCTGTCAGCTCAAATCTCCAATAATTCTTACCAAAGTAGAATTTCTAGAGGAACTGACAAGTCCATGGATTTGGCCCTGAGATGTCTGCACATGCCATCACCTTTTTGTTGCAACAGCATCCCTTTCCAAATCAAAACCTCCCACAGGAAGGCAGTCCTCATTTACATCAGGGAATCTCAAGGGTGAAAAGGGGCTGTTTCTTTTATGATGAGGCACCAGCACTTAATTTGACAAATAAATTTGGAAGAAGGCAATTTCATCTAAAAAAAAAATACTAAAAGGCCTAGTCACAGACATCCTTAGTGCTACCATTTTTCTCAAGTTTTTTCCCCATCCTACTCAACCCCATCCATCATCTCTACAGATCTCAATACTGTTGCAGGTGTAATAGGGCCAGCTTCCTGGGCAGTAAAGGAATTTACTAAGACAGTCATAGGTAAAGAAAGGCAGATTTATTAGAGAAAGTATGAAAATATGTTGCAAGGTTGCAACAGGCAGCCCAGCAGAGAAGGGGCTGTCTGCAAAGAGGCAAGGGCTGGAGGGAAGTTTTATAGGGTCATGCTGGAGGGGGCTGCGTGTGGAACAAGGTCATTGTGCCTGCAGAAGGAGATCTTTGTTTTTGATTAGCCATTTCTCACAATTCTTCATTGTTCTCCCTGACCTGGGGCCCTCCCTACCTTGGGGCCCTCCCCAACTTGGGGCCCTTTCCTCATTGTTGCTTACTTATCTTATTTGGACTCCACAAACCCTATCCAACTTTCGAAGCCCAGTATGTTGTCACCTCCTCTAGGAAGCCTCCCTGGGGGCCATCTGTTGCCTCACCTCCTCTCAGAACACTTGATTCCATGAGGTGGAATCAACTTGCCACCTTACATCAGGATTTGCTGTGCTAACAGTCTTATCTCCTGGCTCCATCTCTTAGGGTAGGTATAACAAACTGAGTGGCTGAAAAAATACGGAGTTTTTTTTCCCACGGTCCCGGAGGCTAGACGTCTGAGATCCAGGTGTCTACAGCGTTGGCTCCTTCTGAGGCTGTGGGGGAGGATCTGCGCCAGGCCTCTCTCCCAGCTTCTGGTGGTCACTGGCAATTTTGGGTGTTTCTTGGCCTGTAGACGCATCACCCAGAGCTCTGCCTTCATCTGCATGTGACTTCTTGCAATATGCATGTGTCTGTGTGTCTTTTTATAAGGACACAAGTCATATTCAATCAGGTCCCTGATGATGTTATCCTAACCTGATCATCTGCAAAGACTATTTCCAAATAATTTATATTCTCCGTTACCAGGGGTCAGGACTAAAACATTTTTGAGGAGCACACAATTCAATCCATAATATCTGCCCTGCTGGGCTTAAGTTCCAAAATATGTAGAACCCATTTTTACATTTATTTTGTAGCCTACAAGGTCTACATGTGTGCTCAATATACAGTAAGAGCTTAGTAAAATTGTACTTGATTAGCTAACCATTCAGCCAGTCAGTACAGAAACATGATTATAAACCATTGAAAAAAAATAGTGTTTCCAGTGATTTGAACCAGGAGATGCTGGTGTTCTGAGAAGTAAACGTAAAACAAAATACTCTTCAAAAGAGAGAAGGCTCTCTCAGATGTGGCCCCATTGAAGGCCAGTTTTCAGACCAAAAACTATCTTCCCATACATGACACCAGTTGACCTGTTGACCTAGTCTCTGGTTCTCTTGCTAGTAAAAACCCACACCTGAGAAACTGTAGTAACAAAAACTGACAGCACTCAGAGATCTACAGCGCATGAGCTGAGGCCTGCTGGACCAGGAAATGAGAAAAAAAAGATTACAATCCCACCTTCTTTCATAGGAACTTAGGACATCCCGGCACAGAGAGGTTGCTGAATTTACCCACATCCCTCAGCTAGTCCATGGCGGTGCAAACTCGATCATGTTTCTGCCTTCAGAGCCTATGCACTTGACCATTATGCTTGGCTTCAAAGAATAATTAAAAGCTAAAGCTGGATTTTGATGAAGAAAAAAAAAAAGAATAAGCGAGAGACACAGAGAAGGAAGGGTGTTTCTGGGGAAGGGAAGAGTGTCAGCAAAAATGCACTGACTGGAAAGTAAGAGGGATGCCCAGGTTCTTGGCAGAGCAAAGGGCCCTGGAACATAGCTGTGATCACGTCTGTCCATCTGCCTGTTCAAAATAAAAGTTCAAATGCTGGAGGCAAGGTTCTTGTGCTGTCCAGAGCTGAGCTGGCTAAGAACACTTAAGATGAGTCTACCCTTCTTTATAGTCTACAGGACCTGAACAACACCTTGAGCCTGAGCTTAGGCAGGCTGAGTCCAACAGGGAGGTCTGAAGGACATTGTCTCTAACTCATCTGAGATGTTGGCTCAAAGCCAAAATGATCTCACATTCCAACAAGAAGAAATTGTTTAAAAATGAAAAATGAGATAAATAAAAAATAAAATTAAAAAGTCCTCCCACGGAGCAGCCAATCTGGAGAAAAGGGACCATCCATGACTCTTCCAGCAAACTGGTGTGAACTTTCTCGCCATTGACAGTGCACGCAGCTGGCCCCATTGTCTGCCTCTTTACAAAATTCAATATTTCCCCTTCTGTTATGCTTGGCACAATGACAAGAAAGGAAGAAATAAAAGTTCCCCTCTTTAATGAAGCTGTTGAGGATCCTTTTTTTATATATCAGAATTGACATGACCATTACCATTTTGATTCCGGTTCTGACACAAGAGTCACATAGCAACATGATCCTCTCCATAGCAACCTCCCCACTCCTCACACAAAGACAATCTTGACAGTTTAACATTCAATAAAAAGTACTTTTAATTAAAAGATGACTAAGACTGGCAGCACAAAAAATATATTGAACACATATTTTCAACTGTTGTTAACATTCATTTATAAAGGAAACTACCAACCCAAGCTTGTCTTTTGAAAAGAATGGTCATACGCCTTGAATGAGGCGTTAAAAGATTCCTTGAGTTCACCAAGGCATATTAAATTCCATCCAGCAAACCTTTAATTAAGTGGCTGCTAAAGGCTAGGTCTTATCCTAGGTCCTGAGGGCAAATATTTGAATGAAGCTTCAATGGTGTACTGTGTGGAAATTGCAACAACACCGACAGCATCCTAACAATTACTACCATCTACAGAGGGTTTCCTATGCGCTAGACACTGTGCCCTGTGCAGCCTTTGCATTTAATTTTATATAATGCTCACAACAACTGTTAGCAACCTCATTTTTTCACATGGTGAAACCAAGACTCAGAGATGATAAATAACTTGCCCAAGATCACACACGTGCGCTATGGCTGAGTCAAGACCCAAGCCCGATGATTGTAACTCCTGCCATGCCGCCTTTGTGCCTTGTGCTTCTGAAGGAGGTGGAAGCAACCAGAAAGCAAGGGTGAACCACACCCAGGGCATCCAGGAGGCATCCCGGAGGCAGGCATATGTGTGTGCATGAGTGTGCAGGTGCATGATGTGAGGTCTTCAATGAGATAGAAAACTGTGATGATTCAGAGCACAGACTCTGCCTTACTCTGCTACTTACTATGCGTGCAATTTTCAGCAAATTTCCTGTACTGTAAAGTGTGCATAATAATAGTAACTCTCTATTGCAAGAATTAAAGAAGCTAACACATCTAAAGAATTTAGAATAGTGCCTGGCCCATAGTAATCACTATTCATATTAATATTATCATCATTATTATTATCTTGGCTATTATCTTCTAGTGGTGGAAGAGAGGCATTAATAATATCTTGTTGGTGGGGCACAGTGGTTCATGCCTGTAACCCAGTATTTTGGGAGGCCAAGGCAGGAGGATCACTTAAGCCCAAGAGTTCTAGACCAGCCTTGGCAACATAGCAAGATTCTGTCGCTTCAAAATATTTTTAAAAAATTATCTGAGTGCAGTGGCTTATGTCTGTAGTCCTAGCTACTCAGGAGGCTAAGGGAGAAGAATTGCTTCAGCCCAAGAATTTGAGACTGCAGTGAGCTGTGACCACACCACTACACTCCATCCTGGATGACTGAGTAAGGCACTGTCTTCAATAATAATAATAATAACAATGATATTTTGCCCAAATTAGGATTGCCTTGGCTATATGGGGACTTCTTTGACTCCTTATGAAATTTAAAATGTTTTTTTCTGATTCTGTGAAGAATGTCAATGGTAGTTTGATGGGAATAGCATTGAATCTTTAAGTTACTTTGGACAATATGGCCATTTTTACGATATTGATTCAGGATACAAAATCAATGTGCAAAAATCACAAGCTTTCCTTTACACCAACAATAGACAAGCAGAGAGTCAAATCATGAATGGACTCCCATTCACCATTACGACAAAGAGAATAAAATACTTAGGAATACAGCTAACAAGGGATGTGAAGGACCTCTTCAAGGAGAACTACAAACCACTGCCCAAGGAAATAAGAGAGGACACAAACAAATGGAAAAACATTCCATCCTCATGGATAGGAAGAATCACAAACCCTTTAATAAAGGAGAAAACTGAGGGTCGCAGGAGTCCTTTTGCGTGTCCTGTCACATACCTAGGCACAAGAGAGTTGAGACTTCAGTTGCCTCAGCTCTTGCATCTCCCCTTCCCACCGCTGCCTCCCTTGACATGGAGAGAGTGTGTGTAATCCCTAAAACTGCAAAGAAAGAAGGCCAGGCCTCTGACCTAGAACTGGCATGATGGGATAGAAGCAGCGCTGGGCCTATTCTCAGAGGGCTGGAGTCCATGCCTGGCTCTGGCCCTCATTATGGGAAGGAAAGTAACATTCATTGAGCCCCCACTGAGCTGGGCACCCATCTTAAGTTATCTCAAAATCATTAAAACATGCTGGTGACCCAGTTTTCTTTATGCTCATCAGGGAGACAAGGAGCCTGAGGGTCAGAGAGGTGACCACCATTTCTGAAGGTGCTAGCAAACTGGGGGCACTGCAGCAGTTTCAAAGCAGGCTCCCTGATGCCACGCCAGGGCTTTCCCTGCTGACCTCGGCTGCTTGATTGGAGAAGTCTATGAGACTTCTCTGGCCCCTGCTATTCCCCCAGGCTCTGGAGTCCATTTCAAAACCCCTAAAGTCACTTGGCCTTTAGCTTTCCTCCAAAGGGCAGTGTCCCCAGAGTCACATCAGCCCTGCGGTGCCTGTCCCAATTAGAAACAACAGCCTCCAGGCGAGGTTTGAGCCTGTGCCTTCAGGGTGGGAGGCAGGTCTCATAGCCACCCTTCCAATCCAAAGCAGCTGTCCCCTCTCAGGGCTGTGTCACAGCTTAATTGACTATGGTTTGAGAGCATCGCCTTTATTACCTCTAACAGCCCCATAGCCACTGATTGCCCGCACTGATGGCTAATTTAATTTCTGTCAATACAGCACTGAGTGGCTTTAAAAGAACCATTATCCACAAGGGTGGTGCTTCAGGGGGATGTTAGTGGGATCGCCAAACAGAGCCGGCTTTCATTTTTAGATCGAGCATGCTTAATGCTGCAGGACCTCAGAGGTGATGAGTCCAATCTCTCAACGTGCAGCTGGGACAGCTGAAGCCTGGAGAGGTCCAGGGCTTTGTCTCCAAGCTCTCACAAGAGGGGATGACCTCTCCTACTGTGATGGGGGCTCTGTGACAATCTGATACCCTTCCCCATTTTTCTTTCACTTTGTACCCAGAAGGACCTGGGGGAAAGGCTGAAATGGCTTTCATTCTCCTGCCTAAAACCCCTCACACATGCCATGTTTTCAAAAGGACCTCATGCAGCTTCCCAGGAATGGCCCTTGGCCACTGGACCCTGCCTGCCTGTCCCCCTGCATCACCCGCTTCTTCTGCCCTTGTGGCCCAGACAGAAGGAGTGGCTTGAATGTCCCTGAGTTAACTATGGATTTTTCTCTCTGAATGTTTGCTTCTGCCTCTCCTTCTACCAGGGAAGTCCTTTCCAGCCCTGTCAACCTGAACAATGGATCTCTTGATCCTTCAAGAACACAGCTTATCTGCTCTGGAAAACTGTTCATTTATTTTATTCATTCTATCAACCAATCATTGTTTATTTGTTGAAACCTTATCATCTCTCAGACACTGTGATAAGTCCTGGAAATTAAATAGTGAGCAAAACCAGACACAGTTCCTTTCCTCATGGAACTCAAAATCCACAAGGAAAGATAGATGCTAACCAAAATAATAGCACACAACTGTGAAAAGACTTCTGAAGGAGAAAGAGTTACCTAGGTGTACCTAGAGAGCCCACATCAGGGGAACTGATCTGGCTGGGAGAGTCAGAGACTCCAGCTTCCCTTCTTCCATGACTGCCTGTACCCATGGCATTTGTCACTTTTCACTTTGATAATTCTGCCCATAGGCAAGCCCCTTGAGTATCTTAGCAACGAATCCAGAACTCAGGATTCAAAATATGCTTATGAAATGAACAGTACCTTTCTTTCTTTTCTTTATTAAAACATTGTCCAAATTAACAAGAATAATACTCAATACCTGGAGTAATTGAGACTTGTATAATATAACAACCAGAAAATCATTTTTCAAATAGCAATATCCTCCACTGAAAACTGTCAAGACTAGTAATTGATTCATCATCCATATATCTGCCCATCCTTTCATTCATCCATTCTCCCATCCATTCATTTCTTCACCCATCCTTCTGCCTACCGATTTATTTAGATACTCAATTATCTATCTATCTATCTATCTATCTATCTATCTATCTATCTATCTATCCATCCATTCACCCATTCTCCCATCTATTCTCTCACCCATTCATTTATCAACTTATTCATCCATCCATCTATCTCTTCACTCACCCACCCACCCATCCATCTGAATAGTAAGCATTTGTGATCCTCTACTATATACCAGGCGTGTAATAGATGTTAGTGAATGTAAAGATAAATAATAAATGGCTTATCCCTGGCTAACTCTTTCTTGTCCTCAAGTCTGCCTTAGATCTCTCCCTCAGAGTCTTCCCTCATTCCCAAGGCAAGGTTAGATCTCATCTATCCCCATTTCTATTCCCCTAACCATCACTGGAAGGGCCCCATTTCCCACACTTGGTTAATCATATTTAGCACAGTGTTATGTTTGCTAAAATGTGTTCATCCTTCTATAAAGCTATAAGCTTCTGCATCTTGTTGCCATTAGTTCATCATAGTAAGTGCTCCGTCAGTATTCTGTAATCCCTGAATGAATAACCAAAGGATAAGCATGAATACATTGCATGGCCTTTACCTCAAGGGAGTGGGATTAATAGGCAGAAGCAACACCTGTACAGGTAATGACAGGGTGATGAAGCCATGTGAGAAGTGTATACAGACTTTGAGACTTGGAGTCTGTACAGGAGAGAAAAATCCTGGTTCACACTAATAAGTAGTTGCAAATGGTAACAAGTTGTTTGGGGTTTCAGCAACTCACCTAATATGCTTAAGATCCTTTTTTTTTTTTCTTAGAAAACCCCAGCACAATTATTTATGAAACTTTTTAATTAAATGGACTTCTTAAAAGAAGTGAGGCATTTTTGTTTCAAATTTGAGTCACTAAAGTTATTTAACACCCCAAGTTTTGATAGTTGCTAAAACACTGTGTATACGATATTGTCATGGTGGCTTCTTGGTATACCATGGCTGACCTTTCAGTGAGTCATGCATTGTACCCTCGTGTCTCAGCCTCACCCCAGTCAGTGCAGGTGGGGAAGAAGGAGCAGCCCACGAGAGATTCAGATAGCAGAATTCTGAAGGATTTTGTGGCCCAATGAATATCAGGCAAGAAGGGCCTTCCAGGAATACCAACAAAATGTTTTATAAAGTTTTATGACACACTCCTCTTCTCTAAAAGTTTCATTTCTTGGCAAATACAGTTTCAAGACCAGATATGAAGCCAACTTATGTAAAAATTCTATATTATAAGGTGGAGCTTGAGGCACCGATATGTGTGTAGGCAATGGGGTGGGTGAAACAAAAAGAATGGGTTTCAGGAAGGAAGTTAGATTGGTTCAAGACTTTGTGAGTTTGGGATGCACATGAGACCGTCCGATAGTTTTTCTGGAGTCACTCATAAATGAAAGGTGGGTCTGGAGCTCATGTGAGAAGCGAGAGGTAGAAGCAGGGATTTGGCAGTCTCTGGCTTGAAGGTGAAAGCGAGGTCATGGAAGTGGATGAGGTCAACCAGGGAAAGTTTGTTGTGAAACAAAATATCAAGAGCAGAGTAGCAGGGGGGTGCCTCTGACATGCAACCATTCACTAATTGTCCACCAACCATTCCTCATCTATTCTGTCTTCCCTGCTCACAGAACTCCAATGCTTGGTTCAGTAAGTAGAATGGTCTGTTAGTTTCCCAGTCTGCTATAGCACAAAGTTGGAGGCTTAAAATAACAGGAATTTATTCTCACAGTTCTAGAGGTCTTAAGTCCAAAATCAAGGCATTGGCTGGGCTACACTCCTTCCAAAAGCTGTGGGTGAAGGTCCTTCCTTGCACCTCCTGGCTTCAGGGGCCTCTTGGCAATCCTTGGCTTACTGCTGTGTCGCTCCAATCTCTGCCGCCATCTTCACATGGTCTCCAACCTGATGTCTCTTCTCTGTGTCTATTTGTGTCTCAAACATCCTTTTCTTTTTCCTTATAAAAACATCAGTCAGCCGGGCGTGGTGGCTCATGCCTGTAATCCCAGCACTTTGGGAGGCCGAGGTGGGCGGATCACGAGGTCAGGAGATCGAGACCTTCCTGGCTAACGCGGTGAAACCCCCTCTCCACTAAAAATACAAAAAAAATTAGCCGGGCATGGTGGTGGGTGCCTGTAGTCCAAGCTACTCAGGAGGCTGAGGCAGGAGAATGGCGTGAGCCCGGGAGGCGGAGGTTGCAGTGAGCTGAGATCACGCCACTGTACTCCAGCCTGGGCGACAGAGCAAGACTCCATCTAAAAAAAAAAAAAAAAAAAAAAAAAAAAAATCAGTCATTAGATTTAGAGTGTGCCTAAATTCAGGATAATTCATCTTGAGATCCATAACTTAGTTACATCTACAAAGATCCTATCTCCTTTTAAGATCACATTTATTTATACCTACCCCACAGGTAGAGGGTTAAGATGTGGACATACCTTTTGGGGGAACAAAATTCAACCCATTACACATAGTGGCACTTTGATTTCTAAAAAGATGAGCCCTTCTCCCAGCCTCAGGGAATGCATCTTGATTGATTCTTATCATGGCAATCCCATTTCCATTTGCTAGACACCCACTTTCTAGCCTCTCTTACATGTGGAGGTGAGCAGATTGGCCTGTAACACAGTTCTATCCAACAAGACACAAGAGAAATTCTGCTGGGGCTTCTGGGAAAACCACAGAAAGATATGGTTTTTGCACCTGTACTTCCTTCCTGCTTTGGATGCTGCTGTGAGGACATGAGGTTTAAGGTGGCAGCCATTTTACAGTCAAGAGGTAGACAGCATAAGAATAGAAGCCAGCCCACTAAGGAGTCCAAGTCGGCATCACTGAGCTGCAAAGCAATGCCAGCCTCTGCTCACCTTCAGACATCTTCTTCCTCCTCTTTGTTTAAGTCATTGCGAGTTGGACTTTCTGTTACTGAATGCATTCCTAGCTGATATGAAATACTGACTTAAGGGGCATACAGAGAATGAGGAGCCAGTAAAATAAGCAAAGAGGCTGCCCCAGGAAAAAGGAGGAGAAGGTGATGTTCCAGAAGCCAGGGAAAGAGAGCATGTGAAGGAGGAGGATGTCAAATGCCATTGGAAGGTAAATTAAGATGCTGAGTAAAAGAGATGAGTGAGTATATGTTGATTGTCGAGATGGCAAGGTGAGCTAGTGGTGCCTCAGGCATGGCTCATTGGAGTTGCCAGCTAGAACCCTTCAATCAGCAATTCAGGGAAGCTGCCTATGTTGGAGAGAATGGGCTTACCCCAGTGAAGCAAGTTCCTAGAGAGGGATAAAGGGCCTGAATCAGTAGCACAAGGACAAGACTTCGGCATGGAAAGTAGGAATAGACCCCTTACTCAGAGACAAGGGAGAGAACATAAGGAGAGATGCAGAATGAAAAAAATGCATGACCAAGAAGAAAGTTGGAGGAGGTGATAGATGAGAGGTAAAAGCATTGCTGGGGAAGAAGGGTTTGATAAGTGATTGAGGAATATGGTCTAGCTCAGCTGAGCTGCTATCTCTGAAAATAAGGATACCATTAAAGGAAACCAAGTTTGTTTGCTGCTTGAGGAGATAAGGCAGTTCTCTGTGCTGTTTGTTTGCCAACAAACAAAGAGTGGCAAGTGGAATCTTCTGCCCTCTTCCTACCAACTTCTTGTATGCAGTTGGCAATATTCATAACTTCTGCATAGAGAAAGAGAAATTACCTAGAAGCTGATCTCTGTTATGACATATATCCTTATAGAGGAGGAAGGGAGGAAAACTCACCAGTGATAGAGAGACGAGAGAAATACTCTATCTTTCCTTATAAGTGAAGATGAATGTCATAACAGAGTATCAGCCATGGTCTTACGTCCGTGCATGCAAACCTGCCATTCAGCAAGGCAGAAACTTCTCTGGATAACTGTTATGGAAAATAGAACTGCTAGTAACGTGACTTCTGCTGTCAATGCAGTAATATATAGGTGAATGTTTGCAAGGAAGGAAATATCACCTGGAAAAATCTCTTGGTTGGTTATATATTAGTAGTGTCTCTGGCTTAGGTAAGCAATGAGTGCCTGTTATTTATGTCTGTGTACACGTGTGCATATATGTTTAATATTTTAGAGCCTAGAGGGGGACATGCCATTTTGAGATAGCAATCCAGTTTTTCATTTCAGAGTGAGGTAACCAGAGAAGGCACAGTGACCTGCAGTTTTATGACAACTTTCTACCTATTTCTCCTTCACCTAGAAGAGGCCCCACATCTAACAAATCAACCTGCAGGTAGGGGGTGGACACCAGTATGGCAGGAAGGAAATCTACAGCCAGTCCAGTGACCAGAAAAGTAATTTTCCATGTCATGCATCAGCCCTTCTTCATCCTTCATTGGGAAATATCTTGCAAAGGAAAGATGAGACAAGTGACCTTAACAGAGGAAGTATTAAAACGTGGCTGAGGAGGAAGAAAGGAGAAAAACGACAGTTCGCGCAGATCTATGTCTCAGTTTGTTTTTGATGTCTTCAGACAACATCTCCTTTAGGTCCCTAAAAAGCCATTCAAACTGCAGGCCACCTTTCATGCCCACTGTGAGGTTTCTTGTGGCTTCTTAAGCTGAATTTTATCTAACGCAATAAATTCCCCTGTCCACCCTGAAAGTGGAGTTCCTGCCACACGTTCAGCCAGTCTGAGCCTCATTCATCCAATGTAAATTCCTAAATACTTGAAAAGTTTCCTAGAATCTTCCTGCTTGAGCCTTGATGAGAAAACCGGTGGGAAGCAGAGCCAGGCTGTTTGTCTCTTATGAATTCTGGACCAGGCGCAGTACTGGCAGTTGGAGGGATGGAGTGGTGAACAGCAATAGAGTGGTCAGGAAAACCCCGGGTCAGAATGACAGATTCACAAGAGGTGAGGCAAGTGGGGACTCAGGCAAGGGTCCAGCACTGAGGTATATGTTCCGAGGGGACTCTGGTGGAAGGAGGGACTTGGGAGCAGTGCGTCCAGTCAAGCAACCTGCAGAATAACTTGATTAATTACAGAGATGGGGGAATGAGGCAACAATGATTTTTGGCAAGAACACGTGTTTACTTTCATTATATAATTTTATAGGGATTTCACTTAAATTTGTTCAACAATAAGACAGTCCATTTCTAAAAATATCAGAATCACATCAAATCGAGTATTGATTCTCAGAAAATGATGCCATTATCATTATTATATATAATAGTTATTAAATTATTATATATAATTTAATTTAACTGGATCCAGAAATAATTTCAATCAGTTTATTTATTTATTTATTTATTTTTTTTTTTGATGGAGTCTCACTCTGTCACCCAGGCTGGAATGCAGTGGAGTGATCTCAGCCCACTGCAACCTCCACCTCTTGGGTTCAAGCAATTCTTCTGCCTCAGCCTCCCGAGTAGCTGGGACTACAGGCTCACACCACCACGCTTGGCTAATTTTTGTATTTTTAGTAGAGACGGGGTTTCACCATATTGGCCAGGTTGGACTTGAACTCCTGACCTCATGATCTGCCCACCTCAGCTTCCCAAAGTGTTGAGATTACAGGTATGAGCCACCACGCCCAGCCTGTTCTCACTTTGGTAATAAGAACATACTCGAGACTGGGTAATTTATAAAGGAAAGAGATTTAATTGATTCACAGTTCCACATGGCTGGAGAGGCCTCACAATCATGGCAGAAGGTGAAAGAGAAGGAAAGCCCTGTCTTCCATGGTGGCAGGCAAGAGAGTGTGTGCAGGGGAAATACTATTTATGAAACCATCAGATCTCATAAGACATATTCACTATCACAAGAACAGCATGGGAAAGACCCACTTCCATTATTCAATTACCTCCTACTGCGCCCCTCCCATGACACATGGGAATTACAGGAGCTACCACTCGAGATGAGATTTGGGTGGGGACACAACCAAACCATATCAACAAGTATGATTATGGTGGTGATGTCCTCAATGTAACTAAGTGGGAATTTCCTAGCAATTGAAGAAAAAGAGAAACAGGATAAGTCACAAATTCTCATGATCTGACAAAAGTTTCAGCAAAGCATTTAATAGGAGAGCAATTTTTTTTTTCCTAGCGCTAAACTCTTAGGAGAATTTATTGTGGGACCTTTTACGCACTGGGCAATGCAATGAATACTATCTTCAACAGAAGTTTTACCAAAAAACGCAGAAATACATCTTCTCATCTTTGTTTCACATGATCCTATAGTAAAAGCCTTGATGAAAATGTGGCATGAAAATGTAACTCTTTAAAGGCACTTCTGTGAGGACACTAGCTCAGTTGACAGTGGCTCCAAGTTGGCAGTACCACAGGGCGTATTCCTTTAACCATCCACCAGACCGAACTGCAGTTACCGGAATATTCACCCCTCTTTTCCCGACATGTCAAGGTCTGGAGGGTAGCATTTGTTTTCTTGTTTTTCTTTTTACTTGTATTTGTATCCCATTGTCCAGCACTGTGCCTGGTCCACAGTAGGCATTTCATACCAGATGTTGCACAGAGGATTTAAGTGAATGTATCGATAGTGCTTAGCTTGGTGTGTCTCTCAATCAGGCGCTGCACAAATGAGGGAGGCCCCACACCAAGGTTCTCACCTGCCAGCTCGTGTCAGCACCACCTGGTGACTTTCATACACAAAAACATGATCAGCTTGGAGTTCTGAGTAGAAGAATATCACCTTCTATGCAACCTTCCTTTTGCAAAGCCACGTGGCTCCCGCTGCCTAGATGGCCAACATCCCCAGTGTCCTACCTAGAGCCTCCTGCCTAGATACCTAGATCTGCAGCATCTTTCCAGAAAAGTGGTCATTCAGCCTTTGCCTCATTCCTGTGACCTCTCCCACAGGCTTCCAGCACGTGGCTCTTTTGCTGCATTAGCCAGGGTCAACTTCTGCAGCTGCTGACAGATTTTCTGACCAGAAAGTGTCTGAAGGGCTACTGCTCATGCCAGACAGCAAGTAAGCGGCTTTCTGTGGCTCTATCGTACATGAGGCTTTCCAGGATTGCTGGTGAATGACTGAGGCTCTCTACAGGGGAAGCCAGGCAGGGTGTGTTGGACTCAGCTCATACGGTCCTCCAGAGCAGGCTGTGCACATCTCTTTTACCGACTCTGTCTTCAGTGACCTCACCTGGTAGTTTGATATCAGCCATAGTGAAAATATTTACAGCATGGAAATTGGCAAACTCTGTACTTTAGGTTTGGTGGATTTTTCTTCCTCCACAAACAGCCAGTTGTTAAACATTTACCAGCACACCACTGACAGCCAAAGAAGAAGAGAAGAAAGAGTAATGGAGAAATGGTCTCTGAGCCTTCCCCATCCAGTTCACCTTAGATAAACCCAGATTATTCTTTTCACTCAAAATTTTCCCCTGCCCTCCCAGTGACTAACAAAGGGGCCAGCAAACATTTTCTGAAAGGGCAGGGTGGCAAATATTTTAGGCTTTGCTGGGCACACAGTCTGTGTCACAACTGCCCGGTGCTGCTGTTGTATTGTGACAACAGCCATAGACAACATGTAAATTAATGGGCATGTCTGTGTTCCAATAAAACTTTATTTATAAAAACAGGTGGCAGGCCAGATTTGTGCCCCAAGCTATAGTCTGCAGACACCTGATCAAATACATGAATCCGAACACCAGCATGGCAATCCAGGACCACTGGTATTAATTCCTACGCTTGCCAGTGTCATTTTTTTATATCTCCTCTGCTTTCCCTAGGAGTAGAGTGGGTTCTTCCTAAACTCACCTCTCTAATTTGATAACTGTGTGCTTCTCACCTCTCAGGTCCTCCCACAGGAATATCTGCTCCTGAGACCCTTTTCAAACCCCGACCCTGTTCTTAGGTTCATCTTAAAACCTGCTGACATGCATTGCCCTTGCATTTACCATATTTCATTATATCCAAATATACAGACTCTCCCACATTTCATTGAACTCTGTCCCCCAACCAGATGCACAACAGATGTATTTTTTTCTGTTTCACGGTTATATAAAGGGCGTCCTTGACCTCAGGGCTGCTGTTCTGCCGTTGACATCATCTCCACATCCTCTGGGCCCAGCCCAACATGGTTGGGCACACTGGTAGGTGCTTAGGAGTAACTGGAAACACAAATTAAGATTATTTTGTTATTATTTTATTATTTATTATTTTATTATTGTCCAGAAGTTCTTCCTAAATGTGATATCACAGTGAGCCCTCCCACAAAACCATCCTTGACACCATTTCCCTGAACTGTCTGTGCAGCCCCTAGACATGACATCTGCCTGCTTTGAGCTTCATTTATTTTTATCCACGAAAAAGAAGAGTTATGATCCTTGATCCTTCTGGTCTCTATAATCTAGAAAATATTTTTCTGGATCAATTCATGGCATTACCTCTATACCTTGACTTCTTCATTACTGCAAGCCCAGGGGCAATAAATAGGAAGCTCCCTCTCCCATGCTGGCCCCTCACGTTATGCTCTATAGATATTCTTAAGGGGCCAATCTGTGGTCTTAAAATGCACTTTATTACTGACAAATACTTGCACTATTGTCATGTCTCTGTAATATATGAATCCGAGCCATCTCTTAAATTGAAGATCAAACTGAGTTTGACCAATAATTGTATAAATGTCACTAACGTTTTTATTTTCTTTGAGGTTTTAGTTGATTGTTCTTTCAAGAAGCTGAAATGATTTAATGTCAAGTTCACATGGCTTTTCAAAAGGAAGATAGAAGATTATATTCTTCCACTCACAACCCCAAGTTTTTTAACATGATTCACATGTTAAATTTCCGGTCTGATATCAACTGTAAACTATATAGGTTCTGCTGGCTGTGGTATTTTTTCTTAATGCTCATAAATCCAGAGGTTATAAATCCCTCAAATTCCCATTTCTAAATGAAATGTCCATGTTATGGTCATTTTTCAGATAGTGTTTTAACTTCCATAGAACAGCAATGCCTAGAATTGAAGTCGTAACATTTTTTTTAAGTCAAAGATTCTGTAGAAACTCAAACAAAATCATAATGTGTAATTTCTATAGTTACATAAATATATATAATAAACAATGTAAAAGTGGTATTTGTTGAAATAGATTGGGTGTTGGCCTTCTTTTGATATACTCTGTGTAGCAAATCCAGGCAGTATAAAGAGATGATAGGACCCTCCTAATAATATCAGATTGGGCCAAGAAATGCTCAATTCCATTTGAGATCTGAATTCCATCAGCAGAGCCCTGGGCTCATCCTTGAAGCAGGGGAAGTTGGTTTGAAGAGTAAAGTCGGCTCCCATTCAAAGGCTGTCTGCTTGATCCTCAAGGAACCAAAGATGACACCATCTTTCTTTTTTGCCCATCCTGTGCCCTCGTGAAGAGGCAGTGCCAAGCCCTACCTCTCCCAAAGTGTAAAGAGCATTGGATTCGGAATGAATAAGTCCATGTTCTGATCAGAGTCCACAACCACCAAATTCAGAGACTTGAAGCAAATTCTCTGGGCCCCAGTTTGCTTGTCTATTAAAAGAAAATTTCTTTTATTTTCTCTTATTGAAGAGTCTTTCCCTCCCAGGCCAGTTGTGGGAATCAAAGTGGATGATGATCTTTCTTGCCTGGCTTACATTTTCCAAGTTTTAGTCTCAGCTTCCTCTGAGAAATCTTCCATGACCTCCCCTCCCAGCCCTAGTACCAGGTTGGATCCCTTCCCTTCCTCTGGACTCCAAAGTCATCTTTGAGTTCTGCTGCCCAGAATGTGGCTATCCTGTTGTCATTGCTTGTTTATTGGCATGAATATTCCTTTAGATTACAATCCCCTTGAGGGCAGGGATGTATCTCTCAGCACTATACCTTCAGCGGATAGCAGAGTGCACTTTTGGAAAAAATATTTTCCAAGGACACTTTCTCTCTTTTCTGCCAGACCCAGCTCCATGATCTTAAGTGGTGGCAAAGATGTGAATGAAGTAGGTTTAATATTCCCAGAAACACTATTTACTTTGCAATTGAGTTTCTAAAAGGTATTATCTAGGAGGAAAGAATTTGGAGATTTCTTCAACTGATAGAGACTGCAGTAACCATTCTGCTTCCTGCAGGCTCCAAGGAGCCAAAGTCCTTGTTTCCTATGTATTCATGGAACATTGCCTAAGAGCAGGATTTGTTGGCTAAAGCACCATCAGGAGTGCAGCGCTGGAGAAGGTGTATAGGAACATGGCCTACAAGACAAGGACACGAGCTGCAAGAGGAGCATGAACGTGAAGTGCGAACACCTGAGCTCTAGCCCTGGTGCTTCCAGAATCACTGCCCCTCTCCAGGTCTCACATTTTTCCTCTCTATAATGGACACATGCTATATCAGTTTTCTTCAAGTCTAATTTTGTCTTGTTTTGCATTGTTATCAGCCAAAAGTCATTGTTCAAAACGTAGCCTAATACAGCAGAGTCACTGTTTAAAGCAGGAATATGGAGCCCGAAGCTATGTCCTTGCCACACATACTCTCCCACCTCTCCTGTGGTCCCTGAGGAAGGTGAGTGGACTTCCTAAGGTTCTTTGGGACACAGCTTGAGGACAACAATGCCAGGTGATTGGTGGCCCTGGTGGCCCTGACAGCCTCCCAGCTGTGGTTTTTATGACCTGTGGCTCGGGTGAGCAACTTCTCCCTTGCCCTGGATGAAGAAAGCTATGGGACAAAAGACTTGCAGCACTAAAATGGGAAAGTCCCAGGAAAACTGAGCTGAATTGGTTACTCTGCCTGTGTCCTACCCAAACCACCTCTCCACACTTTGGAGAAGGGCAAGGCCCAGCATTATGCATGGTCAGGAGGGTAGGCTGGGACGTAGTGCCTTCGGGACCCATCATATATAACTGAAACCTTTCACCCAGAGCTGCCAGAAAAACAATTTGAGAGGTTGATTGAATTTTCTTTTTCTCGTTCTCTTTGTTCTTTTGTCTTTGTTCTCCTTGTTCTCTTTGTCCTTTCTACCATCCTTCAGTGACTTCCATTGCCTCAGAAGAAGGATCACACGGCAGAAAAGCAGACAGAACACTAGCGTGTTTCAAAAGCCAACATTGCGGACTTGCAAACACCTGAGTTTTGGGGTTTAAAAAATCTAAGATACAAAGAACTCAGTCTACATAATATACTTTACAAGCAACATGTTTTTAAAAAGGTAAAGAGCTGTGTTCATTTCCTACTGTGTCTGCAATAAATTACCACAAACTTAGTGGCTTAAAACAGTGCAAATGTATTATCTTCCAATTTGGGAGGTCAGAAGTCTCACATGGATTGCACTGGGCTGCAATCAAGATATCAGGAGGGCTGTGCTCCCTCTGGAGGGCAAATGGGAATCCCCATTTTCTGGTCTTTTTCAGCTTCTGGAGACCACCTTCATTCCTTGGCTCATGGCCTATCCCTGCATCTCCAAGTTAGCAGCGTAGCATCTTCAAATCTCTCGCTGACTCTGACCGTCATCCCATCTCCTTTCCACCCTCTGCTTCCATCGTGTTGCCACTTTCTTCTCTCCGAACCTCCTCCCTCTCTTTTCTAAAGACCCTTGTGATTACATTGGGCTTACCTGGATAATCCAGGACATTTCCCCTCATGTCAAGATCTTTAATCACATCTGTAAAGTGTCATTGCCATGTAAGATAACATATTCACAGGTTCCGAGTATCAGGGTATAGACCTCTTTTTGTGGGAAGAGGAGGTCAATATTTTGTCTACCATGAAAGTCGAGCATCTTAGCCAACCTCAAATATTCTCCAAGGTGGAGGAGGGGGAGAGACAGCAGGCCACAGGGAAGGAGAGGTCCAAGGGGATCTAGAATAACAGGACTCAGGGGGGCGATGTAGACAGAGCTGGCATTTAGACCTTACCCAGCCAACTTGAAATGCCATCTGTTCCTAGTACCAGAGAGTTTCATGGGAGTCATGCCCAGGTCCACAGATGGTCCAGTCTTTAAGAGTACTATGCCCAACGCCAGTGTCCAGAAGACTTATTGATCACCCTTGCTACCAATGTCCAGCAAGAGCCTTCTCCCATCAACTACAGTCAATATGGTACCCATTGACCATTCAGTAAGGGTAAGCCCATCTGGGCTCCATGGCTAAGTCAGGACCCCTATATAACTAACCCTACGTGGAAAACTTCCAGATTCAAAGGCTGAGGTTGATTAAAAGCTCCCCCAAGAACGTAGGTGGCATGCTAGACACAAAAGGAAGAAGAAAAGAAAGAAGGAAAAAAGGAGAGAACAATATAAGAAAGAAAGAAAGAAGTCCTACTACCTCATGCCTCTATTTTGTCTTGGACTGAATTAAACCAGCTCAGAATCTCCCCCAGATAATGGCGAAATGATGTTTTGTCACAGCATCATTGGGTTTGTTAAGTCTGAGTCTTTATAACCTCAAAAATATTAGGTTTCTTCTTCTTTTCTTAATCCCCTGCTTACTCTAACCCTTAAAACTCAGTCCTCATAATGTGCTTATGTCGGATGCCACAGTGCTAGGATGAAAAAGTAGGGAACTGTGTGAGTTAGGGGCACTGAAAGGCAAAGTAGATCGGAGAAATGTCTTAAAATTTTACAAACTATCACTCCTGGTCACTGAATTTTATTTTATCTTTTAACAAACAGAAGACAATCAGTAGAGGACACCAATGGGAATGCATCTCATGCTCAGCACACCTTGGGGAAGAAGCTCTTGATAAGTTCAAGGTGCTATTCTCCTGTCTTTTTTTCACTGAAATAAAAATCTCAAATCAAAAGCATCTGTCCTTTTCCTTGTATATGTCAAAATGTAATTGGCAATGGTTGGGGTTTGTTGCCTTTATTGCTTTTAATAGCTATATAGCCACTGATTGCCCAAGCTGATGGTTAATTTAATTTCTGTCAATACAATATTGGGGCTGTCTGCATATTCAGACCATGATTAACTGCTGCAGAGTCCATAACACTGGTGTTATTATTACTGCATTTAACTACCTCTCGGGAGAAGACAAATTAAATTATGTTGAAAATGCTGTTGATTATCATTACGAACTTATTTGTAGAGCACAATTACTGATCTGTTGTAAAATAAATCAAATTTTTTATCATCTTGGTATAAATTAACTTTACTGTAGGAGAATGGAGAGTAGAGGCTGAAAGAATGTGGGCCACCTTGTATAAGTCAACAGAGCACTGAATTAAAATAATAATCACACATGAACATAATATTATATTTTAATAACGAGCTACGTCATGACCAAGAGTGCCTCATAGATTATGGGATTTCAACAATAAAGCAGCAAGCACCATGTGTGTCGTGTGCTGTTGACTCAAATGCAGGGTGAGGCCTGGGGATGAATTATTCCTGGGCTGTGACTCCAGTTCAATCTGAAATCACCACTCGAGTAAATTAAGGAAGGCGGCTTTAAGAACACAATTACATTAATAGCTTACATGTGATCATCGTTTAGCTTTTGCCATTCCCTTACAATTTACTAGGTGCTATTATGCCATAATGCAAGTTAGGCCAAATCCATGGCCTAGGATCAATAAGCCATAGCCTGTCATCTTTGCATCTGCCAGGAGAGCCAAAGACACCAGGCCTGTGGGCCCAGGCCTCCTAGACTCACCGTCACATAATTAACTAACGTGAAAGCTCGGTCTCAAGTTACCCATTAAGTGCCAACAAAGGTAATACTATTGCATGCTCCTTTCTCTATTATTCTGAGCAATTTCTGCACCTTTAAATAACTAAGTGGATCAAATGGTTGAGTAATTTGAATAAGAAATATATACCACAGAGCTCTTCTATTTAAATACACACGGCTGTGTGGCACAGCAGAGCGATACCCTGGGAGTTTAGCAGAATGCAGTACAAGTCCACACCCTGCCATAGACAGTGTGATGCTGGGCAAGATGACCAATCCTGCTGGACCTCAGTTTCCTCATTTGTAAAATGGGAACGTTTTGGCTTTGTGGTTTATCTGAATATGTTAATTTTCCTGTGCTGTGTAACAAATTAGCACAGACAAAGTAGCTTAAAACAATAACCATTTCTTAGCTCACAGTTCTGCAGGTCAGGAGCCTGGATGGGCTCCACTGGGTTCTCCTCTTAGAGACTCAAAAGACTTACACCAAGGTGTCAGCCTTGGCCAGGGTCTTATCGAAGTTTGTAGGGAAAAATACGCTTCCAAACTGTCAGAATTTAGTTCCTTGTAGTTGTAGGATTGAAGTCCCCGCTGCCTTACTGACTGTCAGACCGGAACAGCTCTCAGCAACTGGAGGTTGCTTTCGGCGGCTCACCGAAGGTGGACTTCTGCCACACCTCAGAGCCAGCAACTGAGGGTGGGATCCTTCTTGCTTGGAATCATCCTGACTTCCCCTTCTACCACCAGCTGGAGAAAACTCTGAGATTTAATGGACCCTTAGGAATACAAAATCAATGTACAAAAATCAGCAGCATTTCTATATACCAATAAGATTCCAACAGACAGCCAAATCAAGAATACAATCCCATTTACAGTGGCCACACAAAAATTAAATACCTAGGAATATGTCTAACCAAGGAGGTGAAAGATCTCTACAAGGAGCAGCTACTATTTGCAGAACAGCGGTTATTCCAGACAGTTCAGTGGGCAATGTGATAAAGTAAGTTTTACACAAACAGTAAACTATGATGCAGATTCTAAGTATTCCCATTGTTCACAGGTAAACACTGAGCCCCACAGTAAAGAAGTCACCTATCCTGGGTTGCACTGCTTGTGTCAAGGCTGACACTCAAACTTCAATGTCTTGAACCACTAGCTGAGTCACTGCTCATCCCCCATGATACATTTACATCAAAATCCTTCATGAGGTCATCCACTTGAGGCACAGAGTCTAATTCCCTTCAACTATGTCTTGGGAATCCTGTTTGGATTTCTGGTTCTTTCCTTAGGTAGATGTGCCCACCTCTTATTTTGCTCTTACTTCAACTAAGCTGCACATGAATCCTTTCATTAATTATCAAGCACTGCAAGAATATTCAGTCACTTTTTGCAAAGGCTTTTATCCTCACAAGATTGGGCCAACAGCCCAGATGCTGCCCACATGAAGGTGGAGAACCAGGGCCATTGAAGTCCTCCTCACCAGGATGAGGTCTTGCATTCAGCTGATCATCCACCATGTAACTCAAGGAGCCATCTGGATCCCTGCACTCCCATTCCCGTTCTTTGTGGTGGAAAGTACTATAACACCTTTCACTGCCAATTCCAGCAATATCAAAACTAACCAAAGTTCACAAAAAGAAAATGCTAAATAAACCACACACTGAATAGAAATGTCAAGTAGAGAAGGCTGGAGTATCTTTTAATGGAGTTCTATCAAGATTTTTCAAGCACCTATTCTGTATATGACACTCTTATTATCTTGTCCCTAACCCAAGCTGAAATGTAGCCAAACCATTTGCTGGAGCTGAAACTCGGCATGCATTTCCACCCTCCACACATTTGCCCATGGTGTTCCTGCCACCTAAAGCACCACTTCCAGTATTCTTTTCAGGTGAATTACTACTCATTCTTAGAGCTCCTCCCCTGGCCCTCCCCACAGAGTGAGGATTTCCTTCACTGGGCTTCTGTGGTGGGCTCTCAGACCTGTATGATAAGTCCTGCCATATAGTATTGTCATTGTTGGATTTTTCATGATGCGTTTCCTAAAGGCAGGCACCATATCTGCTTGTCTTATTAGAGAACCTGGCTCAGAGAAGCATTCAGTAAGTGTGTGCAGAATGAAAGAATGGAAGGAGATTGGGTACCTGGGAAGTGGTCCATGCACCATAGGTTGACAATTGGCATTATTGCTGTGCCGCTGATAAAGGCCAGAACCTAACCATGTTCAGTCATTCATTCCTCCCTCCCTTCATTCATTCATTCAACTGTATTTACTGAGCATACTCTTTGAACCAAATATGGTAGAGTGCACTGCACAGGGGAACTGATACAGTGAGGAGTGGAACTGGACCCAGGCCCTCACTTCACAGTCCAGTGGGGAAGATGGACAATAAATAAATGAAATCATCACACAAATGATTATAAAATCACCACTGGAACAAGGGCTATGAAGGAAGGGAGCAGAAGTTATGCAATGGTGATGTGGGAATTTGACACATTAAGGAGGTATAGGTCGCTTTTCCTGAGGAAATGGCAGTGGAGTTCAGAGTTTAGGCAGGTGTGAACATGAATTAGTGTGGGTGCTCTGGAGGAAGAGTTCAAGGTTAACATAGGTGGGTAAGATTCAGGAAGCAAAATGAGAAAGACTCAAGAGGAGGTTGGTCGGTGCGAGTGGATGGACAACTTATAGGATATGGAAGGCTTTTCTGGAGAGCTGATGAATAGTTTTTAGCAGATAAAGTGACTCCTGCTGCAACACGGCAATTGAAATGAGTAGTAGAAGAGGCAAGGGAACAGCTGGGAGGCATTGCAATGGCCCAGGGTGAGAAATAGTTGCTTGGACTAGGGAGTTAGTGATACAAATGGAGAGACATGGAGAGATTCAATATTTTGAGAAAACATTAAGAGGTGATGGTGCAAAACTAATCAATGGTGAGAAAAATTAGAATCGGTAAACTGAGGGCTGAGGTAATGAAGAAGGGGAGCAGGGAACTTTCTAGAGACATAGAAACATTTGATATTTTCATCTGGATGGTGTTTACACAGTGTGTACAAGAGCAGAAATTCTTCATCCTTACACTCATAATTTCTGCATGTTATTGCATTTATTAAACCGAATTGAAAATCCAAGAAAGGATGTGGTAGTCCAACTTTGAGGGGCAGGAGAGACAGGGTCATTTGGGGATTCTAGTTTGCATAACGTACCTGGCAGGAAAGGAGCAAGTGTGGAGCAAAAGACTTCTCCCAGGTCCTCCACACAGGTGTCCAACAGCCCTGGTGACCAGCAACCAGGCAGCTGCATCATCTCCCTGGACTGCTCCTGAGGGGAGAGACGGACAACAAATTACACAATTCTTCCATTCTTGACCCTTCTTTTTCCACATTCTGCTCCCTGGTCTTTCCTCCACTGACTCATTCCCCCAAAGCAACTGTTTTCAATGAGGTTTGATTAGTTGCTGGCTCAAGTTTCACCCTCTCTTCTCTATCCTCTCATTTTCATTTAAATATCACCTCCTTGGAGAGGTCCCCTGACCCCTAGCTAATATAGTTCCTCCCTTTTATCTCAGCCCATTTGTTTTCTTCCTGATTTGAAATTAATCTCTGTCACTGAGTGTCAAGATTGTGTGTACAATTCATATGCTCATTCATTTGTTCATTCATTCATCCATTAATTTATTTCTTCACTCTTAAACATCTATTTGGAATCCAGATGTCATCTAGGATAAATCAACTTTCTTGCAACCTAGGCAATATCTGTGCACCCTGTTCTGAGTCCTTTGATGTCTCCCTTCTCAAGAATTTCTGTAAATTCCCAGAGGGATTACATTTTAAAGTTCTGAATTTCTGCCACTTCCATATTCCTATTCCTTTCCATGACACACTGCAGATACCCTTCTAGATCTGAATGCATAGCCCCTTCTCCATCCCCCACCCCCAAGCCACTCACCTGGTCTGAGTTTATAGTTGTTAATTACAAAGAAGTAGGTTTTGGTGAACTTGAGCAAGTTAAGAACTTATTAGAAGAGGACAGAGAGGCTCATGGAAATTAACAAGAAGCCAGAAGACTCAGGATCAGGCAAGAGCTTCAAAAGGAGGACATAGCCAATGCCCTTTCACCAGAATTGTCTTCTTGGAATACCTGAGCCACTGCACCCTCACTTCTATACCACTGGCTCACAGTTGCTGTATTAGCTCATTTTCACACTGCTGATAAAGACATACTTGAGACTGGGAAGAAAAATAGCTTTAATGGACTTACAGTTCCACATGGCTGGGAAGGCCTCACAATCACGGTGGAAGGCAAGGAGGAGCAAGTCACATCTTACATGGATGACAGCTGGCAAAGAGAGAGCTTGTGCAGGGAAACCCTGCCTTATAAAGCCATCAGATCTCATGTGATTTATTCACTATCATGCGAACAGCATGGGAAAGACCTTCCCCCATGATTCAATTACCTCCTACCAGGTCCCTCCCACAACATGTGGGAATTCAAGATGAGATTTGGTTGGGGATAAAGCTAAATCACATCAATTGCTAAGGATAAATGAGCTCACCTTACCTTTGAGCATGAGTATCTGCTTAGCTCCCATGAGCCAAGGGAAAGGAGAAGGGATGCATTTTCCACTCTGTCAGAAGGGAGACACAGCTCTGACTCCCCACCCCCTTCTTTGTGATTCCCCTAAACCAGAACAATGTTTCTACCCTGTGCACCCAAAATGACAAATGTTCTCAACAATGACCCAAAATATGTCAAAACTTCTCTGGGAGAGGGATCATGGGGAAAGGAACTATGGCATGTTACAGAGTGCAATACCAGTGTTTGTTAGTGATTTGTCATTCAGGTCACCGAAGGGAGTTTTTTCAATAGCCAATCCACCGCTTGCAGCTCCTAGCCTCTATGTTGCTGGTTCAAGTTTCACCCTCCCTTCTCTACTTTCTCATCTCCATTTAAATATCACCTACTTGGAGAGGTCCCCTGACCCGTAACTACTATAGCTGCTCCCTTTCCATCTCAGCCCAGCATTTGTTTTCTTTGTAATTTGAAATTCATCTATTTGTGCATGTACATCTTGCAGGTCTGTATCTTCCACAGGAACATAGGGCTATAGGTCCTTGCCTGAAGGTTGACCCATGCAGGCATTCAAAAAATGTTTTGGCCATGCCTAGCAAGTGCCTGGGAGTGAGAGTTAAGGCAGGAAGACTTGTCAGGAGGCCCTGAAAGTAGGTCAGGTAAGAGATAAGGACTTAAATCAAGGGAGTAGGGATGCAGGAGAATGAGAAGGGTCAATCTGAGTCAGTGTGGGTTGATGTGGAATCTAAAATAAATGTAGGGTATACACAGAGGAGTCAAGAATAGCCCAACTCCCATAGTAGGAGCAGGTAAATACTCCTTAACTACATGAATGGATGAACAGTGGCAGGGTCATCTTAGGGCTGTGATGGGTCACAGTGACCATCTCAGAAGGAGTGGGAAGCCCTGGAGAAGAGGCCATGACAGTCTTTGACTTTTTTACATTTCAGGATTTTTATTTATCCCTTACTTTGGTTTTGTGGCTCTTTTGCTCCTCAGTCATCTAAAAGCCCATGGCCATTTTTAAATCTTTATGGAAACAGAACCGGTAAGAGGGAAGTTAAAGAAATCTATTCTGAATAAAACTCAGAAGAACTACAAGGGTTGATGTTAGGAGAAAGGGTTAGACCATTTCTGAACTTGAGATGGTGTCTTGGGGCTTCACAAATGTGTATTTGTCCAAAATACACCACATAAATTCAATGTGCATATTCTGAGTTAGCTTTTGCAAAGTTATGTTGTGGTAAATACATCTCCCCTGAGTCCTTGGGGCTTGCACTAACAAAGGTACATTTCTCTTATTACTTGTTGGCTGCAAGGTCTGTGGCTTAGGTCCATGTATATATCTTCTTCATTCTAGACCAATGGAAGAATCCCCTTCTGAATATATTGTTCTCTTGATAATGAGGAAATAGAGCATGGCCGATCCACGCAGTGGCAGTTAAAGCTTCTGCTCAGAAGAGGCATATATCCCTCCTGCTCACCAAAGCAAGGAACAGAGCCAACCATGCCTGATGCCATTAGAGGTTGTAGTGAGCTGAATGTGTCCCTTCCAAAGATGTGACCACCTGGAACCAGTGAATGTGATCTTCTTTTGTCTTTGCAGAAGTCATTGCATTAAGGATCTTGAGATGAGATCATCGTGTAATAGGGTGAGCTCTAAATCCAATGGCAGGTGTCCTTATTAAAGAAGACAAAGGGGAAATACACACAGTGGGGAAGACCACATGAAGACAAGGCACAGACTGGGGTTATGCAGCCACAGACCAAGGAACTTAAGGATTGCTGTCAACCCCCAGAAACCAGGAGACAGTCATGGAACAGATTCTCCCTCAGAGCATCCAGAAGAAACCAATTCTGCCAAAACCTTGATTTCAGACTTCTGGGCTCCAAAACTGTCAGAGAATATGTTTCTGGTATTTTAAGTCACCCAATTTGATAATTTTATAAGGGCAGCCTTGGGAAACTAAACAGGAGTGTAATCCTTTCAGGGAAGGAGTCACAAGATTTATCAAAAGCCCCTTCTCTGTGCTAGGACTGAACATTCTGGTGAAAAGAACCAGCCCTTTCCTCGAACAGCTCAGCCCCTGAACTAACCACAGCACCTGCCCGCCAGACAATTGACCCTTACATGACCTCAGTTTTCTTGACTTCACCTACCGTCCTGGGTATTTCCTCTGTGTACAGCTCTGCCCACCTGACCAGGAGCTTCCAGTAGGTCACTATTTCCTCTGTTTCTCCCAACCAAATGACCTTGGCTTGACCACTGAAGAGCACCCTGAGAACCTGACCTTGGCTTGACCACTGTGGACCTCCTTGAGACCATGACCTTGGCGTGACCGCTGCTGAATAGCCTGAGACCATGAGAAACTGCCTGAGACCATGCCCTTGACTTGAACATTGAGGAACAGCCTGAGATCTGGACCTTGACTTGACCACCGAGGAACACATGAGATCATGAGGAGCCATCTGAGACCATGACCTTGACTTAACCACAGAGGAACCACCTGAGACCATGATCTTAGCTTGACCACTGTGGAACACCCTCAGACTATGAGGAGCTGCCTGAGACCAAGACCTTGGCTTGACCACTGAGGAACACCCTGAGACCACAAAGAACTGTCTGAGACCATAACCTTGGCTTGACTACTACGGAACATCCTGAGACCATGAGGAAATGCCTGAGGCCACGACCTTGGCTTGACCACTGAGGAACAGCTTGAGACCATGGAGCTAAAGACCCCCAACCCAAATGCTTCTTGAAGGACATATCTACCTCCAGGAAAAAAATATAACCACCACACAAAGCTGTCCCACTGCCCAGCACAGTTTGTATAATATGGACCTGGGACAGTTTTGCTACATGGGGGCACAAAGTCGCAGACAGCCTAGTTCCCAGCCCTGCTGCAGTGACACTTGAACAATTGCATTATTATTTTCCGGGACGTGCTCTGAGTGGCCTTGCAGGAGCTGGAGCCAGATTAACTTAGCTCCCTGTCACAAATTGGAACTGACGTGTCATTCATGTGAGAGCTGTACGTGATAAAGAAATATTTCATTTGGATAAAACAAGTGCAATCTGTAATATTATTTTTTTGTCAGAGGAGACTCCTCAGTCTTCACTCGAGCTGTAAAGGGTGCTGGTGGGTTCTAGGGGTTGGGTGGGAGAAGTGCTATATTACATAAGCTACTGGCTGTTTTGAAAACACATAGTGCTTTGTTCATAGAACTCAGGTACAGAAAAGAACCAAAAGAATCAACCTACTCTTGCTTATTCTTGGAAGTCGGGGATTGTCACACAGCTCCCCATGACACCGTAAGAGCTGACACAAGAGTGCTGGCATCTCCACTCTGGCCTATTAGTGTACCCATATCCCAGCCTTGCTCCTTGGTTCCAGGAAAATCTCTCACTCAGAGAGAATGGAAGATGCTCCCTTCCATACTTGGTTCTACATGCCCTGTTCACCTGCTTACTCCAGTGCACCTTGGGGTCCCAGGAGAGAACTTTCTTCTCCTGCAACATCTCCCCAGTGCACAAAGACAGGGTTAGATGCATCCTCCTGCCCACTTCCTCCCTACACACATGCCCTGCACGCCTGGCCTCCTTTCTCACAGCATTTCTGACACCACTGCAATGACAAGCTCACCCACCTGTCTGTTCGGCTACACTGGGAACTGTGCTGCTTCCTTAGCTGATGGATACACCTTTCCACTGAGTCACTGATTGAATCCATACATGGAGAGTCTACTCCTTGGAATTTAGGAGTTAACTCCCAGATACCTCTATCCCTTGGCAAACTATGCTCTGTGAGAAGAACTCTTAAAGGAAGAATTCTTTTTGTCCACTATGCAGAAATGTCACAACTCATTCACAAGATCTCTAGCCCTAACAGTGTGAAACCATGAAATGTCAACCCAGGTCCCCCTCCCACCTCTTCCAGGGTCCCCTCTGGACCTCCGGGAGAGCATCCTTCTGTCCTGGTCCTGGGTCCGAATCAGCCACTAAGAAGGCAGGAGAGCAAAAGACCATTGCTCCCCAGGAGAAGTTGCAGAAACAGAGGTGGCCTGGAGGTCAAGGCAGGTCCAGGTTGATTTCTTGAGAAGTCACTTATTTCAGTGCAGCCAACTGAGGACATTAGTAGGAGTTTTGCTGAGACTCTTGAGGATTTTAACAGCCTCTGGACAAGCCCTGCATAAGCCTCATCTTCAGCAGTTCTGTGAGACATCCAAGATGGCCCTGCTGCCCATCTGAGAGCTTCTCATTTCTCACATAAAAACACCTCATATAGATTTTTTTAGACATAGACAAACTAATTCTCAATTTATGTAGAAAGGCACAGGCCCAAGAATAGCTAAAACAACCTTGAAAAAGAAGAACAAAGTGGGAGGAATCACTCCACTCAATATTAAACCTAACCACGTAGCTAGAGTGATCCAGACAGTGTGATATAGTCTGAGGAACAGCTACATTGACCAATGGAACAGACCAAAGACCCAGAAATCAGCCCATACAAATATGCCCAGTGATTTTGGTCAAAGGTGCAAACACAATTCAGTGGAAGGGGAATTGCCCTCTTGACAGACGGTGCTGCAGCCATTGGATGGCCAGAGGCAGAAGAAAACTTCACAGCTTAATCAAAGACCAACTCAAAATGTGTTATGGACATAAATGTAAACATGAAAAACTGTAAAGCTTTTGGGGGAAAAAAAAAAAAAGAAAGAGAGTATCTTCAGGACCCAGGACTAGGCAAAGAGTTCTTAGATTTAATGCAAAAGTATAATATATAAAAGAAAAATTGATAAACTATACCTCATCAAAATTATAATCTTTTGCTTCATGAAATACCCCATTAAGAGGATGAAAAGAAAAGCTATAGACTGGGAAAAAATATTTGCAAACCACGTATCTAGACATATCTAGAATATACATTTTTTAATTTTCAAAATTTAACAGTAAAAAAGAAAAACAAAAAAGAATCCAGTTAGAAAACAGATAAAAGACATGAACAGACATATCACCCAAGAGCATGTTTTACATTGAACATCAAAAGATGTCCAACATCATTAGTCATTAGGGAAATGCAAATCAAAGCCACAGTAAGCTATCACTACACACCTACAAGAATGGCTAAAATAAAAAATAGTGACAACATCAAATGCTGGCAAGGATGTGGAGAAATTAAATTATTCATGTATTGCTGGTGGGAATGTAAAATGGAACAAACATTCTGGACAATAGTTTGGCAGATTCTTATAAAACCAAATATGCAATTACTGTACAATTATACTCTTGGGCATTTATCCCACAAAAGTGAAAATGCGTGTTGACACAAAAATGGGCACATACATATTTACAGCAATTTTATTCCTAAAAGCCAAAAAAATACCCCACTGCGCTTCAATAAGTGAATGTTTAAATAAACTGTGATACTTCAATACCATCATGGAATATTATTAAGCAATAAAATGGAACGAACTATTGATACATGCAACAGCTTGGATGACTCTCCAAGGAATTATGCTAAGTGAAAAAAGCCCATTTTCAAAGGTTACATACAGTATAATTTCATTTACATAATGTTCTTGAAATAAACAAATTATAGAAATAGAGAAGAGATTGGTAGTTACCAAGTGTTAGGGATAGCAGGAATGGCAGAGGGTCATGGGAATGGATGTAGCTATAAAATGGCAAAACAGAATTTTTGTGATGATGGATTGTTCTAGGTCTTGACTGTAGTGGTAGATACACACACCTACACGTGTTACCAAAATAGAGCAAAGTACACACATACTTACACAAAAATGAGTACAAATGAAATGGGAAATCTGAATACGATCTGTAGGTCAAACGAAAGCCAAAAACCCAGTCGGTAATATTGTACCGTAGTTTGCAAGATGTTACCATGTCAGGAAACTGGCTAAAGTGTACATGGAGTTTCTCTATATAATTAGATATTGGTTTGCAAATATTTTCTCCCAGTCTATAGCTCTTGTTTTCATCCTCTTAATGGGGTCTTTCATGAAACAAAGTTTTATAATTTTGAAGAGTAATGATTTATCAACTTTTCCTTTTATATATTACATTTTTTAATTAAATCCAAGAACTCTTTGCCTAGCCATGTCAGGAAACTGGTTAAAGTATACATTGAGTTTCTGTATATATATATTATATATATATATATATATATAACATATATAGTGTATATATAACATATATAATATATGTAACATATATATAATATATATAATAATACATATAACATACATAATATATATTTATTTTTACTTATTTATTTATTTTTGAGACAGAGTTTCACTATTGTTGCCTAGTCTGGAGTGCAATGGCACGATCTCAGATCATTGCAACCTCCGCCTAGCAGGTTCAAGCAATTCTCCTGCCTCAGTCTGCTGAGTAGCTGAGATTACAGGTGCCCACCACTATGCCCGGCTAATTTTTTGTATTTTTAGCAGAAATGGAGTTTCATCATGTTGGTCAGGCTGGTCTCAAGCTCCTGACCTCAGGTGATCCACCTGCCTTGGCCTCCCAAAGTGCTGGGATTACAGGCGTGAGCCACCATGCCCAGCCATGATATATATTTATATATTATATATAATTATATGTAAAGTGCTATATATGTGACATTATTATATATAATATGCTATGTGTATAATATATAATATATATAATAATATATACTATATATTATATTATATATTAGTATATTATATTTATATATTGTATCATATATAATATAGAGAGACTCTGTGTGTGTATCTGCAATTATCTCAACATAAGAATTTAACTATTAAAAAAGCCAAACACTTCATAGATGGAATTTATGAATGACTGCTCTATTCTTTACTAAATTCTAAGTGCTGTAAACTGTTCCCCACTCCAATCCCTCACAAAAAAAAGAGACTTTAATAGACACAGTTAAAACAGAAGGGTTTCTGTTGAAATGAACATATGCCAACAGAAAGGCACTGGATTCTTTGTTCCCTCCTAGGAGTCTTCTAGATCTATACCATCAGTGGAAATGAATGAAAGATAGCAGTTGGCTTCTTCTCTTGGGCTGATGTGCTATTTATTGCTACTGGATATTAAACGTACACACACAGAGAGAAAGAGGAAAATGAAAAAGAGATCTTTCTCTATGAAAAGCAACAGAAAGTATTAGTCAATATCTGCTTGATGCAAAACCCCAACATTTTGCTTCTCATTTCTCTGTGCAAAACCTACTAAGATGCACAATAGATTTGAGCAAAGTATAGATTAAATGCAGACTTTGAACTGTGTGTAGAAACTTAAATTGGATTTCTTTATGATTTAAGACATGTTAGGTCATTCATAATTCATCACAAGCACATCTTCAGTTAATGTAGTAAAACCAGCCCCTCCCAGCCTTTTCTATAACACGCCAGAAAGATGTGTTTCATGTTTGCTAAGTGGAGGAGCAGCAGCAGTAAAGAGGAACTATGTATGGGTTTGTGTGTGTACATTTACACACACATGCCTATGTGGACAGATAAGCAAATAAGCACAGGGCCATGACCTCCAAACCCTCTCCAAATCAAGATGAGCTGAAATGAATCAGAATCAAGGGAATGCATAATCTCATATTAATCTCAGTAAATATTCAAACCTAGAGAGGCAAGCAATACTTTGCCTTCTTAGGACAAGGAATGGAGTGTTTTTGGGTGGATCATAGCTCTGAGCCTGGAATTAACGAGGCTTACTCCGCAGACAGGAAATCCAAATGTCAGAAAGGGAAGTGGGTTTACCCTGGTACACCTTGACATGAACAGACATGTCACCACAAAGGACTCTCAAAGGACCCTGTCTACATTTCTTAACTTTTTTTAATTTTTAATTTTCTAATTTTTTAGACAGAGTCTCACTCTGTCGCCCAGGCTGGAGTGCAGTGGTACGATCTCAGCTAACTGAGACCTCCACCTCCCGGGTTCAAGCGATTCTCCTGCCTCAGCCTCCCGAGTAGCTGCTATTACAGGCACACACCACCACACTCGGCTAATTTTTGTATTGTTAGTAGGGACAGGGTTCCACCATGTTGGCCAGCTGATCTTGAACTCCTGATCTCAAGTGATCTGCCTGCCTCAGCCTCCCAGAATGTTGGGATTACGGATGTGAGCCATCGTGGCCGGCCCCTGTCCACATTTCTTAGATAGCACCCACTACCTGTGTTTTAGTTGTTGGTTACATGTCTCTCTTCTTCAGGGAGCCTCAGGCCATGTCTGATAACATCTCCACATTCCTGAAGCTGAACATAGGGTTAGCTCAGAATCGTGGCTGTAAAAATAAGTTCACTGATGCTGCTTGATTTCTAGTCTGCTGAGGTTCATTTTTATATAAATAACACCTCATTTTCTGATTACAACTAATACCAGCTTGTACTGTTTATTTTTTGTCCCTCCAGATCCTCTCTACTTTTTCTGCCCTGTCAGGTGTCCAAGAAGGCTGATCATATTGATTATGTTACCTAGGCTTCCATGTCCCCTGGATTCCGATCGGGTTCTCTTAAAGGGACGCATCATCAGAAGATCAGATTGCAAAAGGAAGGAGAAGTAGGTGACGCCCCTCTTCCCTGACAGCCTTGGCTTGGCAGTCACTGTGCTTCACTACCACATGCCATGGAGATCACTCCCCTGCTAGGCTCCAGGAACAGGTTCAGACTCAAAGCAGACTCAAAGGTACAAACAGCTTCCCACTATTGCTAGTCACAAAATGTGTCATTGCCTCTTGCTATTTTCTTGCTGGTTATCAGGGTTGTTTTGCCCAATGTTTGGGTTCTTTCTGCTTGATACTAGGAAGGAGTGTGCTTCTTGATTTCTTCATCGTCTACTAGGACAATATGAATATGCTTGGAGCATTTTTGCCAATGCAGGAATACATATATATTGTGCTTCTACCAGAGCTCTCTTTCTCTTTTTTTCACAATGACCAGCAACATTCCAGAGAGAGGATGGTCCATTAGTCAATACCCCAGAAAGAAGGCAAAAAAAAAAAAAAAAAGAATGTGAAGAAGAACATAGACTATTTACTAAACATGTACATAATGAGCAAGAATTAAACTGAGATTTGGGTGGTTTTTTTTTTTTTTTTGAGATGGAGTCTCAGTCTGTCGCCCAGGGTGGAGTGCAGTGGCACGATCTTAGCTAACTGCAACCTCCCCTCCAGGGTACAAGGGTTTCTTCTGCCTCAGCCTCCCGAGTAGCTGGGATTACAGGTGTGTGCCACCATGCCCTGCTAATTTTTGTATTTTTGGTGGAGACAGGGATCTCACCATGTTGGCCAGGCTGGTTTTGAACTCCTAACCTCAAGTGATCTGCCCTCCTCGGGCTCCCAAAGTGCTGGGATTACAGGCATGAGCCACCATACCCCACCCGAGATTTGGGTGTTTTGTTGTTGTTGTTTCTGCCGTATGATTTAACCTCTCAGGACTAATACAGCAGCCTTAACCCTGAGACCTGTCAACAGCCGCTTCACTAAACGCTCTTCAGTTAATCTTTGAGAATGACATGTATTTTCTGCTGAGACTTTAAATAATAATAGCCCACTTTGGAAAATGTGCAAAGTATAGAAAAATATAGATAAGCAAATAAAATAATCAAAACCCCCACTACTCGGAGATAACAACTATAAATTTTTTGGCATGTTTTCTTCCAGTTTATTTTCTTTGTGTGTGTATGTATGGGTGGAAGGGCGATGTGTCTATATTTCTATGTGTTTGTATGTTATTGAGATTTGAAATCAAATTATAATTCATGCCCTTACCACTTCCTACAATAAGGTGAAAAATTTAAAAAGTGATGATAATACATTTAGCCAACACAGCTTTGACCTTGTTTAATTGAATTGACAGGTGCCCCAGAGACAAATAGCCAAGCAGGGCCAAGGCGCACAGTGATCTGATGGCCATTTCACTGAAGCCTGTTTTTTGCCAGGCTCTTACAGTGGGGAAAAGAATGGAGGAAGCTTTGCCAAAGGAAAATAAAACATCCAACCCCAGGGGAGCCAGCCACAATGGCTGCACTGGTAGAAAACAAGCCATACAATGTCAACAAACAGAAAAAGAATGGGGCCTGTCATCAAGCTGGAATTTGGGAAAGGTCTGGTTTCCAGGCATTTTATGGTAGCAGCAAAGAAGCAAAGATAATTCATGTACATTGTCGGATGAGCTCCTCTCAACACAGCCCGTTTAAAATGGCACAATGGGAGCATGTTCTGTAGGCCAGCATTCCCATTAAGCCCTGTGCAGCCAGCCTAGCTGAGACCAGGGAAAGGTACTTGCACACATGTGAATGTTCGTGTTCCCCCAGAATTCATATGTTGAAATGTTGGCCTCCAAGTTGACGATACCGGGAGGTGGCATCGTTGGGAGGTGAATAGGTCATCACAGCTCTGCCCCTATGGATGGGATTAGTGCCCTTCTAAAAGGGAACCCATAGAGACCCCTGATCCCTCCACACTGTGAGGACATAGCAAGAAGTCACCTCCTAAGAACCAGGGAAGGAGGCCTACACCAGTCACCAAATCTGCTGATGCCTGAATCTTGGACTTTCCAGCCTCCAGAACTGTGAGAAATAGATTATTGTATTTTATAAGCCACCTAGCCCAAACTGACTAAGACCCCTGTGGACTGGTATAAACAAGATCCAAATCTGAGTCCTATTTAGCCTCACCTGGGTAGTACTTGTAAGGGTTAAAAGACTTACCAAGTTCACAAAATCATCTGCAGTAGGGAGCGGAGAAGTAAAATTCAAACTCCTTTGTCTCTGATCCCAAAGCCCTCAATTTCTTCACTGGGCCATGCTACTCAGGGGGAAAAGGGAGTTGCAGAGGAAAAGGTTCTGCTTTTTCTAAACACATTTTAGTTTTCTGGCAGAGTCTGGCTGGACACTCCCCGATCCTTTTTCTGTTTTCTGGTACAAGAAGACTACAATTCCCAACTTCCCTTGCACTTATATTGTGGCCATGTGACTAGTTCCAGCTTATAGACAGTGGCCCCAGGAGATGTATGCAAGGCTATGTCTGTGTTTTAGAATCTCCCACTGGAGCCTTAGCTTACTCACTCTCTTCCTTCTATACATCAGGGCCGTGCACTGGAGAAGATCCAGATCCCTAAGTCACTGGTTAGGAAGACAACCAAGAAAGCCACCTGACCTACATTGAACTGTGAAATGAATGGGAAATTGTGTGTGTGTATGTGTGTGTGTGTGCACATATTTAACCATTTTTATTGAATTAAGCCACAATTTGGGTGTGTTTGTTACAGCATCTATCATGCATTATCCTGATTAATATGGCTTGGTACCTAAGACATACACACACTGAAAAAGTGTTATTTGCTGTTACAATATGTTCTAATGTAACTGTGAGTCAGGAGAGGCCATATTCACTTAAGAAAGACTGGGGAGACATATATTGTGCTCCTACTATAATCTGAGTTTTGTAGGATATTATATAGTCATACATTCATTCATTTAAAAATATTCTGGAGTGCCCTAGTATACCAGATCTACTAAAAATGAGATTTACTTATTCATTAGATACTCACTGAGTCTCTGTGAGAACAAGGCACCAGCACTGTGTTGTGTGACGGTGATAAAGATTACTAAACATATATTATGTCTGTGTTTTTGAGGTGCTGAGAGACATATGCAGGTTGAGCATTCCAAATCTAAAAATCCAGAATCCAAAATACTCCAAAATCAAGTATTTTGGAGCACTGACATAATGCTCAACAGAAATGCTCACTGGAACATTTTGGATTTCAGATTTTGGGATTTGGGATGCTCCCCCAGTAAATATAATGCATCTAAAATCTGAAAAAATCTGAAATTTGAAACACTTCTGATCCCAAGCATTTTGCATAAGTGATACTCAGTCTATATTTATTCACCTAAGAAATATTTATGGAGTGCTGACTGGGTGCAGACACTGTTCTAAACAACAGAAACCCAGTCAAATCTACAATTATTAACTGAGACAGGGCTCTGAAATCATGGTTCCAAGAGAGCAGGTAACTAAAGAACCTGATCTATACTTGGGTGGGGAATAGGGAGGCATGGAGGGCTTCCCTCTGGAAGCCACGTTTAAGCTGAGATCTGGCAAATAGGTAAGGTTCATCCGGGCCAAGTGAGGAAGAAGGAAGTCATTCTGGGTGGAAGGAGCAGTGTGTGTGAAAGCTGGTGGCAGAAAGGAGCACACCAGGCTGCAAAGGCCAAGGATGTCCTTCAGGGCCGGAGTGCACAGCATGGATTGAGGTGGTGGAGGGGCTCTCTATTGAAGAGAAAGGCATCCTGGGCAAAGTACAAAAGACAAAGCACAATTCAGAAGATCCTTGAAAACACATAACCAAACAAGTATCAATATCTGTAATGCCAAAACAAAACAAATCTTCAAATTAACATGGAAAAGCAATTAAGCTAATTTTTTTTAAAGGGACAGCTGTCATGAACAGGCAAATCCCACAAGAAGACACATGAATGGTAAATAATGTCCAAATTACCAACCTCTGTGGTAATCAGGGAACTATAAGTTGGCATTTCAATAGAAGATAAAAAATTATATGTACCAGAGAGAAAATTTTTTAAATATGATGGTGCCAATCTATGGTGAGAGTGTGATATGGTTTGGCTGTGTCCCCACCCAAATCTCATCTTGAATTCCTATGTGTTGTGGGAGGGACCCAGTGGGAGGTAATTGAATCATGGGGTAAGGTCTTTCCTATGTTGTTCTTGTGATAGAGAATAAGTCTGTGGCCAGCCACTGTGGCTCACACCTGTAATCCCAGCATTTTGGGAGGCCAAGGCGGGCAGATCACAAGGTCAAGAGATTGAGACCATCCTGGCCAACACGGTGAAACCCTGTCTCTACTAAAAATACAAAAATTAGCTGGGAGTGGTGGTGTGCACCTATAAGCCCAACTACTCAGGAGGCTGAGGCAGGAGAATTGCTTGAACCCAGGAGGCAGAGGTTGCAGTGAGCCAAGATTGTGCCACAGCACTCCAGCTTGGCAACAGAGCAAGACTCCATCTCAAAAAAATAATAATAAATAAAAGAAAAAGAGAATAAGTCTCACGAGATCTGATGATTATATATGGGGCAATTTCCCTGCACAAGCACTCTTCTCTTATCTGCTGCCATGTGAGACGTGCCTTTCACCTTCCGCCATGATTGTGAGGCACCCCTAGTCACGCGGAACTGTAAGTCCACTAAACTTTGTTTCTTCCCAGTCTGATATGTCTTTATCAGCTGTGTAAAAACAGAGTGCTAGCTGTTTGCCAAAACCCATCTCCTCTTCTTCCTGGCCATAGAGTGAAATGACATTTGTCAACTACTGCCATAGGTAGTGATGTCCACCTGCCTGAGTTCCAACCAGCATGCAAGTGAAGCAATGGGTACAACTTTCAGACTTGGTGGGTGAAGACTTCCTTGTCTTCTACGTGCACGTAGGGATGGTGACTCCCGGGCTGGCACAGGAGTCCAGGGAGGGCTGCTGGGAGCCAGATGAAGACAGCAGGGCTAACAGGTAGAGAGCTAGGCCCACGTGTGTTGGGGAGACATAATGGTGGTGATGGTTCTGGAGTCTGTTTACCTGGATCGAGTGGAGCCAACCAAGAAGTTTCCGTGTCAGTATCCTATCCCATGGGCTGGGAAGTTTTCCCAGAAACCAGCATCAATGTGGCATGCAGGTGATCCTCAGGGCTGTGAACTCTTCACAGAATGGGCATAGGGATGAAAAGAGAACAAAAATAATGCAGTCCCTGACCTCGTGGAGCTTGTCTTTTATTTTTATTTTTTGAAAATATTAACTAATTTAACTTATTCCCATCTTTCAATTTTATAGCTGGGGAAACTGAGGCTTAGGGAAGTTAAGAGGCTTGTCCAAAGCCATTCAATTAGAAGGCAGCAAAGATAATGAACAGTCTGCTTGACCCTACACTACACCATCCGGTCTCACAGAAAGTTTCTAAATAACAGAATACTTTGGCTGAGCAAATGAGGCCAGCACGGCTGCCTGTACTCTGGGAACATTCAGGAGGCATCTGGAATTCTATTTTGGAGCACCATCCTAGAATGCCCTTCTGTCATCCATTGCCACCTTCACTACGCCGGAGACGATGACATTTATATTTTTAAACCCTTTTTGTCAAAATTAATGCTATCGTTCTCAGGTGCAGGATCCTACCCCATGGAGCACCTGCAGAAACAGGAATAAATTGTAAACAAAAAAATCCCGGTATTACATAAGACATTAAAATTGGAACAAGAGTTTAAATTTAAACCAGTTCAATTTCATCCCTAATAGCAAATGCTGAACAATGGAGAAACCCTTTCTCTATTCAAAGTCTTCCAAGAACAAAGGAAATTGTCCCCAAGTAAAGCAATAACCTAATACCATATTAATAGTAACCTTGCATTCGTATAACCTTCTTCACTTTCACAAAGCTCTTTTACATCTGCTGTTTCATAGGGAGGTGACTTCAGACACAATTGTAGTTATTAAACAAAACCAAGAATTTATTATTATTATTATAAGGTTATATTTGAGCGACCACCAATCTATCTTCCTCATTGCAGTCAGTTAAACTTTTTCAAAAACAGTTCTATTAAGATCGCTTCTGGGTCACAAGAAATGTTGGGATCTTTCTCATTGGCACCAGAAGGAAGATCCTAATATGGCCTGGAGGACTTTGCAATCTGCCTCTAATCTTTTCTCAGTCTCATTTGTCTTCACTTTCAGAGAGGCGGTGTAACCTAGAGATCAGGAACCCTGATATGGCCCGAGAACACAGCTGGGTTCCCCTCCTGCCCAGGACCCTTTGCAGCCCATCCAGTAAAGACTGGACCTTCCCTTGGCACCACTTTTACCCAGACATTCACCCCAGCAGCCATTTCAGGAGAGAGTCAAATGAAACGCAACACCTTAGGAAACAGCATTGCCTTTCCTTGGCTTGCCATGGTTGGACCTGGCCGAGAGTAAAATCAGAGGTTGGAGATCACTTCTTATTAACCTCCCCCACAGTGCTGTGCCAGAAGCCCCACTGCAGACTGAACCTATCATGAGATCAGTCCAATGGCCCAGCAGTCTTAGAACATAGCAGCCACTATTGTATACAAGAGGAAATGGGGGTTGAGGAAGGGGAAGGACCTGCTAAAGGTCACATGACCAATGCACAGGGGCAGTAAGGCCTGACCACATTCTCTCCAGTGTTCAATGCTACTACTCTGCAGATGTCTGCTTTAGGGTACATTTTTTTTAATAGCATGTATCTGTATACACACACACACACACACACACACACACATATAAACTCACACACATAGGCCACTGCCACATGTAACATACATGCACACATTCTCTGGGGTGGAATTTGACCCAGGGATGCTGTTGAAGAGTTTTGAAATTTCTTAAGTATCAATCACAGGATAAAGCTTGGAGAAATTCCATTTTGAGGACAGAGCATGTCTGAATCAGCAGAATCAGGAAGGCAATGGGATTTGCAGGTGAGCAAGAAGGATCCTCCTGACCCCAAGAGCTCCCACCGTGAGGGCTCACCTTGCCTGAGGGCATTTCCTGTGGAAAGCAACACTCTTTCCAACAATAATCTGAGAAAAAGGACAGTGATGACAGCCTCACTGACAGGTTAGGAGATGGGAAGGTCAGTGAAATTGGGCCCAAAGGCACATGACACAACACAGATGGAGGACATTGGACACAAACACTGGCTCCAACCTCCATGCTCCTCCCCAATGAGAATATGTCCCCTCCCACTCTCCAGGAACAGAATTGGACAAAGGTGTCATGAGAAGCTGGTCATAAGGGTGGCCATGAAGGGAGCAGGGTGAGGTGTCAAGGGGCAAACAAGGAAAGAGGGTGGAGCCACTTCTCTTTTGGAGCTGCGGAGCCTCCTCTGCCAACAGGAACAGCACCTACCACATGGAGTCTGGAGGGGTCTCATGATTTCACACAGGGAAGAGGATCTAGCCCAGTGTTCGGCACAAGGGAGGTGCTCAGTGAGCTCAACTGCTTTCCTCCTGTGTCTCCCGTAGCTTCAAAGTCCCTACTAAATGCATGGGAAGCTCCCCAAGGGCAAGAATCAAGCCATATAACCTCACAGAGCTCAATACACTCTCTTAGCATCAGAGTAAAACCGTGGCATCACCTATCATGTTCACAATACTCATATCCTTCGCTCACCTTTTGATGGGGTTGTTTGATTTTTTTCTTGTAAATTTGTTTCAGTTCTTTGTAGCTTCTGGATATTAGCCCTTTGTCAGATGGGTAGATTGTAAAAATTTTCTCCCATTCTGTAGGTTACCTGTTCACTCTGAGGGTAGTTTATTTTGCTGTGCAGAAGCTCTTTAGTTTAATTAGATCCCATTTGTCAATTCTGGCTTTTGTTGCCATTGCTTTTTGCAAATCAAAACCACCATGAGATACCATCTCACACCAGTTAAAATTGTGGTCATTAGAAAGTCAGGAAACAACAGGTGCTGGAGAGGATGTGGAGAAATAGGAACACTTTTACACTGTTGGTGGGACTGTAAACTAGTTCAACTATTGTGGAAGACAGTGTGGTGATTCCTCAAGGATATAGAACTAGAAATACCATTTGACCCAGCCATCCCATTACTGGGTATATACCCAAAGGATTATAAATCGTGCTGCTATAAAGACACATGCACACATATGTTTATTGTGGCACTATTCACAATAGCAAAGACTTGGAACCAACCCAAATGTCCATCAATGATAGACTAGATTAAGGAAATGTGGTACATATACACCATGGAATATTATGCAGCCATAAAAAATGATGAGTTCATGTTCTTTGTAAGGACATGGATGAAGCTGGAAACCATCCTTCTGAGAAAACTATCACAAGGACAGAAAACCAAACACTGCATGTTCTCACTCATAGGTGGGAATTGAACAATGAGAACACTTGGACACAGGATGGGGAATATCACACACCAGGGCCTGTCGTGGGGTGGGGGGAGGAGGGAGGGATAGCATTAGGAGATATACCTAATGTAAATGACGAGTCAATTGGTGCAGCACACCAACATGGCACATGTATACATATGTAACAAACCTGCATGTTGTGCACATGTACCCTAGAACTTAAAGTATAATAATAAAAAAAAATACTCAAACGTCTATGTTGCCTCCAAGTTTTCAAGGTGCATTTATCAGCTCTTGCAGTGTTATGAAGCAGATGCTATTCTTCATATTTTACTGATGAAAAGAAGAGAAGCAGAAGGGTGAAAAGAGAGTTGCTTAGGGCACCACCATTGGTAACTGACAGAGTCAGAAATTAAAATCCCACTACTTAAAAAAAACTTGATTTATTTCGGAATAATTTTAGATACATTGAAAAGTTGCAAAAATAGTACAGAGAGTTTCTTTGCCCAGTTTCCCCTACTGTTAACATCTTGCATTACATGGCTCGTTTGTCAAAACTTAGAAACGGCCTTTGCTGCACTGCTATTAACTAAATCTCACATTTTACTTGGATTTGGCCAGTTTTTCTCCAAATGTCGTTTTTCTGTTCCAGGATCTATGCAGGGAACCACATTACACTTATTCGTCATGTCTTCTTTCTCTCCTCCGGTCTGTGATAGTTTTCAGTCTTCCCTTGTTTTCTCATGACCTTGATGATTTTGAGAAGTACTGGTCAAGTGCTTTGTAGAATGTCCCTCAATTCTGAACAAGCAAGGCTTTAGAATAACTAGGCAGGTTCTCATTTCACTAACCCACAGTTGCCCCTACTTAATGGAAAATTCCATGAAACCGAATCTCCATGCACAATAATTCTGGAATCACTCATCAACTCTTAGCCATCAAGGGAATACAAGAGCAACCTGTGATCACCACCTCTGTCCTCTTAACACCAGCAGGACCATTTCAGTGGACTGGCCAGCTCTGCCCAGTGGCACTTTCTTCATTGATGGTCTATGTCTGCACTGCTGATATGGATAGCCATATCCAGCTAGGAGCACTTGCAGTGTGGCTAGCGGGGTTGAGAAAAAGAATTTCTAGTTATATTTATTATTAATTAATTTTTATTTAAATAGTGACTTGCGGCTAATGGCCACTCCAGGTTTAAGTGTAGGGCTGGACAAACCCAAAGTTAAGTTAGTCCTCGAGGATAAAGATTGAGAAGCGTGCATTACCTTATTCAGACTGCTCGGCAAAGAAGAATTCATGATTACGAACATGCTAGAAAGAAACATAAACCACAGAGATGGGTGAGGGTGGAGCTTTAGAGGCCAGTGTTCCCCAAACTGGGCTCTTCGAGGACCTAGGAGCTCCACGGGGGTTTATAATGGGACGAATGGAGGAAGGCATCTCAGATAAGAAAAGAAATCTGGCCGGGCGCGGTGGCTCATGCCTGTAATCCCAGCACTTTGGGAGGCCGAGGTAGGAGGATCATGAGGTCAGGAGATCGAGACCATCCTGACTAACACGGTGAAACCCCACCTCTACTAAAAATACAAAAAAACCAGCTGGGCATGGTGGCGGGCACCTGTTATCCCAGCTACTCGGGAGGCTGAGGCAGGAGAATGGCTTGAACCTGGGAGGCGGAGTTTGCAGTGAGCCGAGATCGCGCTACTGCACTCCAGCCTGGGTGACAGAGCGAGACTCCGTTTCAAAAAAAAAAAAAAAGAAATCTGCATGTGGGGTTATACATGTGCTTCCCATCCTCTTTCCAGTCCCCTCCTCTCAGACCCTTCACCCATAGCAGCTCTGCTTATTCCTATGAAGCAGGGCAAGCTGCTAGGAAAATAAGCAAACAAAAAACACTACCTGGCATGTTCATTTTATTTACATATTTATTTAGCTGATTGTAGACTTGACAACAAAGACTAAAGCACGTCCTCCTGCCCCTCCCCTGCCCACGTCCACTCGACCCCAGGAACAAAAAGCCAGAAGTGGTTGTGTTTTTCTCATCTCAGAAGGGTGGAACTGGCCTTTGTGTTTCAGGTCACTGAGGCCATCTAAGTGTTTGAGATGATTTGGTTCTGTGTCCCCACCCAAATCTCATGCTGAATTGTAATCCCCAGTGTTGGAGCAAGGGCTCGTCTAGTCTTTCCATGTTCTTCTGCCTGCTTTTATTCTGGCTGTCCTGGCAGCTGATTAGATGGTGCACACCCAGATTGAGGGTGGTCTGCCTTTCCCAGTCCACTGACTCAAATGTTAATCTCCTTTGGCAACACCCTCACAGACACACCCACCTAGGATCAATCAAGTTGACACTCAATATTAACCATCACACCTACCTTGGAAGCCCTTTGCGGAAAATGTGAAGCCACACATCTCTTGGACATTCACATGGGACTGTTGTGTGAACAAGAAATAAACTTTTTCTGTGTTAAACCACTGATATTCTAAAGTTCATTTGTTACAGCAGCATTACTTAACTAATCGTCATGCCCTAATTTCTGTTACTGAACTTCTAAGCCATATTTTATTTCTCTGTGAAACAGAGTTAAGGATATGTATATCATAGGGCCACAGTCAGATTAGAATATATATACAATAGATTCATGGTCAGATTAGATTATGCATTCCATAGGATCATGGTTGGATTAGAGTATGTGTCTCATAGGGTCGTGGCCACATTAGAAGACGTTATATATGCAGTGCCCCTGCTTATATTATTATAGGAGGAACTCAAAATTGACAGCCACTATTGCATTTACTTTTTTGACCCAAGTACAGTCAACTTGGTTTCAGTTCACTTTTGGTTTGAAGCAACCTCAAAGTCAGCTTTATTTATCTAATGAAACATATAAACACAATTTTTATTACGTTCGGGGTCTGTTATATCCAAAGCAATGGCTGGGTTGGTTTTCTCTTCCCATTCTGCCCTGAGATCCAATGCACTAGCAGATGGCAATCCACTCCCTTCTGGCCTTACAGAGAGGACTTTTTTTTTTTTTTTTTGGCAAGGTCTCACTCTGTTGCCCAGGCTGGAGTGGAGTGGCATGATCATGACTCATTGCAGCCTTGACATCCCAGGCTCAAGCAATCCTCCCACCTCAGTCTCCCAAGTAGTGGAGAATAGAGTCATGAGACACCACTCTCTGCCTTAGGGAATGATTTTTTAAGCCTATAAGAATGCTTCTGTGACACTCATTGTAGCCATAGTCTGGCATCACCATGGACAAAATGTCTGTTCTCAAAGGTGATGTAGTTGGAATTTACAAAAATGTGTCCATGATTCTTCCAGATAGAGATTCTTGTTCCCAAGCCAAAAGCTCATGATCAGAGAAAAGTAGTGTCAACCATGTCTATAGCATGATGGAATTTACTTATGAATAAAGAAGTAGGAATGTCAAGAATGCATCGCTCCATCCATTCATGTATTGAATTAACATTTGAGCAGCTACGGTTTGATCCCTCTCAGATTAGTTCGATAAATAAAAAGTGTTTTTAAACTTTTATTTATAAGTATATACTTACAGGAAGTTGCAAAAAAAAAAATACAGAGAAGGCCTGTGTAACCATCTCCTGCTTCCCCCAGTGGTAACATCCCACATAATTGTCATACATATCAAACCAGGAAATGGATATTGGTACAATCTTCAGGTCTTATTAGGATTTCACCTGTGTGTGTGTGTGTGTGTGTGTGTGTGTGTGTGTTCCTATGCAATTTTATTATATCTATATATTTGTGCAGCCATCAACATAGTGCTTTTGATTTTTATTTCTTTCTAAAATGTATATATATTCATTAAAGAAAATGTTGGAAAGTCGAAGTAAAATAGCAATAACAGCTATAGTGCTACCCCTGAAAAAAAACTTAGTTTATCATCTGGGTGCACTTCTGTTCACAGTTCTTTGTTTGCATATTTTTGTGCTTTCTTAAGTTTGTATTTTTAGCTAATTCTTCAGCACCTACTATGTGACAGTGATCACAATCATTCCCATTATTGTCTTTTTGCTTCACTTAAATCTCTGAACAGATTGTCAAGTCAGATGCAGTGACTGTAATGCAAGGATGTCATTATCTCTATTTTATACAAGAAAAGATCAAGGCTTCAGGAGAATGAATGACTTGCCCAAAGCCACAATGTAAATGAGTGAGACACTTGGTCTGACTTTGTAACCCATGTATCTCCACTCTAGTGCCTGTATGCTTTCTGCTCTGTAACTGGCTTCTTCAAATACTCTGCAGTTGAGGAAATACTCTGCACAGGCATGATTTGATCAGCACATCACCTCAAAGCCCTGTAGGTACAGCAAGACAAGCGTTCATATACCCATTTCAGAGACAGAGAAACAGAGGTCCTGTAAGGTTATTGAGTAAAGTCACATATCTCGTAAGAAGAAAAATGAAACTGAACCCAGATCTTCTGCATCTTAGCTCAGTGTTTACTGCTATACTAAGGACAGCCACAAGGAAACCTTCAGAGTTCACACCTCCCAGTTCCCACACCTGTGTCCACGGCTACATGGCCAGAGCTCTTGCTCTTGCCAGTCCTGGATGTGGCTCAGAAGCCTTCTTAGCCCAGAGTACCAGACAGCACTCTCAATCCTTCACTTTGGTATTGCAGCTGTAACCCACCCCTGCACAGCACCAACGCTGATCCTGCACCTACTGTGCAGCCCTAGGTATGGTCAGGGTATCTGGTCTGGGCTCCACTTAAATGTGCCTTTGTCCATTCCCATGTGGAAGGGAAAGAGCCTTTATTCTGTTATTTGTATGATAAAAAAACCTATAAAGGCACCTATAATATCTGAGTGGATCCTTAGCAATATCAAAGAGCAGAACTCCAATAAGGGCATTGCATTAAATCTGAGCTGGCAAGAGCTTATAATAAAAGTACAGTAATGAGCAAGCTTTATGATAAAATTAATGTAATTAATTAGTGTTTGTAAAGGACTTCAAGATCACAGGGTGAAAGGTGCCAGCCAGAGGAAAAGTCATCTTAGAAATTACCACTATTATCATCTTAAGACACGGCATATATTATGCACTATATAAGCATTTCCAAGCATATATTCATGTCCCAACTATAACTATATTAATTTATAGTAATTTGCAAATCAGGTCTCTGATCAGCCTTGGGAACTCTTTCTGGAGCTCTAAGTGGATGAGGTTATGACTCAAGTGGTATTTTAAACTCTGTCCTGTGATAACCTATTAGACAGAGCAGCCCTATACCCCCACGCACGCTCAAGTTTGAGATTCAAATTGTACCTGACACGCATGAGCCCTAAGGTGCAGTTTTGTACTCTGTGGCAAGTCTTCCGGGTTTTGGTTGGGTTTTATTAAAAGCAGGTCTGTGAATGTTTCTTTAGTTCTTACTTTTCCAACTTTTCAGGATTCATGCATTGCTGTTTCTCTCTGATCCAATAATATTCCCTGAGGTTGGGACCACCTCTTTGCTGTCACTCTGTTACACAGAATGCATGGAACTGAGTCTGGCACGCGTTAAATCTCCGGGGATTTTGGCTGATGGGGAATGCTCAGCTCAAAGTTTCCATGTCCAAAATAAGCCTTTTATTTCTAATCATCCCAAATCTGGATTATCCTATTTGAAACCAGATTACCATATTTCTTAACTGGACCACAAAATTTCTATTGAGCTTTGGAGGTATATTATAAATAATTTAAGCTAATTTTTTGGTAGTAAAATGTCATACCAATGGGGAATTTGGAAAAGAAAGACAAAATAGGACATTTTTAGTTGTTGCTTTCCCTAAGCATTTTTGCCTTCTAGGCCACCACTGATATCATTTTCTCAGTTACCAATGTTCTTGTTCAAAGCTCCTGACAAGTCGTGTTTTTGCCCAGTCCATCATGAGAAAGTGAGAAGGTAATGAACTAAATCAGTTTCTTGTCCACAAACATGCATAGGAGACCATACAAAACGGATATCATGGAACGAGGCCCTCCTTCAGCCGTACAAAAGGTATGGAAGGGAGTTTCACAAGCACTCAAACTATTGACAGATCTCCTGGCTTTGAGTTCTGACACCGTCTTGTTTCACCAGTGTGATCCTGAGCTAGTCACTTTCTCTTTTCATAGATGTGCTTCTCCACATGTTAAAAGAAGGATGGGAGAAGGAAGTGAGTAGAGACTGTACCAGATCAGGCATGGCCAATATTGGCTGACATGATGGTAATCCTCTCCTCAACACACACACACACACACACACACACACACACACACACACACCCCTCCCGGGTGTACTGTGGCAGACATTCCCAATCCATCACTGAGCCCTTTCCCACTGAGCCCAAACCCAGCCTCAGAATCCTCAAGACAGCCCCCAGGTTGCTTCTACTTCCTAACCCGATTTGCTAATTGAGAAGAAATCACGGTTCCCTTCAGCTCCAAAGATGCAAATTTGGCTGCAATTTTGCAAAATGGTGTTTCCAATAGCATTGCAAGAAACCATCAATGTCTAAGTAAATACATTTATTTTTTTCCATGAAAGCTTTTCTGGCTGCTACATTGTATGAAACTTTATAGAAATTATAATAACCTTTAAAAACCAACTAAAATACAAACATCATTATTAGAATGTTCAATTAGAAATGCAAACACACTCTGCTAAACAATCTCCAAATGTAATTGTTTAATAACAAACCATAAATTAAAAAGAAAAGTACAAAACAAAATGCCCAGGGAACAAACTGTGCTCTTGAGTTGTCGGTAAAAACCAAGAGCTTGTTTGGGTGCCATGAACATGCCCTCAAACGGTTTGTTCACTGCAATTAGGTCTTGTATTCCACGTGGACCATTTCTGCCCTGAGCAAAACTGGATATTTTCTCAGCTGTTGGCATTCATATATTGGTATGGTTTGCCTCTGCATCCCCACCCAAATCTCATGTCAAATTGTAATCTCCACGTGTCAGAGGAGGGGCCTGGCGGGAGGTGATTGGGTCATGGGGGCGGAATTCCCCCTTGCTGTTCTTGTGAGTAAGTTCCCACGAAGTCTGACGGTTTAAAGGTGTGTGGCACTCCCCCCTTCACCTTCTCTCTCATGCTCCAACATGTAAAGACATGCTTGCTTCCCCTTCATCTTCCGGCATGTTTGTAAGTTTCCTGAGGTTTCCCAGTCATGCTTCCTGTTAAGCCTGTGGAACTGTGAGTCAAGTAAACCTCTTTTCTTCATAAATTGCCCAGTCTCAGGTAGTTCTTTATAGCAGTGTGAGAATGGACTAATACACATATCATTTTGGAAAACTCCAAGAAATCTCAAAATAGTAGCTCTAGTAAATATATTAATATGCTTTATAGAATCTCACTTTTCCACAGTGTTTTTTCTATAAAGAGTTTTTGCATACACACACCAATCCTTGCATCTTTACAACAATCTCATGAGGTCTGTGTTATTATTCTTCTCATGTTCAGATGGGGAGATTGGGTCTGAGTGAAAGTAAGTCTCAAGCCATTATTGATCATTTCTCTCTGTTACCCTCAGCATAAATGCCAGATTTGTTCTCCATGAAAGTGATCAACCTGAGATTTGTAAAAATAACTTTTTAAATTATGCTATTCTGCTTTTCTGTGTCATTGAAATTGGAGGGAGATCCAAAATGCAGAAAAATAGAGAAGTCCCGCAAATGCCCATAGTTCATGCATGTATTTTGCCAGCATGCAAGTTGCACCCTGCTCAGGGTTAGCATTGGGCAAGGTGGGGAGGCTGAGGCAGAAACACAGCTGCCCTCAAGGAGTTCACTGTCTAACAGAAGAGACAGAGAAGACAACTAAGCGGCCCGCACCCAACTACAGGGCAAAAGTTGATCAATAAGATGGGTCTTATCCTAGCTTGGAAGCAAGACCTGGGTTTTGGACCATGGAGTTCTGGCAAGGTAAGAGTAATATTCCCCCTCAATGGTCATATTAGACCATAATCAAGACTGTTTACTGTCACCATCTCCAACTTTAGTGGCTATAAAGTAAATTATAGTTGCACTTGACATAAACACTGTATCTATATCTATATTTATATATATCTATTCATTGAGGATTAACTTAGAAATATAAGATACTCTTAGTAGTGTTAGTATCATCATCATCACGATCATAATAATTTACATTTATATAAGGGAAGCAGTGATTATCCTCATTCTCTATTGTTCGGCCACAAAATGTAATGACTTAAAACAATAACCATTTCATTTACCTCACTATTTTGTGGGTCAGGAATTCAGACAGAGCTTGGCTGATGATAGTTTTGCTCTATGGGCTGTTGACTGGGTCACTTGGTGATATTTAGTGGGAGGCTGCTCTGGTCTGGGGGAGTTCAATATAGCTATACTCACATGTGTGGCACTTTGATAGGGACAGCTGGAAGACTGGGCTTGGCTGGACCTTCTCCATGCAGTCTTAGAGCCTCTCTGTGTGTCTTTCCAGTGGAATAATCAGACTTCCTACATGGAAATTCAGGGCTCCAAGAATCCCAGATGGATGCTTTCAGTCCCATAAAGGGTAGGCCTGAAACTGGCATAGCATCGTGTCTGCCATATTGTAATGGTCAAAGCATTCACAGTTCATCCCAGATCTAAGGCAAGGGAAAAATAGATCCCTCTTCTGGATGGAAGAATTGTCAAATAATTTACACCCATCTTTAGTCCATCTCAGTTTACGATCGGGTGACAAATTGTTTGCATACCTCACACACACAAAAATACATTCTCCCCTTCCCAAGACCCCTGAAGTCTCATCACAATTTTGCAATGCCTTAGAGCCTAACATTTTATTGTCTGTGTTAAGTACAGGTGTGCATGAGGCTGCTTGGGTGCAGTTCCCCAAACATAGTTCTTTTCAATCTGATGATCTGTGGGCTAAAGGGAAAAGCTATCTGCCCTCCACACATCTAATCTATTGTGCTGAGACAAAAATAGAACAATTGCAAATGGTATGCTTGCTCTAACAAGTGGAAAGCAGGAGTGCCTTGAAGTTCCTGGTCTACAGCAATTCCAAAACCCAGCCTGGCACATGTTGCCAGTTCCTTGAGTAGGGTCCAATAGGTCCAATAATGCTCCTTTTAAATAATTCTTCACAGCTCTTGGCTCTCCCTTCTGGATCATTCTTTGTTTTCCATAGGAAATGGTTCCCATTTGCAATCAAGTAGCCTTATTAGCTTGCTTCTGCCCTGTGTGAGTAGAAGATGAGGTATCCTAAGACTGCTTTTCATTTTATGGTGTCTCTGTTGCTGTTTGCCCACACTGGCAGGGCTTCTATCAATACAATTATCATAAAACTTGGTGGGTTTTCTATGAATCTCATTGGGGTTTTGTGTTAGTCTGTTTTGCCTTTGCTATAAAGGAATTCTCAAGGTTGGGTAATTTATAAGGAAAAGAGATTAATTTGGCTCACAGTTCTGTAGGCTCTACAAGCATGGCAACAGCATCGGCTTGGCTTCTGGCAAGGCCTCAGGAAGCTTTTAGGCATGGTAGAAGGGAATGGGAGCAGGCGTGGCAAGGGAGGAAGAAAGAGAAAAGAAGTCCCAGACTTTTTTAAACAAGCAGATCTCATGTGAACTCACTACTGTGGGGAGGACACCAAGCCATTTATGAAAGATCTGCTCCCGTGACCCAAACACCTCTTACTAGATCCCACCTCCAAGACTGGGGATCACATTTCACCATGAGATTTGGAGGGGAAAAACATCCAAAACATATCAGGTTTGCACCATTAGATTAAAATCATATTCACCTTTCTTTCAAAGAGAGACACTAAGAGGGATTCTACCTTCATAGAAGCCTTTTTGTCCAGCTGAAAGAGTCTACTAGGCTATATATTTAGAAATCTTACCAAGTACATTCTTAAATTGTACTGACTTTTCAAAAAAGAAGAAAAGGTGGGGGAAGGATTGGTCTATCTTAGAGCTATATCTTTAATATCTTTTCCCTGAAGCCATATGTTACTGAAAGGCCGCTGGATTTGGCCTTTGCCCTGAGCCCACCTCTTACATTGAGGACTTTTTGCTGACTAGAAAGACTCCCCTAGCTCTTGATATTTCCTCTAATTCTGCTCAAAAATGGAACAATTTTTCTTTAGTTCATCCCTCTCTTCTTGTGCCTTATCCTAGGCCACTAGTAGAAGCCAGTTGGTGCTTTTAGCTTTCTGCCTGGATAGGCCTTTAGCCAGATGCACAGCATCTTCCAGTGTCCTTCCCATTATCCACGTTTCCACCAATAATAGTTTTGCTCATCTATCTGCCAGTACTTAACTTGGGGGCTCTTTCCTCCAGCCTCCAGTAACACTTTCCTCATCACCCAGGAAGCTCTCACCCAGTTTCCTCAAGGCACTTCCAGTCCAGGCTGAAAGAGCAGAATTAGAGTCTACCTCTTGAAAGAAGAACTGACAAAGAATTTATGTCCATCTTGTTAAAGTGGACTAAATATGGCCCGAGAAGGACTCCATACTTCTACATTTGAGTCCTTGTGGACGAACTGCAGCATAGCTTAATAGGTAGACAAGACTGAAAACCTAACTTTGGAGTATGCACCTGTAACAATAGCTAAGTCTTGGCCATTCTCAGCGGTCATACTTCAACCATTCATACACTGCTGAGTGTTCAGACTGTTCAAATAAGGCAAATACTGAGCTGTAACCAACCCAGCCATTCTGTACCTCACTTCGGATTTCTGTACTTCATTTCCCATTATTATTATTATTATTATTATTATTATTATTATTATTATTATGTCTATAAATCTTCTTCCACCACGTGGCTGTTCTGCAGTCTCTGAATCTGCTGAGATTCTGGGGGCTGCCTGATTTGCGAATAGTTCATTGCCTAACTAAACTCCTTTAAATTTAATTTGGCTGAAGTTTTTCTTTTATCAACCTTTCACACATTGCAAGGGTTAGATCTTGATGTCTGGCTGCCTGAGTTCAAATCCTATTTCTTCCACTTACTAGCTGGTGTAATCTTTGCCAACTTATTTGTTCTTCTATATCACCTTCTGTAAAGTGGGTATAATCATAGTTGCTATTTTACAAGTTGCTGTGAAAACTGAATAAGTAGCATTTTCACCTTCGAACCTTCAATTTAGTTAAACAAGTACTCATTGAGTGTGGATACATGCCGGGCACTATGTGGGGTGACGAGACAATGGAATGCCAAAGAAATGGCTCATTCTTCAAGATGCCCTTGCTCTGAAGGAGAGATATTTGATTAGGAAATAAACATTATTTGTTTGATTTTACAGCAGGTAAAGCTGAGTCTCAGAATGTCAGTGAATTTCTCAAAAACAGGAAGTTGATACACAGGTAGTGACAATGGTGGTGCCAAGGCTTATAGCCCACACCACCTCCACAGCCCCACACTACCTCTCAGGCTAGGAGGACCTTGGTCTCACTTCCACTTCCTTCACTGAGTCACTGGCAACTATTTCAGGAAGTATTGCAAGGTTAAATAAAGACACATATTTAAAGAATTTTTATATATTTTATTCATAAAATGTATGAATAATATACATATATTTAATTCAATGCATATTATAATTGATCCACACGTATACATTTAGGATTCATAATTATTTAAATCATGTCTTGAGATGACCACTTATTGCATTTAAAAATTTTGTAGGTTACCCAAAATAGATGTCACTTTGACATAAACGTCCCGATTTCTAAATCTTGCTTCCATAATGCTCAAGGCAAAAAATTTCATCTAAATATTATTGAATTCCAGCACGACATTAGCATGCAGAGATATTTACAATAACAGAGCCATTACAACTCAATCAAAAGCTGATTTCAGCCAGAATTATGCAGAATTAAATCTTGCAGGATTCAAATTATTAAAAATCAGAGACTCAATAAAGTGTGGTCTGGAAGTCCCATTTATCAAGGGAGTCGAAGTGCCTCTACAGTTATACTGACTTTTTCATATATATTCTGCAAGAATTTGCATGCATTTTAAAAGATCAGAGTTTAATTCTTATGGAATTCAAGTAACTATGCTATATTTATAAGGCAATGGAAGCCAGCTCGGAAACTGTTCTCTGTTTCCTTTCTATATCTCACATTTTAAATGCATTGGTTTTTATATCTGGTTCCCACTGAGTAGAAAGATCTGCAATGAGGCCACAAGAATAGAGAGAATACCTTACTCCAATAAAGGCCAAATCAGGGTGCCATAGAGGTAGTTACAGGAAATCCAAAACCATTTATAAAGCTTGTCATGCAACCAACACATCAGAAAACTCCCTCTTTTCCTGTGTTTTATCAAACCAAGACAATTTATTTACTTACTTGTTATATTCCCTCTTTCAGAACATTTCATCTAAATAGACAAAGAGTAAATTTCTAAGAAAATAGGAAGAGAGACAGAGAGATACATGAGAGGGGAGGGGAGGGGAGGGCACAGGACGGGAGGGGAGGGCAGGGGAGGGGAGAGGAGGGGAGAGGATGGGTACATTACCATGAACCTTGATGTCCAGGAATCCAATTCTCTTGACAAACAGCATTTATTTAACATCATTCCATGCCAAAGACAGAGATGAATAAGGCAAGTTTTGTGCCTGTCAGCCCCTCACAATCTAGTTGGGGTGACTGAAACATGAATAGATATTGGCAGTCTGAGATTAACGGTGACTATACAGATATAAATGAACATTCATATCAGTCAAGAATACAATCAGCTGAAAATTATTAAAAAATGAAGTCTGCCAACAGGCCACCCAGGCATAGGACAGTGACTTGGTACTACCCTAAAGAATCCAGCTGTCTTTCTACCCTCTACTAGGTCATTCTTCGTGCGTGAGTTTCCATTCTCATGCATTTTGCCTCTTGGTTGCAAGAAGGCTGCCTCACCTACAGATCTTCCACCTGCATTCCAGGAAGAAAGAAAGGGGAATGAAAAAGGTCAAAGGAGGGACACCCTGCCAGAAATTCTGTCTGCACCGACAAGAACTCTTGTCACATGATCACCCTTAGCTGCAAGAGGGTCTGAAGAACTCAGTTTTCAATAAAAGGTGAACAAAAAATGGATATTAGATAGACAATCAGCAACGTCTTTCACTGGTCTGTGGAAGCAAGAGAGAGAGGGTCTAGTAAGCTGAAATGTAGGGAAGATAGTATCAAAGAAGGTTTCTGAGAAGATATATTATTGGAGAAGAAGCCATTTCCAGCAGATAAACAGAAAGGGTTTCAAGAGAGGCAGTGCAAGACTAGCATGTTGCTTTAAAGGCACGAGGAGTGCTGGTGTGTTGAGTTCTTGTCACGCGCCAGGCACTGTGCACGCCTCACTACGTTTACTGATTACAGCAGTCCCTGGCCTCCATATTTTACTGATGAAGAAACTAAGGTCTAAAAAAGTTGTGTGATCTGTCCAAAGTCTCATGACTATTGCACAAGCTCTTTAAAGGTGGCCTAACTTCCTAGTCATCCTGGCTAGAATGTGGGAGATAAATTAAAGGGAGATAAACCTGTGCAGGAAGGCAAGATGTGACTCTTTGGCCGGGCGCGGTGGCTCACGCCTGTAATCCCAGCACTGTGGGAGGCCGAGGAGGGTGGATCACGAGATCATGAGATTGAGACCATCCTGGCTAACACAGTGAAACCCCGTCTCTACTAAAAATACAACAAATTAGCCGGTCGTGGTGGCAGGCGCCTGTAGTCCCAGCTACTCGGGAGGCTGAGGCAGGAGAATGGCATGAACCCAGGAGGTGGAGCTTGCAGTGAGCCGAAATCATGCCACTGTACTCCAGCTTGGTGACAGAGTGAGACTCCGTCTCAAAAAAAAAAAAAAAAAAAAGAGATGTGACTCTTTCCCTGCTGGATTTTTCATTCTATATTTGATAAAAAGTCATGAATGCCTGGGCAGCACCAGGGACCATGCTGGATGTGGTGGTACAAAAACAAATGAAATGCAGTCCTGGCCTTAGTGTGGAGACAAACACATTAAAACATAATTCACAAATTAGGTAACGGGTTATGAAGGACCTGTGGAGTTGCCCAGAGCAGCCCGTGATCAAGGACAGTCATTTTGCTAGGGCTTGCTGCTACGCCCATTCCAGGCACCCACGTCCTGACCCCATGAGACAGTGGGTCCACTGAGTCTTGCTCCTCTTCTCATCTTTAAAGGATGATCTCGGCCAAGCTTTCATGAAAGAGGCAGAGGGAATCAGTGAAACATCCTCAGAAAAATGACCCCAAAGCCTTCAGCAGAACTCCCTATTCAACAATTACAATCCTTCGCTCTCTAGGTTCTAGTCTTTGCTCACCACTCTACCCAAATGATATTAATGAAACCCTTTCTCTGCTGGGCCTGGGAGCACCTTTCTCTCGGCAATTTTGGTTTTATAAAGAAACCTTTGATTAAGACTTTACCCCTGTGCCAGGTAATGAACCCAACTCTTTATGCATGCAACCTCACTCAAGTGCACCCTGTGTGCGTTATTTTGCACAGGGGTGTAGAGCCATACTTTTAAGTAATTCTCAGTCATTCTGACCACAGTTGCTTTAAGTTCAGACTTCTGCTGCTCAGTGTGCACATGGTATTTCTCTAGCCCTGAATCTCTTGGTCCCCCTTTCCACTTTTCTACTAATCCTGAAGATGCTGCCATCAGGGAAACAGGCCTCTTTGCTCCTGGTCTCTGAGAAAGCCCCAGAGACTCTGCCACTCTGCAGAGGCTGCTGATATGTCTGACTTGGCAGGAAGATGGAGTTCTAGCTCGGACCTGAATAAGAGCTTTCCAGTGGGGCAGAAGCTATGGACTCAACAATGCTCCTTATGGATCTGTGAGACAGCTCTCATGGACAGTGTCACAGCTTCACTGCTTAAGGCAATTGCAGGGGGAGCTGAGAGGGGTCAGGGGAACGGAAGGGTCGACATGCCACTAGCATCCAGCCCAAAGGCATGCACACTGGGTCCTCAGAAAATGCTGCCAATGATGAGACAAAATGATGGCTGAGTGCTTTTTTCTCTAGAACCTTCTGAATACATGGCAGTCCCAGCTTATGTGTGTGAGCTCACTGGGAATTCAATACCTGAACATGTTTCCTCCTTCCCTTTGACCGCCAGAAAGCTTGAAACCTGTTTTGAGATCGTTCTCTACCAACTTTAGAGAAATACATGTTGAAAAACATGCATTTGGGGTAGCATTATTGCACTGCTGATATCCTCTCTTCTTCCCCTGGCCCCCACCATGACGCTTCTCCAACCCATTGATTTAGGGCTTGGCCATGTGACTTGCTTTGGCTAATGGAATGTTAGAAGACATACCTTAAATAGAGGCCTCTAGGATGTGAGTTAGTTTGGCATTTGAACTCATGCCAAGGGCCAGGAGAACATGCCCTCGGCCACTGGTCCAAGGAGAATGACGGACATGTGACAGTTCTGGACACACCTGAAGCTCAAAGCCAGGCCCAGTCAACCCAAAGCCTAATAACAAGATAACAAGATCCCTCTCCCCATGCCAGCTGATCTACAAACCAAGGAATAAAACAAATAAATGCTTGGTGAGTGTCACCCACTGAGCTATGGGGTGGCTTGCTATGCAGCTTTATTGTGGCAACACCTAATCCAGAAGCTGCTATCTCTGCCTTTCTTACTACACACTCCCATAGTCAGAGCTTTTTGGAGAATCACTGTTTCATTAATTTGTTTGTTGGTTCATTCATTCGCTCACTAATTTAATAAATGCTCATTGAAAGTTTACAGCGCCCGGCACTGTCCCAGGTGCCGAGGATGAAGCATGAAGAAGGCAGGCAGGGCCTGTTCTTCCAGCGCTTTCTCTCTAGTGGGTTTGCAAGTGGCATCAGCTTCTCTTCCAAGTGCTGCTGACACCTGTCCTCATGAATGTCTTCACTTTCTCATCTCAAATGATTCACTAGATGAGAAAAACAAGCTTTTATCTCACGTGGGTATGAGGAAGGGAGCTGTTCCTCCAGAATGTCGTGAGAGACTCAGCAAGTCACAATTAAGAAGCGTTGGAAGCTCATTCATTTTGCAAAATAAAAAATCAGTACTGAACTCTGTTGACTTCTCTAAACCTCAGAGAATGAGCCATGGTTACATTCTAGATTCAAAACAATTTCAGGCTCTTTTGTATGAACAGATGACTCATCTAATACCAGAAAGGAAAGGCCAGGTTTATTTCCCAGAATAAAGCATGCAATCTACATTAAGGGCCAGGATTTCATTTGCTGTTGTTTCAAATATACAATGATTAAACATTACTTATAACTTATTAAAGTAGTTCTATCTACGGCATCAGAACCCACACTATAGCTGTTCCAGGCCTTGGGCTTCCATGTAAAGAATCATCTGAACTCTCCAAGATGCAGACCAGGTGTTCAGAGCATGCATGCTGAATAATGAAAGAAAGAATGGTTGACAGTTTCTGAACCCCCTCAGCTGGAAGACAGCAAGCCAGATATCCTCACAACAGATGGGTTTGGGCCAGCAACCCAAAACATATTTGTCAGAATACTTACTCCCCAAGGTGATAAAACAGAATTCTTGAGAAACTCTGAGCTAAGGGAAGTAAAATGGGATTCTCTGCTACAGGACTTACCAGAGGCTTTACTAGACTAACATGCACTGGAGTCCCCCAGAGGGGAACTCTGTGATGTGGTATCCAAATTCACGCAGCCTGGGAAGCTTTTTGCTCATGAAACATAAACTGGGCACTGCTGACTCAGAGCATCCATCCACACCAGCCTGTGTGCTTCTCAGACATCCCAGCATCCCCAGGTCTTCAAGAGTTTAGACAATACCAGAACCCCCTAACCAGCATGTGTATTAAACCCAACTACAATTAAAGGCAACTTGCAATAAAACCTAAAAAACAAAGACTTTCTCTAAAAAAAAAAAAAAAACCTTCTGGATTGTCAAATGTCCTTCAATAACCTCCACCATGGAACATACATTCTCTAAGCATGCCCCTAAATACACACATAAGGGCTTTGGTTATTTGAAAATAATGTTAAGATATATTTGTGCTTGCAATTGTGAGGTATATTTTTCCCTCCCTTTTTATATGGCAGATTTGGTTAAGGTATACCTATTCTTGTTTTTTAGTGGGTTTGAGTTTTCTATTTTCAAAAGCCGCAGGTTAGTAAGAGCCAAGAGCTGTTAATTTTGCACTGGCTTGCCTTATGCATGTATGACATTCCAAAGTTGATGGCTCTTAAACACAGCCCTTCAGGTGACTTCTGTCACATCGAAAGCAGATTAAATTATGAGCTGTATGGTTCCAGTATATTTTGTTGTATTATAATTCTTTGAAAACTGGTAATTCATGCATGGCATATATGAGAACTCTCTATTAACCAGAGTATTTGATTAATGAGCCTGGTGTGTGCTTTCATCATGCTGAGTTACTGACTTTACTCCACCTGGGTGGATGCAATACCAAAACCCATTCAGTTTCCTTGTTTTGTTTTAAAGGATTATAACAGCACCGTACAACAGCAAGAACAAATACCATGGGGCCTGGTGACAGAAAACGTGGGCTTCAGCCCAAGTTCTGCAACTGTATTTCCAGGATAATACCTAGTACCCAATAAATGTTCAATAAACTATTATTGGATGGAAGAGTAGATATATTGATACATTTATAAATGAAAAAAAATTAGAAATGGAAGAAAGAAGACTTTCTGACTCCCCCTGTCTGTGTTCAGTGTCCCTGTTCTCTATTTTCTTAGGATCCTGTGCAGCCCTCTGGTAGCATTTGTGACATTACACTGTAAATGTCTTTATTTTTGGCTTCCTCATTGATTGGAGCTCCTTGAGGGAAGGGGCTTTGTTTTAGTCCTCTTTCTTTCTCTAGGATTTCATGGCTTCCAGCCCTTCAGTTAGCATCCAGTAAGTGGTAAGTATTTCTGTTTTCACAATGAACATGCATTGCTTTAATACAATAAAAAGGAAGTAAAGTTTACATTAACAGTAATAAGAGAGAAGTCCTGATGTTGGGATCTGGGGTGAGAAGACTGGGCAGAGGAGCGTATCAGAGGAAGAGGTCATGGAGATGGCAGTCAAGCCCAAGTGGTAGAAAGAATGGTGTTGCAGTGGTCACAACCAGGGCCAAGGCAAGGGGGAAAGGCCTCAATGTCTACTCTTGACATTTTGACATCTTAGCTCTCCCTACTGCCCTAGGAAGTAGAAGATGAGAATTCACATGTGAATTTGTGCCTAGCACAGTGACAGCAATGTGATCGACACTCTATCACTATTTGTTTTATGAAAGAAGGTCCTTTTATAGAAAGAGACATAGGGTTGATAGCAAAGTCAGCTATTATAGGAACAAAAGGTACAGTCTTGGAAAGAATGTCAAGTAGGAAGCAAAGTACTTCAGTGTCAGAATTCATGTGTGACTTTGGGCAAGTCCCTTGCTCACCCTGAACCGTAGCTTCCACACTTGTAATGAGCGGGTGAACTAGATGACCTGGAAGATCTCTTTCAAATTGTGTTTTGTGATTCTATGCTTCCAGATATTTCAACGTTGGGATAATGATAAACAATATGCAGACTGTTTACTTCATAATTTTATTCCTTAAGATCTTTCCCAAGGAAATAATTTGACATTCAGACAATGATACCTATGTACAAAGGTGATCATTTTTAATAATAGTGACACAATGGAAACACCCTCTATGTCCAACCAGAAGGAATGGCCAGGAAAAGTATGGCACATATTTATGGTAGACTGTGAAGCCGATCTTAAGATTTATGTTTAAAAAAAGGAGATGCAACATGTAGTATTGAAGAATTTGTATAGTTTAGTCCTCAGAAGTGTGGATTCCAGAGCCCAGTCGCTGCCTGTGGCATGTGATTCTTGACTCTGTTATTTATTTGCTATTGTGAACTCGAGCAAATTATTCTTCCTCTCTTCACCTAAGTTTTCTCGTCTGAAAGTAGGGGAGATAATAGAATCTATCTCCTAGAGTTATTGTGAGAACTGTGTGAAGTAATTTTCATAAAGCATATAGAATAGTATCTGACAGATAGTAATTTATAACTGCTAGCTATTATTATATAAAATATGATTGCAACAGTAACTACTTGGGAAGGAATATTTACTATCTGATTCACAGGTTACATATACTGGAGAAAAAAAGTAATATGTTAACAGTGATGTTTAGATGGTGGAATATCACAAGATGATTTTAATTTGTTTTCTTCATATTATTATGTATTTTTCTAAAATTTCTGCAATAAACTTGTAAAAATCATAACCAGGAACAAAATAGAAACAATTGTGATTTTCTTTTAAGTCACTCCATGTGTATACAGGTGATGGTGTGATGCTTGGACTTCAGTAAGCCTGGAATAGAATCCTACTTTGCCACTTAGAAGCTATGTGGCTTTGGCCATGTCATAAGTCTCTCTAAGCCTCAGTTTTCTCAACTAGATATTGGGGGGAGTGGGATAGTATGAGGTAACATATAGGCATATTTCAAGTGCTCAATACATTTTCTTTCATCATAGAGAAATTGTTTGGTTCTCAACAGTCTTAAATACTATGGGTGATAAAATGAGTTTTAAGACAGGGCCTCTGTCCCTGAAGATCTTGATATTTCACTGGGAGCCCAGGAATAAGAAACCTAGGCAATGAGAGAAGAATAAAGTCATAGACCGTATTCCAGTATTGTGAGAATTCGGAGATGTAGATCACAGCGGTTCTAGAGTCACCTGGGAGGACTTCATGAAAAAGAAAGGACTTGAAACAGGCTTTAAATAATTTGGATATGGAAGAAATACTAATTAAGATTGTGTTCAGCAGCCAGGCCCGGTGGCTTATGCCTGTAATCCCAGCCCTTTGGGAGACTGAGGCGGGCAGATCACAAGATCAAAAGATAGAGACTATCCTGGCCAACATGGTGAAAACTCGTCTCTACTAAAAACACAAAAATTACCTGGGCATGGTGGTGCATGCCTGTAGTCCCAGCTACTCAGGAGGCTGAGGCAGGAGAATCACTTGAACCTGGGAGATGGAGGTTGCAGTGAGCTGAGATCACACCACTGCACTCCAGCCTGATGACAGAGTGAGACTCCGTCTCAAAAACAAAACAAAACAAAACAAACAAACAAAAACAAACAGAAAAGATTGTGTTCAGCTACCAGAAACAAATTCCTTGCCATAGTGACTTAAACATGTAAAAGCATATTCTTTCATATATGAGAAATCCAGCTGTAAGCCAACCACTAGATCATTGGCTACTAGCTGTTTCTACTGCCATCTTCATATAATGTCACCTTACGGTCCACATGGATGCTGGAACTCCAGCCATCATAGAAGAGTTCCGGGCCCACAGAGAAGAGAATCAGGGGAGCTCATTCCCTCTGAGCTTCAGCCAGTGGCCTTTACATGGCTTTTCTATGTGTCTCCTCAAATATCATTGGCCATATCTATTGCAAGAAAGGCTGTAACATGTTGCTTTGTACTCTGGAGGGCAATGTGCCCAGGTAAAAATTGACAGCCTGTTACTAAGAAAGGAGAATCAAAGAGTGGCCTCTGCCACTTGGGAGAAATGCCAGTTCAGGGGAACAACGGGGGTAAAAGCTCTGACACAGGAGGGAGTCAACACGTGGAGGACAACTAGGTATCACACATGTGCCCTGAGGGTCTGTTGGGAAGTTCCAGGAAATACTGCTGGGCTCAGACTCTGCCCATATCATATGCTGTCATCAATGTTGGCAATCCTGCATACCATAGGCTCTTCTTTCTATATATTTTCTGTATCCCCACTCAGCCCTTCCAGGGAGAGTCACCTCTCTCATTTTTTTTTTTTTGTCTTTATATAATATATTTTTTATTATACTTTAAGTTCTAGGGTACATGTGCACAACGTGCAGGTTTGTTACATATGTATACACGTGCCATGTTGGTGTGCTGCACCCATTAACTCGTCATTTACATTAGCTCAGGGAGGCTTTGACTTGCTGTAAGAGCTCTACGTGGCCTCTGCTGGCTTTGTGTGCTAATAGCGCCTGTCCGCAACGTGCTACTCCCCCTGCCTTTCACTCCAAATCCAGGGCCATGTCTACACCACTGTAAGTTCCTTCCACACATCCAATGACAGTCTATCAATCTCCAGCAATTTTGTCACCCAGTTAACAGGCTCAAACATGACTGATTGGACAAGGAGAGCTTTGTAAAGAGGAAAAAATAATAATATTTTGGATTTGTATGTGAGAAAGAGCCTATTTGATAGAGGGGCACAGGTATTAGCAATACATTCATATTCAAACACTGACACCTTTATTCAGCTTTTTATATTCAGAGCATTTGCAGGGCCTGAACTACTGGCAGACACTTCAGATTACTTAACCAGACATAAAATTGAAAGAGGGGAAAAAAAATGAATTGAGGCCACGAGTCCCACAGGCATCCTGGGTCTTTCTGTGGATGCAAATGGACTTATGATTGAGTTATCACAGCAAATTCAAGCCAACTTGTTGGTACTTTCCAGTGCTGGAAGTTTCCTATGTACTTTCCCAAGGATGAAATTGTTCCTTTTCCCCATCCCGTATGCATGTTTTTAAGGAAACAAGCACTTGGAAGATAATTTTGCGGAAAAATATAAAATAGGGATAATATTCAGTTGCTTTTTCTTAAAGAAAGATGAACGATGCAAGGGAGGGATAAATCGCATTTGCTATGAAAATTTGAATTCCAAGAAGTATATTATGTCCTCCAGTGTTCTCAATGAAAAGAAAATTATTTCTTTCTTGGGGAACACACTCTTATGGCGTTTTAACTTTTATGACATTTCTGATTTGGGATGATGAGCTTTCTGCACAGAAATGATTCAAACTTCCATTTTTGTGGCACGCATGTCCTTGTAAATTGCTCTACCAGCGAAGGAGGAGGAAACAGCTTCCTAAAGTGGAGATTGTTTTTCTGCTGAGAGAAAGTTTCTTTCCCCATTTCTGAATGGTCGTTGCTGATAGAGACATATATCAGGGAAATAAATTGTACTTAATCACTAATCACCTGAACATAAGCTAAAAGTGGTATCAATCTTTCCTATGGACAAAAATAATTTCCCTTCATAAATAATGAACAGAGACACATTTTACCAGGTGCAATTAAATACAATTGTAAGGATATATTGAGATATGATTCAGACCTTGCCCTGTCGTGACAAGCCCCAAGACACTGGCATGCCCAAATACATCTTTTAAACATTAGGAGGAAATTCTGAGCCATTGTCTTTCCTGAGCAAGAAACAATGCTATCCAAGGGAAACTTGAAGCAATGATGTTTATTTAGAATTAGAATCGATTTTCATTTTACATAACACCTTTCATTTTCAAGGCTCCCGAAGTACTTTACAAAGCAATAAGCTAGACAGCAATATTGCTATAGACAAGTGTAACCGTCATTATGCTTTCTGTAATAGCTCGTGGGCTTGGAAATTAGAAATCAAGGGAGAGAGATGGAGAGAGAGATAAAGAGGAAGCGAGGGGTGAGAAGAGGGACTGGGGAGAAGTCAAGAGACTAAGGTGGGAGACCTGGAGGATCCCACAGAGGCAGGAAAGGAGACAAAGACAGCATAGAATAGGGGCCATGCTTCTCACTGGCGCTCTGCTTAGAAACGGTTCCCAGGGATGCTTTCTTTCCATCTCTGAGGACAGGCAGTGACATCTCAGCCCCTCACCCAAAGGACAGGGACAGGATGACATCCCACCGAGGCTCCCTCAGCAGCTTCACATCGCAGAAAGTGCTGGTTTTGCTATCAGGCAGCCTAGGACCCACATCCCAGCCCCACTGACCGACTGGATGGCCCTGAGTGACTTGCTCAACCTCTCTGAGCCTTAGTTTGCACACATGTAAAAGGAGATCAGGAGACCTACACCAAGTAGTGAGAAAAATGAGAACGAAAGGCAGGAGAGGTACTCAGTCAAAGTTAATTAGGTTTTCTCTCCTTGTTTCCTTCCCTTACGTTAAGAACATGGGATAAGCAAGTCCTATTGGATTTCCAGGACACAGAGGAATTTAATAATTCCTGCATAATGCTTCACAGTCTGCAAAGCCCATGAGCTCATTTGATGAAATGAAGCCAACTCGGTCATAATAAAGCACTTGTGATCTGTTTTCAGACTCTTGACGGCCTTGAGAGTTTAGTGTTATTATCCCCATTTCATGGAAAAATATACTGAGGCTCAGGGAAGTTGAGGTCTGCAGAGACTCACCCCGGAGCCTCTGAATTTAAGCCCAGAGTTCTTTCCACCAGGCCAGGCTGCCTCCTTCTGGTGGGAGGAGGTCAACAGGCTTCACCACATCTTTGTGCTGCTCCCACCAAATGGCTAAACAGCACAGGTATCAAACAATCCTTTGGAAAACTGATTTTGCTCCTTCTTTCACTGCCACTAAAACACAGTTTATGTAAGCAAAGAACATGTTTTGATTTTACAATTCAGTTTTAGCATAAAGGGGCACAAACTCTTCATTATCATGGTACCCGGCAAAGGAGAAACGCTTCAGTCTATGCTGGTGATGCATTTTGCATTAGGTCTGTCACTTACTCGCAAGAACACGTTTCCTGAGGGCTTCCTAGGTGGCTGGCAAGGTGCTAGGTGTTAGGGCCCAGAGAATAATTCAGTGGCATGAGAAGGTTCTGGCGCTGTCTGGAGAAGGGGCTCCCAGATCCTTAGAGAGGAGGATCGGAGTGAAGAAGGCTCCTTGGCGACAGGAAAACCAGGAGAAGGAGGCTGTGGAATATTCTAGAAGAAAAGATGAGGCTCAGGCAATGGGGATGGAGAGAGAGGGGAGAACTTAGAGGATATTTAGGAGATAGAAGAGACAGGCTTTGTAGACTGCTTGAATGTGAAGATTAAGGGAGAGAATGAAGAGACTCCATCCCTCCTCTTAAAAAGGCTCAATATCAGCTAAGAAAATAATAATAACAAAAAAAGACAAAAATGTCAGTTCCAGCAGAACCTCCTCATTTCTGAAATTTGGTGGGACTCTGGTCTACTTTTGGCAGGTGGAACCTGGGCCAGTCTTCCTCTCTCTTAGGGGGAAGAAATTGCATTGTATGATATATTACTTATTTTAATCAAATACAATTTTTTTTCTAATTGTCACCGCGCCGGCAGCCTCACGGGGGCTGGTCTGACTTGTGTACATCCATGACAGGGAAGCGGTAGCGGCAGCTGCTTTGTGCCAGCCCGCCCGTGTTCCGTACCTCTCCCGCCTTGTCATTCACATCTCCCCTAATTACAGAACATCTGCTTGCGGTGGCCATTAACACTCCGCTACCAGCTTGTCTAGTTTAATACCAATGACTCCTGACCTCCCCCAAGGAAGGCGCTTTCTGTCAAAATTTCCCCCAAAGAAGCCAATTCTCCACGCAAAATTTACACTTTTTATTTTTTTTAATGCTATCTTACTAAAGACTTTTGAAAGGAAATGGGTTTGATGAGGTGCCATTTGGAGGGGGTAGGGAGAGTCGCTGCAACTGGAAACCTTTTCCCTGCCTTATTTTGTTTTGTTTTGAGTCTTTAAGAATTAAAGATGAAAATCATCTCCAGGGCTGGGAACACAAGCCGGAGCGTCCTCGTTCTCCCTCTTGCCCCTGCCCCGAGTCCTGCAGCTAGCGGGCGGTACAGACACCCACTCCAGCTCTGCTATCCGGAATTACATCTGCCTACGTAAATACAGACCATCATGGAAGATTCCAATGGCCTTCATTATTATTATTATTATTAATTATTTTAATTATAGGTTCCCATGGTGGTGCTCCTGTTCCCTGGCACACCCAGAATCCTAAAACTCGGGAAAAGAGATTCCCTTCCTCTGGGGGTGATCTGGAAGCAGCAGATTTCTCTCTGTGAACATCAGATGGTATTTAAAACATTCCACAGCTTCCCTGGCTTTCCCAATGACAAACATGCTCAAAAAGTAAAATAGAAATGAGAGGAGGAAATACAGAAACAATATTTCGTTCAAGGCATAATGGATCACACAGCAAACGGTCCCCAGCTCAGGGCTGACTCCCACCAGGCTGCCCTTCCTGACTTTCGTCTTATGTCGAACCTCCCATCACAGGGTACATTGTAGCCCAGCGTGGTAACAGTAACTATATTGCAGGAAGAGACACGCAGGATTATGCTAATAAAAAGGGGGAATGGGAGAGCAGTTCATTTTAAAATCACCCCAAACATGATTTGTGAATTAATATATTTTTTAAATTGTTTTGCACGTTAGAATTGCTTCTGCTTCCTGTTTTGATAAACGGCAATTCCTCTTTCTTGTAGGAAAAAAAAAAGTCTGGGATGGCTTCTACAAATACCTGGCTCAGGAAAGTGATGAGGGAGCTCACAGTATTTTATAATGCCGTTGGACTTTGCTTCCAAAGTGGAAAAGCATTTACTCAAAGGAAGACCCTTTGCAGAGCAGGTAGTTTAAATAGGATGCAAGCTAGACCAGCTCAAGGAGAAAGTGGGGCAGCCAAAGAGCTGATATTAATTTTATTTTTCTCTAACAGAGTCAAAAGTGATCACTGACCCAAGCACAAGTAAATTCCAACAAGAGCAAAGTAAGTAATTAAGAGAGAATAATCTAGAGTGTTGCTATTTTGTCCCGCTACATCTGAAAAGCATTCACGGTACTTTGCTGCGGGGAATTTGCTCGGGCTTTGCCCTGGTGCCGACAATCGCTTCTCTGGAAACTGAAACAGCCGAGGAGGAATAAAAAAGAGAGAAAGGTGAAAGGATGAATGGGTTTTAAAAAATGCTGCAAAGGAATACCTGTAAATACATTTTTTAAATGTGCATTTCCAGAATACAACATCATCTTAATTGTCGACCTCACCAAAACACCTATTGGAGAAAGCGTTTTAACAAGGGGGAGAAATGATCTTGTAATCTCAACAATAAAAGCGTTTCCATCCTTTGTATATGCTGACTTACAAAAAAAGTGCTTTGAAACAACAAAAGATGGTGCAGTAATTACATAAATCTCTTCATTCTTGATGAAGACACAATGGAGTATGAGCAAATCAATAGTGTTGCTGCTGTAATTCTTGTTTTTATTATGAGCCGAACACGAACTTGTTAAAATTGAATTCTGCTTCTTGTGTATAAAAAAATTAGGATTTGCACAAATTCAGAGGAAAAGAACACATGTTCTGTAAATGTTTAATTTTTTCCATGCTACTTAGGAGATTTATGATGGAGTAGAATCAGATTTAGAAATGAATGTGACACCAATAATATAACGCTGCCTCCTATGTCCCAAAAAAAGAGACATGCCACCTTTAGACATCACATTTTAGTTGCTGCATTGAAGATATTCATTCAGAATGCCCAGAAATTACCTCCTCAATTTTTCATCCCACTATTAAATAAACTAAATGTACCCTAAAGTCAAATATCTCCAACTTACTGCCAATAAATTGGCCGTAATGATTTTCCCCCACAACTTACATTTCTAATATTTCCCATTCAGGAATAAGTAATATTGTTGATTTTCCAAAGAAAAGGTGAAAATTATTGCATTTAAAAATAATTAATAGATGGGCCTGCATACCTTTGAATTAAATTAAAGGAAAAATATTTCTTTTTTGTAGAGAAGATTGCATTCATATCCTGTTTGGTGTGAAAAGTAGATTCCAAAAAGCTTTTAACTAATTTGTTCAATTTGTTTCAAAGCCAACATGAATAGGCTTGGTGCAAATTCAGATTCATTAAAACTTAATTAATATGCATCATTATGCAAATGAGGTTGCAGTTAATGAGTTCTTAAAAGAAGCTTTCTTTAATTAGTTCAGTTTTAATGGCATCATCATTTATCTGACTTGTTTTTAAAGCCACATGACATGCAAAAAGTGACCATCCTCTACAATGTGCTGCCTAATTGCGTTTCATCCTAATTGTTTAATGTTAAAAACTTTGAAAAAGTTAAAATGTTTTGATATTTAGTTCCATTAAATGGCTTTCACAAACTTTTCCATTCTGGTGAATGAGATGTTTATTCCATTCCTCAGCTTTTTTTCTAGCGTTGCTCTTAATTATTATTATTCTTATTATTTTTGACATATAACCATTTTGATCACCTATTTCGATCATGTGAGTATTGTGTCCATGCATGTCTATTTATACATTGATGAGCCCATCCTTACAGGTACACACGTGAAACTGTGAATATAATTGCTCAACAAGCACACTTTATTGTTATGTGCATATATTAGTGTGGATTATTATACTTATGTACTTGAAAAATTAAAACGAGCCTTTCTTGAGGCCATCTGCTGACTTCAGGAAGCTTAGTAACATGTTTTAACACAAGATTTTTAAACGTAGTAATTCACAAGAATTACAGCCACTGCTACTATCACCAGCGTCTACATCAGAGATGCCTGCCTGGGAGATAAGAATGCTTAATAATTATTGAGGAATATGGAAATCAGAAAGAAAGGGAAAAAAAAGGCAGGCTTAGTACAGAAAAAACGCTAACCCAGAAAATGACTTTGGAAGCTTCGGAAATACAATGGGTTTTTAAAACATTTTCAGGTTTATGAAATATTGTGCTACACAATTACAATTGTGTTTTGACATGTGGTGCCGAATGTAATTCTTTGGGGGGAAAAAAGGAAGTTCTTTCACACAGAGTCCTAGAGAGGAATGCAGTGTGCCGTGTTACACGTTTTTACACCACTGTCAGGAGTTTATAACTGAGACAAACTACTTGTGTTTGGAGCTCAAAAATAAATATATGTGCTTTGCATTGGTTTAAGCGAAGTTTTATGTTTTGTTTCCACAGAGATTGAGCTGTGCACATGCCACCCTAATTAACAACAACAACGAAAAATGCCGTACAAGCCTTGCATTTATCAAGGCACAGGCCGACACTGCAAACATTGTTCATTTCACATAGAAAAAAGAAAAATAAATATTCCAACCTCTTTTTAACACTTAGTCTTTTGAGTACCATCAAGAATACCCTGATTAAATAATTGGGAAAACTAAATCTCACGGAGGAGGCAGTTGAGAAACCATTATTTGGGGGATCTTTATAATGAGGGTGCAGTCTTTGGCTGGGAAGATGGCCTCCTTTCTCCTAAGTCGGCTGGTTATAACAATATAATTGCTATCACACCGCCATATGGTGATTGAGATCATATTAATAGAATTACATGAATAACTATTGGGGGAGGTTCTGTTCACAAATACGGCATCACGTAAAAGTGTGGAATGAAGCCATGCTATGATGGGATGTTTCTGAACAAGAGGGACATGACAGACTTTGTTATTCACAGCCAAGGTAAGGAAGTAACCCAGGTGGTCACCTTATCTTCATAAAAACAAAAAGTGGTGCAATCTAATGTGTCGAAACTGGAACCAACAAAATACTTTTTTTTTTTTTAGCTTATCAAATGAAACGTTGTAATTCTTAAGGGTGGGGAAACTTGTCTTATTTATGTCTGTCTCATCAGCACTGAACAGGGTGCCCTGAATATACAGAAGCTCTCTCAATGTTTACTGAATAGATGAATGAATTCATTAAATCACATCAGAATTTACTAATAAATCATTCCTCTAGTATATGCTACAACAAAAATGTACATTTACAAAAACAATTATATGGAAAAGGTGTAAAAATATTCATGGCCCCTAATCCCACACCGACACGTATAAAGTAAAATAGTTCTGTCTCTATACAGAATAAAAACAAGCGTCTCTTTGGCACAGTGCTTTAGAGTTTATAAAGCAATTTTCTGTGCTAATCTGTTTGTAATTTTCATAACATCCTTTCAAAAGGATTTTTTTTTTTAAAGAAGGGTAAATATCCCATCCCAGAGAGAGAGTCTTATTTGCTCAAGGTCACAGGGATAGAAAGGCTGGGTGCCATGCAGGACTTGGGACCCCATTCCCCTGCACTTGAAGAGGCAGATTAATTGACAGACATTTGGAAAGAACATGGAGACCCCCAAAACCCCCATACAGAAAGGACATGAGGGCAACCTCACCGTCTCTGCTCCCAGCTAGGAGTTTTAATAGAAAGGATAAATTATCAGAATCCGCAGTGCCAAGAAGCGTTTGAGTTTAGGGCTTTCAGGGATAATATTCAAAATGATGATACTAGTGGCCATCAATCATAATTATTTTAAAATTCAATAAACATTTAGTGAGTCCTTTCTTTGTGTCAGGGCATCATGCCAGGTGCTGAAGAAGCCTGAGTTTATTTAATCCTCTCAGTGCTGCTATTTGAGGGAGGCTTCTTCACATATTGAAGCAACTGGAATTTGGAGAATGTAAATGATGCACTCAGTCCAAGGACCAGGCAGTGCGATCCAGAAAGCCCACTTGGGTTTGCAAAGGCTGTGTGCTCTTTTCAGTGTCATCTGGACAAGGACTTCAAGTGCATTAATTACAAATTGATTAAGAGTGGATGACAAATCCAAATAGGTGGGATTTATTAAGTGTGATAACCGTTCAGCATAAAGAAAGATATCTGTGAATCAGAGTGTTCAGGAATGCTTTGTAGATGAAGGCAAAAATTAGGCTGGGAAAAATGATAATGGTTATGACAACAAACACAGAAAGAACTAGCGTTTGTTCAATGCTTACTATGTGTAGGTAAGTTTTGTGCCTTTTGCAAGTGGTGGCTGGTTTAATCCTCACAACCATTCAGAGGGGACACACTCCTGTTGTCTTATTCTATAGGTCACAAAAACAAGCCCCAGAATAGTGAAGCAACTAACCCAAAACTGCACGTTAGTGACAGGGCAGGGATGACTCTCCTTTTAAAGCTGGGAGAGTTGTGGCTTGCTTGAGCCTCTGCTGTCAAGGGTGAAGCATTTTTACATTTTTATAATTGAGTGAAGTTTGCTTAGTTGTTTGCAAAAACACTCATCTGAGAAGAAAGTCATTTTTTTTTCCTCCTTTCCAAATTCCCAAACACAAAATTGTGATCACCCTCCTTTGGGTGAAAACGTGACTGCTGTTCCATATCCCAAAGCTGAGAATAATACTGAGCTGCCCGCATGGACTAAACACTCGTAGCAGATTTCAAGACGTGGTATTAATGGAAGAACTTTTGAAGAGTCTACAGTGGGCATCCACAGAAAACCAAACTGGAACTTGGAATATGTAAAGTCTAAGATGCTTTGTGAAGTCTCTGTGGGCAGCAGACAAAAAAGAGGAAAAAGATAACAAAACCCTCCATCAGTTGCATGCCTTCCTCTCCCTCGTGAGGCTTCTCCTTCTGCCTCCATTCCACCCTGCATCTGCGTGAACCCCGTAGAGCATCCTGGCCTCCTGCTTGCTTTTTTCTTTTCTTCTTTTTTTTCTTTTTTCTTTTTTTTTTTAAAGCGGCCGCGCTGAGAATCGTTCCCGCGTGGTTGGAGACGCACTGCCTGCGTAACGAGAAGACTGTTCTCTGAATTCCCTCATTTAACTAGCTGCCAGATCCTGTGGATGCCATTTCCTCATATCATGTGCACCGCCAGGCCCCCCTACTCTCCCTACTATTACTAACTTAAGGCCTCTGTCCCTTTGTCAGGCCCTCTTGACTCCCATTTTTTATTTGACTGCATTCTCAATGCTGTCGGCTTTAGGATCTTTTAAATCTGCATTTGTCACTACCTCTCTCACAAACATTCAATGGTTCCCTATTGCTTTTCAAATAAAATAGAATGTTCTCGGACATTCTGGACCCTCTATGTTTTAGTTACAAGCCATGGATTCAATTTTATTTCTCTCTTCTTTTAAGTTATCCCAAAACAAGCCAAGTAACTCTTCATCCTACTTCCATGCCAACAATGCTTAGCTTTCTAATAATCATAAAAATAATATACTTTATACACATGACAGATAATTTGTAAAATATAGAAAAAAATAAAGAAAAAATCAAAATATCCTGCAATCTAAACACCCAGATATAATCCCCCTAATAGAATAAATATGTTGGTTTATTTTTTCTGTATATATATAATATATAATAGATATAAGAAATACATATGACAAACCTGAAATCTCTGTGTAAAAACAATTCTGTTAATTCTGTTGTTGTTGTTGTTGTTTTCCACTAAGCAATACAGTGTAAGCCTTTTGTCACATCCTTACATATTCTTAAAAATCCTAAGCTGAAGGAGTTATTTTGAGCAAAGCACTTAGAACAGTGCCTGACATATAACAGGTGCTCAGTAAATGTTAGAACATTAGCCCTCATCATTATTATTAACTATTATCACCCTCTGAAAACTTGATGTTTAATAACCATTGTATTTGATGATAAGGATATTCAGCGATTAATTGGAAATATTCCTTGCTGTTGGATATTTAACCTGTTCATACCATAAACAATCTTGCAATGAATATCCACATTTACATGTATGTGTTTATGGCTGCATATGTATGTATCTATGTTTGCATATGTGTGTAATCTGTGTGTGCATATGTGTGTATATATATGTTTGTGTGTAAGAGAGCGTGTGTGTGTGTGTCTGATGGCTAATTGACATCTTGGGAGTTTTTCTATTGCCAATAAATTTTCTCTTTTTTTCCTCCTTAAACTATTTTGCGTTTATTTTCTGTCAGTTGCAACTGAAAGAGTCCAAACCTCATACATTTGTGCAAAGCTTCAAATCTCAAAGGTGGTGGAGATAGTCTCTTATTGTAAATGACAGACCTGATTTTGAGGTCTTAAGTATGTCAGGGACCCAGAATCTTGGCTCAGAGTTAGGGTCCCAAGTTATGAGGCTGGTTGAGGGAGGGAGTAAAGCTATAGCCTGGCTGCAGGAAGGGAGTCAGGGGTATAGCCTCTGTGGGAAGAATAGTCCAGAAACATGAGGATGTGGGTAGAAAATGAAAGGGCTTTTCCAGTGGTCAGAGCATATGAGGATGTGGTTTTAGAAGGTGCAGCCCAGAGGCATAGGAAGCCTTCAACTAAGCCCATGGGTAAGTAGAGAGTGGATCAGGATGCTGAGACAACTTAGAATCCACCAGAAGTTTCTAACTTGGGCGTGTCTCATTGATACCCTTGTCTGCAGTGACATCGTTTAACCAATTTGATACATATAAATTAGCAGTCTAAATTCAATTATTATCCCCTCGCTTAACA